>NC_057810.1:134549143-134913052 GCF_018294505.1 Triticum aestivum | reverse complement strand
CCGACCCCGACGCTCGCCCCCGACCCCGGCGCTCGCCCCCGACCCGTTGGCCCTCGCCTCCCTCCTCTCCCCTCCCGGCCGTCGTCGGGCCTGCCTCCTCGCCCCTGCACCCTCTGTAAACCCCCCCTCTCTCTCTGCTAGGGTTCTTCGGTCAATTTACTTAGGTTTTAGTTAGCGCAGTATGTTAATTAGTTTATCTATTTAGTTATGAATTTAGCTAGGTTTCAAAATTAGCTGAATTTATATGCAAATTTGAACTGGACATGTGATATGTGCATATGTCATGTTTTGGACATGTCATGTTTGGAAAATGATCCGAGTGGCCTATGTTACGCCGGAATGTTGATTCATTTCCGTTCCGGTGAATTTCAGGCGCTCGATATGTCCATTTTTTAGCAAAGGTCATGCCGAAATTTCCCGTGAATAAAGGCATGATTTGTGCTACATAGTTGGCACATCGAGTCCTGGCACATAGATTTCTTTTTATGTCATTTCTCATTTATTCATACTTTTAGAAATAAATGAGGACACTTAATCATAGGAAACATGTCGAACAACTAAGAAACTGGGCCTTCTGACCAAGATGCAGACGAGATGGATTACGAGGGTGAACAAGAGTACCTCGACTATTTAACTGCTAAGCAAGGTTTGCAGGTCGGCCTCGATGATGGTACTGACGCCAACATCGACACCGACGGCGCCGGCACCGATGGCGGCACCGAGACCGGTGGGGAAGGTACCGACCCCGATGCCGCTACCAAAAAGAGGAAGCATAAGAAGCAGAGGATACGAAAACCTAACAAACTAGGGATTGGACGACTTGTGATCACAAAGATGGCACCTGGCAAGTTTGAGCCGTTAGAGCCGGAAGAACCTCGCACGTGCTATGGGAACCAAGTAGGATGCATCCTACGGGAATGCGCCAGCATCAACAACGATGACTTAAGGAGTAAAGAACATTTGACGCAGTTGCTCCTAACGAAGTTGCACAAGAGATTCAAGTTCCCCGACCGCGATGATAACATAGAACAACCGTGGGATGATCCAAAGATGAAAAAGATTAACAATCACGCCATGGGCATGTTCAGCAATGATTTGGCCTCCTGGAAAGGGAGGGTGAAATGAGCTATTGAGGCTGATGAACCCCTGTCCAAGATTCTGGAGGAAAATCCGACACTTACGGAAGAGGAGTTCGAAAAGTTCAAGGATACTTGCGCTACCGAGGCAGCCAAGGCTAAGGCTGCGAAATTCAAGAGCCTTCAGCAAAGGAACACGGGGAAGCATCACCTCAGAAGCCATGGCTACCTCGGTAAAAGGCCCATATGGGATAAGGAGGACGCGGAACGTGAAGCCGCGGGTCTCCCAGACCCCTTCGCGAAGTTCACCAACCCCTTGGAGCATGACTTCATCAGGGCCCGCTATAAGTGGGACAGGGAGAAAAAGGTTTTTTACACGGACAAGACCACGAGGAAATTGATTAGACTACTGGAGAAGCAACACCAGCTTGCAGCCGAAAGCCCTACTTCTCCGATGAGGCCCAAGTGGGACACCCCTCTCAACCGGGCCTTGAACGAACTTAAGGGACTCCCTTTGGACCAGCGGCCGCAATATGGTCATGTGCATTGCGCTGGAGACAGCGCCACATGGAAGGTGTTTACAACAAGGGCCCGGAGGCCAAGAAGCAGAAAAAGAAGTTTAGTGAGGCGGACATCGATGCGAAGGTGAAGCTTGCGGTCAAGAAAAAAGCAGCTGAGGACGCGAAAAAAGCAGCCGAGAACAAATATGAGTTGCTAAAGCAAGTAGTCAATGCAGCTGTAACTGCCTGCAGAAATGATTTCGCTACTAACTTGGTTCCAGTTATCATCAACTGGGCGAAGGAAAATACAGACAAGACAGTACATGATTTCCCGTTGCCCAGTTTCGTCGGGAGCAACTCCATGAAGAACAACACCATCGCACCATCACTTGCTCACGCAACCGGGCCTCCTCTCGCAGCCGCTCCCGCTCATAGCAGCCCGTCCTCAGTCTCAGGCGCGCTAGGTGGGCCTTCGTCTTTGGCTGAGCTCGACGCCGTCTTGGTAATTACATGTTGCACCAACATATATATATATATATATATAATATTCCATTTTTGTTGCCTTTCGGTTGTTTTACGCCACAGACATATGTGTTTGCAGGCGAAAGAAACCCCGTGCACCATACTCTACTTGATCAAAGGCCAGAAGGTGGACGTGGGAAAGGGGATGATAATGGACCCCTCTCAACGCACGTTCCACAACCAGCCGATCCCCGCTGGGCACTTTAGGGTTAGCTTGACTAGTATGAAATCGGGGCACGAGGATTTGCCTCCTCTAGTATAGCATGTGGGAGCGGATGACGAGACCCCGCCGCAGATTGGAAGCTGCAAGAATTGGGTGCTGCTATGGCCGAAGAATCTTATTCGTCTGGAGCCGGCCGAGAGCACACCAATAACTACCACACATCAACAAGCATGTGCGGAGACCACCACCCTGCCTACGCAATTACCGGCTCCTGTAGTGCCGGGTGAGAGCGGAGGACGACATGATGAAGGGGGTGCAATAGTACTAGCTGATGTAATTTCTCCTGTAGAACAGAGAATGGATGATGAGACGGAGGTCGACCCTATGGATTACCTCAATACAAACGCGTATGACTGTGACATAGATATGATGAGTCAACCATATGACGAATCGGGCTATCAGCTTGCTAGTGAGGATATGGATGATATGCCCGGGTAGGGTCGTAGCATGGATTGCAAAAAGTCTCTCTTCATGAAATCCTCACAGGACACGCCTGAAGATGCCGCCTCAACACAGGCTCAACTAGCCGGGCGCGAGGGTCGTACAGTACTTAGCCCGGGAACACTGGGGCAGGGGTTAAGGAAGGGTCTGGAAGGTGTGCCCAAGAAAAAGGATAGGAAGAGATCGGGGAAGGTAACTGCCTCCAAACAAGCCAGAGCACATAGCAGCCAGACGATGCATTCTGAAGAGCGTGTACCCGTGAAAGGTGCGGTCATGTTCCATCTCACGGGCGAGCCAATGCTACCGCCGAAACCGCTGGAGGCACTATCAGGGGATCTCAGGAGACTACACGACCATGTGCTGTCGACTGAGAAAAGCCTACTAGCCTCAAAGGATCCAGGATATCCGACATACGCGGCTCGTGTGCCTGAGGGGAAGTGCTACGTCGACACACGGCCCGCGGAGGTGTTCTTCCTGCGGCTTCACCATATCTTTGAGATGTTTCTAACAAGGCAGATTGATTTTACTATCGTCTGCCTTTTTGCGCTACATATGAGCTCCGTCATGAAGAGTGAAGAAGTCTCGCAAATCTGTGTGGCGGATCCGTACTACATGCATGAGTCTTTCTTGAATCTCGGCGACTTTGAGCGTGAAACTGCTAGGGAGTACCTCCAAAACTTCATGGTACAGAATAAGGACCGGGAAATTGTCCTCGTGCCTTATCATCCAAAGTAAGTCAGTTTCGGACAACCCTTTCGTACATTTCAATCATTCCTTCTCTCTCATATGGGGAATAATTTGAGGTGTCTTTTCCCCGCAGCAATGGGCGCGCCGTCCTTATCGTTCTTTACCCGCAAGTCTCCCACGCCGTGTATTTTGACCCTTCCAGAGACTACGAGAAAAAAGACTACACCCACATAATGAATATTCTAGGTGATGCTCTCCAAGGCTTCAGCTTTAGAGGTGGCCACATGCAGATCAAGAAACAAAGGAACAAGAATATGGGTTTCGCGCATAAAACTAACTTCTCCTGCATCCATGTCCCAAAACCAAGCAAGAAGGATGGATTCTACATCGTCCATCTCATGATTTAGTTCAACACGGATCACCAAAAGCTTCGCATTAACAGCAGGAATGATGATCATATCCACAAGTGGCTAGAATCTCATGGAGAAGTGGATTATAAACTTAGAGATGACTTCTTTCACATCCAAAGCGACATTGCGACGATCATCATGAAAGAAGTCGTCGATGAGAAGGGGATGTTCCACCACGGCCCTATATCGCGAGCTAACGTCCGAACTCGCATAGGCATGCAACGTCTAGACCTCACGTCGTTCAAGATGCTAGGGTTCATCCTCGATGATATGGAAGGATGGAACTTCTAGTGATTTATGATGCCGATGATGATGATATTTGTCGGTTGAACTTGTATACTTTTTGTAGCGATGAAACTTTGTGATGTCCACGGTCCCTGTCGAACTTGCGTAACGCTACTTTGTTAGTTTGCATACGATGGCTTGTATACCTCTAGTTAATTAATTTGCATACTGTATGTTGCATCTAGTTGCTAACCCTTTCTTTTTCGGTGTTGCTCTAGTATATTTTGTTGCATATATATGATTGTACATCCTCTTCATGAACATGCATCTCTAACAGGTACCTAGTTTCTTGATGGCGAGATGGAATTGCTATGTCATGTACAAAGGGAAGGTTTCGGGGGTGTACAACGAGTGGCATGAGTGTCAGGCGCAAGTGAATGGGTTCACGGGCGCCAGCCATAAAGGCTTCAAAAGCAGACAAGAAGGAGAAGCTAGTTACTTGATGTTCACGCTAGCGCGAGAGAGGACTCGTAATCGCCACCTCATGTACTGCATAGTTCCGCTCTCACTCATAGTGATAGCACTTCTTGCGTATACCTTTGTTTAGATGGATGACGTTGTTGTAGTTGCAAGTATTCGAGACTTGCATGTATCGCTATTTTCGAGATGATGACAAGATATCGCTTTGTGTTGGATGATGATTATGATGAGACTATTTGTATGTACATGCTATGATTACATTTGTGGTCTCGCAGGCATTTGTATGTGTATCATGATGACATTTCTATGTGCTAAAGATTCTTCTATAAAGCCTGTTCAATACAAAACAAATATGCCAAAAAAACTACTTATTTTAGCAGTAGCGAGTGTATAAAAGTTAGCAGTAGCGCGTCCAGGCAAAGCGCGCTAGAGCTACTAGTAGTAGCGAGTTTCCGCTAACAGCGCTGCTGCTACACTTGTGTAGCAGTAGCGCCGGTGAGCACGCGCTACTGCTATGTGTTAGCTGTAGCGCCTTATTAGTAGCGCCTATCCCCGCGCTACTGATACATCTAAAACCCGCGCTGCTGCTAGCCTTTTCCCTAGTCGTGTATGATGAAGACTATTGAATTCAAGTGGGATTTATTGGAAAGAATTAAACGCAACTCTGAAGATTGGTATTCCGACCATGGTAAGGAGTCAGGTATGACACCTAAGTTTGATTGTGTTAAATCTTTTATGGATACCGACGCTTTTCGTGGATTTAGCACTAAATATGGACTTGACTCTCAGATAGTAGCTTCTTTCTGTGAATCATTTGCTACTCACGATGATCTCCCTAAGGAGAAGTGGTTTAAATATAATCCTCCTACTGAAGTAAAAGTAGTTGCACCTGTTCAGTTGAAGAAAAGACTATCACTTATAATGATTCTATTGTTCCTACTACTTATGTTGAGAAACCACCTTTCCCTGTTAGGATAAAGGATCATGCTAAAGCTTCTACTGTGGTTCGTAAGAGTAATACTAGAACATATACACCACCTGAGCAAATTAAAGTTGAACCTAGTATTGCTATGATTAAAGATCTCTTGGCTGATAATATTGATGGGCATGTTATTTACTTCTGTGATGAAGCTGCTAATATTGCTAGACCCAATGCTAATAAATATAGACCTGTTGTAGGCCTGCCCGTTATTTCTGTTAAAATAGGAGATCATTGCTATCATGGCTTATGTGATATGGGTGCTAGTGCTAGTGCAATACCTCATTCCTTATATGAAGAAGTTATGCATGATATTGCACCCGCTGAAATAGAAGATATTGATGTTACTATTAAGCTTGCAAATAGAGATACTATTTCACCAATTGGGATTGTTAGAGATGTCTAAGTATTGTGTGGGAAAGTTAAATATCCGACTGTTTTTCTTGTCCGTGGTTCCCCACAAGATAGCTTTTGTCCAATTATATTTGGTAGACCCTTCTTGAATACTATCAATGCTAAGATTGATTGTGAAAAGGATGTTGTTACAATTGGCTTGGGGGATATGACACATGAGTTTAATTTTGCTAAGTTTCGTATACAACCCCGTGATAAAGAATTGCCTAGTAAGGATGAAATTATTGGTCTTGCTTCTATTGTCGTGCCTCCTATTGATCTGTTAGAACACTATTTGCTAGACCATGAAAATGATATATTTATGAATGAAAGAAGGGAAATAGATGAAGTATTCTTTAAACATGGTCCTATTTTGAAACACAACTTGCCTGTTGAAATCCTAGGGGATCCTTCTCCACCCAAGGGTGATCCCGTGTTTGATCTTAAACCATTACCTGATACCTTGATGAAAAGAAGGTATATTCTGTTATTATTAGTGCCAACCTTTTAGAGCAGGAAGAGGAAAGATTATTGAAAACTCCGAAGAAGCATCGTGCTGCTATTGGATATACTCTTGATGATCATAAGGGCATTAGTCCCACTCTATGCCAACACAAAATAAATTTGGAAGAAGATGCCAAACCAGTTAGAGATCATCAACGACGGTTAAATCCTAAGATGAAAGAAGTGGTAAGAAAGGAAATACTAAAGCTCCTTGAGGCAGGTATAATTTATCCTGTTGCTGATAGTCAGTGTGTAAGTCCTGTCCATTGTGTCCCTAAGAAGGGAGGTATTACTATAGTCCCTAATGATAAAGATAAATTGATCCCGCAAAGAAATATTACAGGTTATAGGATGGTAATTGATTTTCATAAATTAAATAAAGCTACTAAGAAAGATCATTACCCTTTACCTTTTATTGATCAAATGCTAGAAAGACTATCCAAACAAACACATTTCTGCTTTCTAGATGGTTATTTTGGTTTCTCTCAAATACCTGTGTCAGCGGACGATCAAGCAAAGACTACATTTACTTGCCCTTTTGGTACTTTTGCTTATAGACGTATGCCTTTTGGTTTATGTAATGCACCTGCTACCTTTCAAAGATGCATGATGGCTATATTCTCTGACTTTTGTGAAAAGATTTGTGAGGTATTCATGGATGATTTCTCCATTTATGGATCCTCCTTTGATGATTGCTTGAGCAACCTTGATCGAGTTTTGCAGAGATGCGAAGATACTAGTATTGTTTTGAATTGGGAGAAGTGTCACTTTATGGTTAATGAAGGAATTGTCTTGGGGCATAAAATTTCTGAAGAGGTATTGAAGTTGATAAAGCTAAAGTTGATGCTATTGAAACTATGTAGTGTCCCAAGGACATTAAAGGTATAAGAAGTTTCCTTGGTCATGTCGGTTTTTATAGGAGGTTCATTAAGGACTTTTCTAAAATCTCTAGGCCTCTGACTAATTTATTACAAAAAGATATTCCTTTTGTCTTCCATGATGACTGTGTAGAAGCATTTGAAATACTTAAGAAAGATTTGATTTCTACACCTATTGTTCAACCACCTGATTGGAACTTACCCTTTGAAATTATGTGTGGTGCTAGAGATTATGCTATAGGTGTTGTTTTAGGGCAAAGAGTTGATAAGAAACTAAATGTTATTCAATATGCTAGTAAAACTCTAGACACTGCTCAGAGAAATTATGCTACTACTGAAAAGGAATTCTTAGCAGTTGTATTTGCATGTGATAAGTTCAGACCTTATATTGTTGATTCTAAAGTAACTATTCACACTGATCATGCTGCTATTAAATATCTTATGGAAAAGAAAGATGCTAAACCTAGACTTATTAGATGGGTTCTCTTGCTACAAGAATTTGATTTGCATATTATTGATAGAAAGGGAGCTGAGAACCCCGTTGCAGACAACTTGTATAGGTTAGAGAATGTTCTTGATGACCCACTACCTATTGATGATAGCTTTCCTAATGAACAAGCAGTCATAAATGCTTCTTGTACTGCTCCATGGTATACTGATTATGCTAATTACATTGTTGCTAAATTTATACCACCTAGTTTCACATACCAGAAAAATAAAAAGTTGTTCTATGATTTAATACATTACTTCTGGGATGACCCACACCTTTACAAAGAAGGAGTAGATGGTGTTATTAGACGTTGTGTACCCGAGCATGAACAGGAACAGATCCTACGCAAGTGTCACTCCGAGACATATGGAGGACAGCACGCTGGAGATAGAACTGCACACAAGGTATTGCAATCCAGTTTTTATTGGCCTACTCTCTTCAAAGATGCCCGTAAGTTTGTCTTGTCTTGCGTTGAATGTCAAAGAATTGGTAATATTAGTAGACGTCAAGAAATGCCTATGAATTATTCTATTGTTATTGAACCATTTGATGTTTGGGGCTTCGATTATATGGGACCTTTTCCTCCCTCTAATGGGTATACAGATATTTTAGTTGCTGTTGATTACGTTACTAAGTGGGTAGAAGCTATTCCGACTAGTAGTGCTGATCATAACACCTCTATTAAGATGCTTAAACAAGTTATTTTTTCCGAGGTTTGGAGTCCCTAGATATCTTACGACTGATTGTGGTTCACATTTTATTCATGGTGCTTTTCATAAAATGCTTGCTAAGTATGATGTTAATCATATAATTGCATCCCCATATCACCCACAGTCTAGTGGTCAAGTAGAGTTGAGTAAGAGAGAGCTCAAATTAATTTTGCAAAAGACTGTTAATAGATCTAGAAAGAATTGGTCCAAGAAACTTGATGATGCATTATGGGCCTATAGAACTGCATATAAGAATCCTATGGGTATGTCTCCATATAAAATGGTTTATGGAAAAGCATGTCACTTACCTCTCGAACTAGAACATAAGGCATATTAGGCTATTAAAGAGCTCAATTATGATTTCAAACTTGCCGGTGAGAAGAGGTTATTTGATATTTGCTCACTTGATGAATGGAGAACCCAAGCCTATGAGAATGCCAAGCTGTTTAAAGAAAAGTTAAAAGATTGCATGACAAAAGGATACAAAAGCGTGAGTTTAATGTAGGTGATTATGTGTTGCTATTAAACTCTCGTTTAAGAGTTTTTGCTGGAAAACTTCTCTCTAAATGGGAAGGCCCTTACGTTATCGAGGAGGTCTATCATTCCGGTGCCATAAAAATCAACAACTTCGAAGGCACAAATCCGAAGGTGGTGAACGGTTAAAGAATCAAACATTATATCTCAAGTAATCCTATAAATGTTGAAACTAATACTATTGAAACCGTAACCCCGGAGTACATAAGAGTCACTTTCTAGAACGTTCCAGACTCCAAAAAGGAATAGGTATGTGGTACGGTAAGTAAACCGACTCCAAAACAGTTCTAATAGCAAGTTTTCTCTGTTTTGGAATATTTAAGAAAGTAGGAAAATAAGAAGTAGTCTCGGAAGGACACGAGGCGTCCACGAGGGTGGAGGGCGCGCCTTACCCTACTAGGCGCGCCCCCTGCCTCATGGGCACCTCGTGTGCTCTCCGGACTCTGTTTTCTTGCACGATACTTCTTTTAGTCGGTAAAAAATCATTATATAATCTCCCGAAGGTTTTGACCACCGTATCATGCAAAAATCTTCTGTCTTTGTTTCGAGCTGTTTCTACCACAGATAAGAGCAATATGTCATCCCAGGATTCAGAGGGAGAAAGCTATGTGGCTGATTACCTTGCAGACCCTAAGGTCTATGGAGACGTGGAGCACTCTAGCTGGACCACTGAGGAAGAAGAAGACTACGATCCTAAGGAAAAGGAGGAGACGAGCTCATATGAAGATGAAGTCCCATTACCTCAACCTGGGGACATGCATGTGGAGTTTAAAAAGTCAAGCCTCCCTGATAAAGCAAGGAAACCAAAAATCAAGTTTATTCCTTTTCGTCTCTTGTAGGCAAAGAAATAGGAACTATGCAAAAGGATATTAAGCCTTGAGCAAGAAATTGATGATATAAAGGAGCAAAATTCCATCCTCAAGCGCAGATTGAGGAGAAAGCCTACATCACCAACAACTCCTTCTTCACCACCTCCAAGGACATAATCACATGGGTATGGGCACTCCCCTTGGCAACTGCCAAGCTTGGGGGAGGTGCCCCGGTATCGTATCACCATCACACTCCTATCTTTATCGTTTTACTTAGTTTGATCCTTTTGGTAATATCTTGATCTAGTAGAATAAAGTTTTTGGTATGAATTAGTTTTGAGTTTTGCTTTGTGATCCCTCTATGTAATTGAGTCCGTGAGCTATATATATAATAAAGATTAGTGTTGAGTCAAGTGCTTTGCTATCTTGCTATGATCTTGAGAAAATAAAATAAAAAAAGGAAATAAAAGAGTTCATATTGATCTTATGGATAGTAATGACTTCATATATAGAAAGTATGAGGCTTAAAAGTTGTTGAGAGTTGGCAAACATAGTTTTGGTCATCGTTGCAATTAATAGGAAGTAATAAAGAAAGAGAAGTTCTCACATATAAATATACTATCTTGGACATCTTTTATGATTGTGAGCACTCATTAAAGTATGACATGCTAAAGAGTTGATGTTGGACAAGAAAGACAATGTAATGGCTTATGTTTTCTCACATCTCAGTTAAAGTATATTGTCATGGATCGTCCAACATGTTGAGCTTGCCTTTCCCCCTCATGCTAGCCAAATTCCTTGCACCAAGTAGAGATACTACTTGTGCTTCCAAATATCCTTAAACCCAGTTTTGCCATAAGAGTCCACCCTACCTACCTATGGATTGAGTAAGATCCTTCAAGTAAGTTGTCATATTGCATGCAATAAAAATTGCTCTCTAATATGTATGACTTATTAGTGCGGAGAAAATAAGCTTTATACGATCGTGTGATATGGAAGTAATAAAAGCGACGGACTGCATAATAAAGGTCCATATCACAAGTGGCAATATAAAGTGACGTTCTTTTGCATTATGATTTCGTGCATCCAACCAAAAAGCACATGACAACCTCTACTTCCCTCTGCGAAGGGCCTATCTTTGACTTTATGTCTTTTACATTATGCAAGAGTCAAGGTGATCTTCACCTTTCCCTTTTACATTTTATCTTTGGCAAGCACATTGTGTTGGAAAGATCCTGATATATATATCCAATTGGATGCAAGTTAGCATGAACTATTATTGTTGACATTACCCTTGAGGAAAAACGTTGGGAGGCAACACTATAAGCCCCTATCTTTCTCTGTGTCTGATTAAAACTCCATAACCATAAATATTGCGTGAGTGTTAGCAATTCTGGAAGACTAAATGATAGTTGAGTATGTGGACTTGCTGAAAATCTCTATTCTTGACTCTTTCCGATGTTATGATAAATTGCAATTGCTTCAATGACTGAGATTATAGTTTGTTAGTTCTTAATGAAGTTTCTGAATCATACTTGACATTGTGAATAGATTGTTACTTGAGCATAAGAAATCATATGGCAAAATAAATATATGTGTTGTAGTTATAAGAAGGATCATGATGCCCTCATGTCCGTATTTTATTTTTATCGACACCTCTATCTCTAAATATGTGGACATATTTTTCGTTATTGGCTTCCGCTTGAGGACAAGCGAGGTCTAAGCTTGGGGGAGTTGATACATCCATTTTGCATCATGCTTTTATATCGATATTTATTGCACTATGGGATGTTATTACACGTTATGTCACAATACTTATGGCTATTCTCTCTTATTTTACAAGGTTTAACATGAAGAGGGAGAATGCCGGCAGCTGGGATTCTGGGCTAGAAAAGGAGCAAATATTGGAGACCTATTCTGCATAGCTTCAAAAGTCCTAAAACTCCACGAAAGTCATTTTTGGAATTAATGATAATTATTCAGCGGAAGAAATACCTAAGGGGCACCACCCACCGTCCACGAGGGTGGGGGGTGCGCCCACCCTTACAGGGCGCGCCCCCTGCCTCGTGGGCCACCTGGCAGCCCTCCGGTGGCCATCTTTTGCTATATGAAGTCTTTTACCCTGAAAAAAATTCATAAGCAAGCTTACGGGACGAAACTCCGCTGCCACAAGGCGGAACCTTGGCGGAACCAATCTAGGGCTCCGGTGGAGCTGTTCTGCAGGGGAAACTTCCCTCCAGGAGGGGGAAATCATCACCAATGATCCTCTCGTCGGGAGGGGGTCAATCTCCATCAACATCTTCACCAGTACCATCTCCTCTCAAACCCTAGTTCATCTCTTGTATCCAATCTTTGTACCCAAACCTCAAATTGGTACCTGTGGGTTGCTAGTAGTGTTGATTACTCCTTTTAGTTGATGCTAGTTGGTTTATTTGGTGGAAGATCATATGTTCAGATCCTTAATGCATATTAATACCCCTCTGATTATGAACATGAATATGCTTTGTGAGTAGTTACGTTTGTTCCTGAGGACATGGGTGAAGTCTTGCTATTAGTTGTCATGTGAATTTGGTATTCGTTCGATATTTTGATGAGATGTATCTTTTCTCTCCTCTAGTGGTGTTATGTGAACGTCGACTACATGACACTTCACCATTATTTGGGCCTAGAGGAAGGCATTGGGAAGTAATAAGTGGATGATGGGTTGCTAGAGTGACAGAAGCTTAAACCCTAGTTTATAAGTTGCTTTGTAAGGGGTTGATTTGGATCCATATGTTTCATGCTATGGTTAGGTTTACCTTAATACTTCTTTTGTAGTTGCGGATGCTTGCGGTAGGGGTTAATCATAAGTGGATGCTTGTCCAAGAAAGCGCAGCACCCAAGCACCAGTCCACATATCAAATTATCAAAGTAACGAACGCGAATCATATGAGCATGATGAAAACTAGCTTGATGATAATTCCCATGTGTCCTTGGGAGCACTTTTCTCATTATAAGAACTTGTACAGGCTTGTCCTTTGCTACAAAAAGGATTGGGCCACCTTGCTGCACCTTATTTACTTTCATTGCTTGTTACCCGTTACAAATTATCTTATCACAAAACTATCTGTTGCCTACAATTTCAGTGCTTGCAGAGAATACCTTACTGAAAACCGCTTGTCATTTCCTTCTGCTCCTCATTGGGTTCGACACTCTTACTTCTCGAAAGGACTACGATGGATCCCCTATACTTGTGGGTCATCAACCTACAAACCAGAATCAAAATTCCTGTAGAAGATTGTGATAAACAGGCACCATCCCTATTCGACGCAGCATATTTTGTGCTCAGTACAAATCTTCAGAAGGCTGCCGAGACGCTACCATTAAGGTCGTGTGGATGGGAGAATTATCCCTTGACTTATGAGCGGATAAAATATGCTGCCCTCGATGCCCGTGTGAGTTTCAAGATAGCTGCAAGGTCCAAAGAGCTGGTTGCGATGTTGTCTCCCACAGAAAATGAGAAAAAGAAGAAGAAGAAGAAAAATAAGAATAAGAAGAAGAAGAAGAAGAAGAAGAAGAAGAAGAAGAAGAAGAAGAAGAAGAAGAAGAAGAAGAAGAAGAAGAAGAAGAAGAAGAAGAAGAAGAAGAAGAAGAAGAAGAAGAAGAAGAAGAAGAAGAAGAAGAAGAAGAAGAGAAGAAGAAGAAGAAGAAGAAAAGGCTGCACCAGCAGCAGGGCATTATGGATGGATGAACTATTTCTTCTCTTGTAAAAAAAATTATTCCCTCTCGGTGTATATTGACATAGATGGACTATTTCGATGGTGTGCATGTCTTTGGAACAAGTAGTAGCGTGGGTCCACTTGACTATAAGGAACTATTTATCCACCTAGCTTTCTCTACTACTCCTTCCAGTGACCGGTATGCAATGCATGTGTCCGTAGACATGACAGCTTGTCCATGGAAGTACAACTACGATGACCATCACGTTTCATCCACTGCCACTCACGATTCCCACGACGACGCTCCAACCCATGGCACCATGTCCCCCGATGTGCGCCTCACCCCTCTCGGCCGCACCACCCCTCTGCCTTTGTGTGCATGACATGTGGGCCACCTTAAATGCGGCGAGCATCAAGTTTCTACCATAGCCACACGTGATTCCCATGACACCGCTCAAACCCATGACACCACACGTCTCCCAACCCGCGGCTCACCCGTCTCGGCCCCACTGCCCCTCTGCCTTCGGGAGCATTACATGTGGACCAGCCACCTATCGGGTCCACATGTTATTGACTCAAAGGCAGGTGTAGTAAGGCACTGAAGCTCAGTCCCGAGGGCCCTGAGAGGGAAATGTAACTCCTGCGCCAGGCCTTGTGGTGCTACCGCTACACGAACTCGTGCCAAACTCGAGATTTGTTTCTTCACTATACATGCACACAACGATTTAATGGACATTGTAATCCCAACATGTGATGGGGACCTCTAAATTTGAATTTGAAACTTACAAAATGAAAAGATTCAAAACAAATAAACTGGGAGAGAGGGAGTATACCGTAGGATGTGTCCCATACAAAACAAGCCCCCTGGTTTGTCACCGCGAAGATGCGGTTAGAAAGGAGCACAACATCGTCGTACTTGTATGGCGAAAAATTGGCCGCAGACAACATGGTCCACCTTTGACCGCCATGTGCAAGGTTCATGCTATCTTCTTCAATCTCACTGTGGTTCCATCGTACCAATTCATGTGGTGGCCCGTTGCATGGCTGATCCCAATGTTGGACAAAGGTTCTACGGGAACGGTGTCACCATTGTAAATGTTGTGCAAATTGATGTTGGTACCCTCCCATACATATGCAAGCCAATCTCCACTCGCACCGAGCCTAACCTTTGAAGCATTTGGCAGGTGGAGAATTAGGAAATGGACACGGAAGTAGTCTTTAGAATGCATTTACTACGTGATCAAACTCATATTACCTGCTCATCGGAGGAAATCCGGGTGCCCCTCAACGTCGCCATCTCAAGGGGCGTCAACTTGCAACTACGGCCACGCCGTGATGGAGAGACCCCCAAGGAAACATCCTCGTTCGTTCTACGGAACATCAAGATGCATTTGTATGAGTAGTTTATCTTGTGAGAGAAAAGGATGAACGAGGGAAGCCCTCTAGAGATAGAGATAGAGACTACTACTACCAATGTGCTGGCTCGTGCGTTGAAGTGGATCCAAAGTAGTAGAATAATACTTGTTCACGTGCTTGAAATATAAATACTCTAGTTTTGATATACATGTGTCAGCAGACATGACAGCTTGTCCATGGAAGTTGAACCACGGCGACCATCACGTTTCTTGTTTCTACCACTGCCACACCCACACGCGATTCCCACGACGCCGCTCCAACCCACGGCACGACGTCCCCCGACGTGGACATGGATCCTCTGACGTGGCTATCACTGCCTTACCATGCCTTTCCTTTGCTGACAGGTGGGCCCATGCTTGGGGGACCCACATTTCAGTGACCCAATGGAAGGATTGTTCATGTTAGGGGATCCTCATCCCCCCGACGTGTGCCTCATCCCTCTCGGCCCCACCGCTCGTCTGCCTTTGTGTGCATGACATGCGGGCCAGCTGAACTATGGCGACCATCAAATTCACCCTATTGGACGTGGTTTGCCTGCTCCGATCCGTACTCCCGCACCATTGAATTTTCTTCCAGTGGTTGTGACACATTTCGCCCTGGGCATCAATCCTCAGCTGGAGTACTTCTGTACTACAGGTAGTACCTGCCGGTTGATACGTCTCCAACGTATCTATAATTTTATGTAGTATTCATGCTATTATATTATCTGTTTTGGATGTTTATGGGCTTTATTATACACTTTTATATTATTTTTGGGACTAACCTATTAACTGGAAGCCCAACCCAAATTGTTGTTTTCTTGCCTATTTGGGTGTTTCGGAGAAAAGGAATATCAAATGGAGTCCAAACGGAATGAAACCTTCAGGAGAGTTATTTTTGGAACGGAAGCAATACAGGAGACTTGGAGTAGACGTTAGGGAAGCTTCGAGGTGGCCACGAGGCAGGGAGGCGCGCCCTACCCCCTGGGGGTGCCCCCACCCTCGTGGGCCCCTCGTGGCTCCCCTGACCAACTTCTTTCACCTATATATTTCCATATACCCTAAAAACATCAAATAGCACAATAGATCGGGAGTTCCGCCGCCGCAAGCCTCTGTAGCCACCAAAAACCTCATGGGAGATTGTTCCAGCAGCCTGCCAGAGGGGGAATCCATCACCGGTCGACATCTTCATTATCCCAGCGCTCTCCATGACGAGGAGGGAGTAGTTCACCCTCGTGGCTGAGGGTATGTACCAGTAGCTATGTGTTCGATCTCTCTCTCTCTCTCTCTCTCGTCTTCTTGAGGTGATACGATCTTGATGTATCGCGAGCTTTGCTATTATAGTTGGATCTTATGATGTTTCTCCCCCTCTGCTCTCTTGTAATGGATTGAGTTTTCCCTTTGAAGTTTTCTTATCGGATTGAGTCTTTAAGGATTTGAGAACACTTGATGTATGTCTTGCATGTGCTTATCTGTGGTTACAATGGGATATTCACGTGATCTACTTGATGTATGTTTTGGTGATCAACCTGCGGGTTCCGTAACATTGTGAACTTATGCATAGGGGTTGGCACACGTTTTCGTCTTGACTCTTCGGTAGAAACTTTGGGGCACTCTTTGAAGTACTTTATGTTGGTTGAATAGATGAATTTGAGATTGTGTGATGCATATCGTATAATCATACCCATGGATACTTGAGGTGACATTGGAGTATCTAGGTGACATTAGGGTTTTGGTTGATTTGTGTCTTAAGGTGTTATTCTAGTACAAACTCTATGATAGATCGAACGGAAAGAATAGCTTTGTGTTATTTTACTATGGACTCTTGAATAGATCGATCAGAAAGGATAACTTTGAGGTGGTTTCATACCCTACAATAATCTCTTCGTTTGTTCTCTGCTATTAGTGACTTTGGAGTGACTCTTTGTTGCATGTTGAGGGATTGTTATATGATCTAATTATGTTGTTATTGTTGAGAGAACTTGCACTAGTGAAAGTATGAACCCTAAGCCTTGGATCCTAGCATTGCAATACCGTTTAAGATCACTTTTATCATTTGTTACCTTGCTGTTTTTATATTTTCAGATTACAAATACCCATATCTACCATCCATATTGCACTTGTATCACCATCTCTTCGCCGAACTAGTGCACCTATACAGTTCACCATTGTATTGGGTGTGTTGGGGACACAAGAGACTCTTTGTTATTTTGTTGCAGGGATGTTTGAGAGAGACCATCTTCATCCTACGCCTCCCACCGATTGATAAACCTTAGGTCATCCACTTGAGGGAAATTTGCTATTGTCCTACAAACCTCTGCACTTGGAGGCCCAACAACGTCTACAAGAAGGTTGTGTAGTAGACATCAAGCTCTTTTCTGGCGCCGTTGCCGGGGAGGTGAGTGCTTGAAGGTATATCTTTAGATCTTGCAATCGAATCTTTTAGTTTCTTGTTTTATCACTAGTTTAGTTTATAAAAGGAAACTACAAAAAAATGGAATTGAGTTTGCCTCATAGGCTTGATCTTTTTAATATATTTCGTGAGAATGATGGAAAGGAAAATTGTGCCTAAGTGCTACAAGAAGAAGTCTATAAAATGTTTGGCACTAAATCTTTGAATGATGAGCATTATTGCAATGTTGTCAGTACGAACTCTTTGAATATCCATAGTACTAATGATGATTGCACTAGTCATGATGAAAATGTCTCTTATAAGCATGTCAATTTTTGTGGAGTGCATAGAGTTTGCAAGTACACACCAAATAGGGAAGATAGATTTTGCAAGAGGCATAAGTATTTAGAAACTAAATGGTTGCAAGAAAGGCTTGATGTGAGTGCTGAAAATTTAAAATTTCTTTACCGTACTTGTGAATTTCGCAATGAACATGGTCACTTAAATCTCCAATGCAAATTGTTTCATGATTGAATCATGTCCAAAAATTGTGATGACTTGATTTCCCTTGCACATCATAATGAACTTAGTTTGCTTTTGGGTTATGCAACTAAGCATATTCCAGAATATAACCTTGAGAAATTCCTTTATATTGATCTAGAGGAAATTTATATGTATTGTACGGTGAATTGCATTGAAAATCCATATATTGCCAATTACATAAAGAAAAAGAAAACAAATAGAAGATATAGAGAATAGTAATGAAAGGGAAGAGACTTCCCAATATCCTCCTATTATTTCTTATGATGAATCAGGTAACGAGGAGGAGCTTTCTATTCAACCAATCTCATTAATAAGGAGCTCAAAAAAGAGGGTTAAACCCACACATGATGTGAAGAAGAAAAAGAAAATACGGAGAAGCAAAGGTAAAAAGGTATCCCTCCCAAATGATGTTGCTCCTATTACTCATTGTGATGATGATAATTGCTATACTATTGGTGCTATCCATACTATTAATGATGAGAGTGATTATGCTTATGACATGAAAAGGCCCAAGCTTGGGGATGCTATGTTTGACGAGAATGACATGTTTGAGAATATATTTGCTGCAATTAATGTTTGTTCCAAGCTTGGGGATGCTACGTTTAATGAAGATGATATTTTTAGCCTTCCAAGTTTTGATGAGCAAATTTATTATGATGATAGCATACCTCCTATTTATGTTGGTTATATTGATGAAAGTGGGTTTGGAAGAGTGTCAACTTTAGGAAGTAATGATCCCACTATTTTGGAGGGTGTCGAATCTTATGATATTTATGAAAGTGAATTTGGAGAGGTCATGACTTTATTTAGTGATGAATCCACTATTTTGGAAGAGGTTTCAATTGATTATGATGAGAACAAAGTTACTACTTATGATGATTATTGTGATGAAACTTATGATGTAAAAAGTAGTGATGATTATATTTATAAAACTTGTCATGATTATGATTACCCTTTTTCTTAACATTACTCTTTTAATGTCGAAACAATTTATAGTATTCGAGTCTCTTATTATACTCCCACTATTCCGAATAAGAAATTTTTTGCTTATATGGAGAGTAGTAAATTCTCTATGCAAGTAGATCGTGAAAAGAATGCTTTAGGTGCTGGTTATATTGTTGAATTCATTCATTATGCTGCTGAAAATTATTATGAGGGAGGAATATATGCTTGTAGGAATTGCAATAATACCAAGTTTCCTCTCTACGTGCTTAGAGTTTTGAAATTATGCTTGTTTTGCCTTCCTATCCTAGTTGATTTTTGTTCCCATAAGTTGTTTGATCACAAAATCCCTATGCATAGGAAGTGGGTTAGGCTTAAATGTGCTAGTCATATGCTTCATCATGCTCTCGTTATGTTTCAATTCTTATCTTTCATGTGAGCATCATTGTCATCATCATGCCTAGATAGAAAGGAATTAAAGAAAAGCGCTTGTTGGGAGACAACCCAATATTTACCTTTATTGTTTTTGTGTGTTCACATGATTATGCTACTGTAGTAATCATTTTTTATAGCTTTTTTTCAATAAAGTGCCAAGTAAGACCTTTAGGATAGCTTACGGTGATAATTGCGTTGATCCTGCTGAAAATCAGAAACTTTTGCACCCAGTAAATTAGTTTTGATAATTCACAGTAACGAGAATTTTATCTGATTCTTTTTGGTATGGATTGGTACATAAATTTCTTAGTACTTCCTAATTTGGTAGGATTTTTCGAGTTCCAGACGTATACGTTTGATACAGATTACTACAGACTGTTTTGTTTTTGACAGATTCTGTTTTCATTGTGTTGCTTGCTTATTTTGATGAATCTATGAGTAGTATCGGAGGGTATGAACCATAGAGAAGTTGGAATACAGTAGATATTACACCAATATGAATTTAGAATGAGTTCACAACAGTACTGTCAGGGGGATGAACCCCGAGCAGGCAGCGGAAACCGGATCCTTTTCAAAAATTACGGGGCCGGCGTTGCCCCTCAAGCCGGCGCGCGCTTGGCCGGGTCGCTCGACCCGGCCAGGCCCCGTGACCCGGCTGAACTCTCCAACCCGGCCAGCCACCTCGGCTCGGCCTCGACAAACAGAACAAGAGAGCCAAACTCGGCACAACCAAGGCTTCCTCGACAAGCCAGCTCCACCCATGGCGTGCTCCGCAACCTAGCCACGGGCCAGCTCCCGTCCCATCCAGGCCGCACAATGGGACGAGTCCTCAGCCGCTGATGACCAGGGAAATAGTGCCCCGCCCATGCCTCCGATCAGCTGGGGTGTGGCAACAGTGCCCCTCACCTACCTACTGACTAGGCTCGGCGTGGCAATAGTGCCCCCGTCGTCACTGCTGATGACAGCAAGCGGCCACCTGACGGAGTGCCACTGTACACGACTCGACTCGGCCACGCCCTCACGATCGACAAGACGGCGAACAGTTCCCCTAGGCATACAGGGCCCGCACCTAGGGGAACCCGGCGAACCACAGGCCCCCAGCGGGTCCCAGCCCGGGTCATCAGATGCTGACGACCCGGCCCCACCAACTTTTTACATTACCGTTGTCTCCCTGGGGGGTTGGCCTATAAAACCCCCCAGGAGCCCTCGCATATACGGGCAGGCAAGCAAGTAAGCGAGTAGAAGGATAGAGAAACTAGCCACCCATCAGTAGAATCCACCCAAGGAGAAGGAGCAGCCTAAGCCTTGGCCAGCCTTCCTTCCTCCTCCATGCAGCTCTAGGAGCAACCTTTTACTGTCGCATATCAACCACACTCGGCAGGACTATGGGTGTTATCTCTTCGAGGAGCCCCGAACCTGGGTAGGTCTTGCATCCCACGCTCGCTCATGCCAACCCCGCCTCTGGAGCCCACCAGTGCCCTCGAGCCTCCTCCTCTCTTTAGCCATCTTTGGCATCTGCCGTGCGCCCACCATGACAGTTAGCGCCCACCATGGGGCAGCTCGAGGAGCTGACCGGGAGCATGCTTCAGACGGGGCTCTTCTCTGACTCCGACGAGCCCGTCATGCTAGCGGACGACGTCGCCGACGCACTCGCCGCCTCCTTCGCCATGCTGCGCATCTTCGATGCGCCCGCAGCCGACGAGTACCCCAGTGAGGTACTCAGCTACTCCAACTCCCCCCTCTCCCTCGGCGGTGGCATTTCTGCTGGGGCAATGGACGCCCACGTGGAGGTGTCCGTCACCGGCACCGACGCCTCCTCCTCGTCGAGCAAGACGAGGAAGGCTGCCGAAGCCAAGGCCACAGCGGAACGGACCGAGCCGTCCAACCCGTTGTGCACCGTGATGCAGAGCCTCCGCGTCCCCATCGGCACCGACATCGATGCCACCAACGTCGCTGAGGCCCGAGCCCAGCTCAAGGAATGGCGCCAGCAGATGCTAGACCTGACCGAGACGCTCGCCGCCACTCAGCGTCGCCTGGATTCCACTCAGCTGGAGCGCAATGCCGCCTACGGATTCACGCCCGCCGCGGCCGAGCCGAGTCGGGTCGCCGACGTGCGAGCCCTGGGAGGAGCGATCAGCCGCGCCCTCGGCGCCAACCCGACTGTCTATGAGACCCCCGTGAAGAACATGCACGCTGCCCAGGCGGTCGCAGTCGACCTGGATCAGCTCACGGGTGAAGAACTGAAGGAGCGCATCAGGTGGATGTGTGATCTCCTCAACACGGCCAACGCACAGCAAGACCGCCTCAACCAGCTCGCCAAGCCGGCGGGATCCGGCTCTGCCCGTGTCGGCGGCCCTGGCGAACTTCAGCACACGGCATCCTCGCCGCCCTGCGAGGCGCACTCCGGTCGAGCCCGGACTCGACATGACCCGGCCGCTATGATCACTGGCGTCATGGGCGACGAGCCTGTCCCGGAGAACCAGCGCGGACCCGGCCAGCCTGGCCGGCATCCGGCTCCAACTGACCCGGCCCCCCTGGCCTGGTCGCCAGTCGAGTCGACCCGGGCGCCATCGACGACACCGACGCTCGCCACCGCCTCGACCAGCTCGCTCACTCCCTAGAGGTGGAGGAAAGCGGCGCCATTGGCCGGCATGCTTCGGCCCACGCATCCGGGAAGAGCCCTTCCCCAAAGGGTTCATTCTTCCCCGCGAAACCCCCAAGTACAACGGGATCGTGAAGCCGCAGAACTGGCTCACCGACTACACCACCGTCATTGGCATCAACGGTGCCATTCGCCACTCGTCATGTGCTACGCACCGCTCATGCTCTAGGGGTCGGCCCACACAATGTTGAACAGTCTGCTGATGGGCAGCGTCAACACGTGGGTCGATTTCGAGCAGGCCTTCGTCCGCAACTTCACGGGGACCTACAAGCGACCCGGCCGCCCTAGCCAGCTCGCCATGTGCGTGCAGGGGCCGACGGAGACAGGCCGCGAGTACCTCGCACGCTGGACCGAGCTCCGGAACAGCTGCGAGGGCGTCCATGAAGTCCAAGCAATCCAGTACTTCGTCAACGGGTGCCGAGACGGCACCCTCCTCAAGCAAAAGCTCTTGCGCTCCGAGCTGGCCACCATGGCCGCGCTCATGGTAACGGCGAACAAGTACGCCAACGCCGACTCCTCCATGAAGATCCAGGTGGCACTGGATGAAGCCGGCAAGGCAAAGCCGGTTCCCCCTCCGAAGCCAGCCGGCAAGAGCAGCCGGCAGCAGCTCCAGCAGAACAACAAGCACAAGGCCGACCAACCGGCACAACGCTACAACAACCGGCTCGTTGCGGCCAGCGAGCCCGCGGCGGACCCGGCAGCCATGCGCCGGCAGACCGGCAAGACGGCGTGGCAACCCGCATGACCTTCGAAGAGATGCTCAATGCCCCCTGCAAGCACCACAGCGGCACAAGGCCGTCCACGCACACGCTTCGGCAGTGCGGCATCACCAAGCGCATCATGAGGGGCGACGTCCCTCCTCCTCCGGCTCCGGCTCCAGGTGTGGGACAGCCGCCTCCGCCTCTGCCACCACCTCCCGCCGGCGGCACGATGTGCGACGCCGCCTATCCGGACCAAATCGCGGCCTACGTCATCATCATCAGCCTCGGCGACGACAAGCGAAGCGAGCGCCTCCTTCGACAGGAGGTGAACACCGTCGTCCCGGCCAAGCCAGAGTTCATGCACTGGTCGGAATGCCCGGTCACCTGGACCCGGGAGGACCACCCGGCCGTCATGCCGAATCCGGGTGGCTACGCCCTCGTCCTCAACCCCACCATTGTCGCATGACACACATGCAAGTTTTCCCGAGTCCTCATCGACGGCGGCAGCAGCATCAACATCCTCTACCGCGATACGATGACCAAGCTCGGCCTCGAGGCCAAGGACCTGGAGCCGACCCGGACGATCTTCCACGGCATTGTTCCCGGCCTCTCCTGCTCCCCCATTGGCTGGGTCCGGCTCGATGTCCTGTTCGGAGACAACAACCATTTCCAGCGAGAGCCGATATGGTTCGAGGTGGTGGACCTGTCCAGCGCGTACCACGCGTTGCTGGGCCGACCCGCGCTCGCCAAATGCATGGCGGTCCCCCACTACGCGTATCTGAAGATGAAGATGTCGGGTCCAAAGGGCCTCATCACCATCACCGGCGACTACCGCAAGTCCCTGGAGTGCGCCCGAGACGGCACCAAGCCAGCTGAGTCGCTGGTCATTGCCGAGGAGCGGCGCCAGCTCGACCGGTTCGTCACCATGGCAAGTGAGGCCTCGGCCGCATCAATCCCGAATGAGGAGCCGGCCAACGAGGCCGCCTTCAAGCCCTCCAAGGAGACCAAGAAAGTGAAGCTGAACCCGAAAGATCCCAGCTGCAGCAAGTACGTTGTCGTAGGCGCCCGCCTCGACAGCAAATAGGAAGGCAAGCTCGTCGACTTCCTCCGTGAGAATCGGGATATCTTTGCATGGACCCCCAAGGACATGCCGGGTATCCCGAGGAAGTACGCCGAGCACAAACTCCACATCCGCAAGGACGCCAAGCCTTTCCGTCAACCCCTGCGACGTTTCTCCGAAGAGAAGGGAAGAACCATCGGTGAAGAGGTCGCCAAGCTTTTGGCGGCCGGCTCCATAATGGAATTGTTTCACCCCGAGTGGCTAGCCAACCCAGTCCTTGTCTTGAAGAAGAACAAGACCTAGCGTATGTGTATCGACTACACCAACCTCAACAAGGCCTGTCCCAAGGATCCGTTCACCCTCGACCAAGTCATCGACTCGACCGCCCGGTGCGAGCTCCTGTCCTTCCTGGATGCTTACTCCGGCTACCACCAGATCAAGCTGGACCCGGCCGATGCCCTGAAGACGTCCTTCATAATGCCCTTTGGGGCGTATTGCTACATCACCATGTCGTTCGGCTTAAAGAACACCGGCGCCACCTTCCAGTGCTGCATGCAGAAATGCCTGTTGCCGCAACTTGGCCGCAATATCCATGTTTATGTGGACGACATCGTGGTGAAGACCAAGGAGCACCTCACGCTCCTCGATGACTTGAAGGAAACATTTGCCAACCTCCGCGAATACAAGGTCAAGCTCAACCAAGAAAAATGCGTTTTCAGCGTCCCGGCCGGAAAGCTACTCGGCTTCTTCATCTCGGAACGCGGCATCGAGGCGAACCCGGAGAAGATCAAGGCCATCAAGCTGCGTGATGTCCAGAAATTCACCGGTTGCTTGGCCTCGGTCAGCCTGTTTCTCAGCTGGCTGGGAGAGAGGGCGCTACCCCTGTACCAGCTGATGAAGAAGACGACACTGTTCGAATGGAACGACCTGGCGGACGAGGCCTTCCGAGACCTCAAGCGCATGCTCTCCACAGCACCAGTCCTAGCCGCGCCAGCCGACAAGGAGTTGTTGTTTCTCTACATAGCCGCGACCTCATGGTCGGTCAGCACGGTGCTGGTGGTCGAGCGACCAGAGAAAGGCAAGATCCAAGCCGTCCAGCGCCCGGTCTACTACTTGAGCGAGGTGCTCTCCAACTCCAAGTAGAATTACCCGCACTACCAGAAGATGTATTACGGCGTGTACTTCACTGCCAAGAAGATGAAGCAGTACTTCCAAGAGCACGTCATCACCATGGTCAGCACGACCCCTCTCAGCGAGATCATCGGGTGTCGGGACACCTCCGCCCGGGTCGCCCAGTGGGCGCTCGAGCTAGCCGGCCACACCATCGTCTACGAGCCTCGCACCACGATCAAGTCTCAGGCCCTGGCCGACTTCCTCGTCGACTGGACCGAGACCCAGTACCTACCGCCGCCTCCTGACTAGACGCACTAGCGCATGCATTTCGATGGGTCCAATATGCGACTCGGCCTAGGGGCTGGCATCGTGCTATCGTCCCCAAAGGGCGACCGACTCCGCTACGCACTCCAGGTCCACTTCGCCGCCTCCAACAACATCGCCGAGTACGAAGCCCTTGTGCACAACCTCTGGCTTGCCAAGGAACTCGGCATCTGCCGCATCCTGTGCTACGGCGACTCGGATCTGGTGGTTCGGCAGTGCTCCGGCGAGTGGGACGCCCGCGACTCCAACATGGCAAGCTACCGCTTCCTCGTCCAGAAGCTATCCGGGTCCTTCGAGGGCTGCGAGTTCCTCCATGTTCCGCGTGCGGAGAATGAAGCGGATGACACGACATATACACATAAATATTTAAATTCCCATGGCTAGAGTTCATTACAGCCAGAAACCCCCAGTGGGTGGGTGGACCTCCTACTTAACAAATTCTACCAGAGCATCTCAGGCATCTCCAGCGCCAGGTCACGACGTCGACGGCTCTCCCCTGACGGCTCTCCTCAGAGCTACCCTCCAGGTCATGAAGAAGCAGGCCGTAGTCGTCGTCGGCCACGACTCCACCGTCTTCCACCCGCTCCAGGTGGAACTCGTCATGGAAGGCGAATTCGGCGATGTAGCTGGCCTGGGAGGCAATCCGAGCGGCTTGCTCCTGCAGCAGCTGCTCCGAGCCCGCCTGCTGGCCCATCAACGCGTCCAGCTGCAGGTCCAGGTGCCAAGACAGTGTGAACTGGAGCGTCATCTCGGCGCTAGCACGAGCAGCGGAGATGCGCCACTTGTGGAGCCGGTCCGGCCACATCTCTCGCCAGCACGCCAGACGCGTGAAGCTGTTCGGCGCAATGGAGTCCGACCAAAGGGCTGTCATCATCGCCGTGCCGGCCTGGGACAGCCGCCCCATCTGCTCCCCCAGGATCCGCAGGCGGGCCTTGGCGGCGGTCATGATCTCCGGGAAGGTCCACGCCACCCGCGGGTCGGTCCCGTATCCAACCGCCCCCGGTGGATCGCGCTAGAAGCAGACGGCTTCCTCCGCCAGCCCATGCATCTCCGGGAAGGCCCCTGTCAGAAAGCAAAGCAAGTCAAGAAAAAGGATAACAAGGACGAAAAGCCGGATCCCAACCCGGCAAAACTCAAAAAAAGCACTTACTAGAGAAGCATTCTTCCAGGTGTTGCGCCTCAAGCAACATACCGCGCCGCTCCCGATCAATGGTGCGGTCACGCTCCTGCAGCGCCCTCTCCAAGTCGGCCACCTTGGCAAGGGCTGCCTTCAACTCGGCATCCTTGTCCTCGGTCGCCTTCTCGGACGCCTCGCGACGATGGGTCTCGTCCTGACGGGCCCCCTCCGCCGCGACAGCCTGCTCCTTCAGGCGATCCACCTCGGCCTGATGCCGGCCCTTGTCATCGGCCAGCCTGCCGCATTGCTGGTCCGCCTCGACCAGGGCCTGCTGCGCCTCCACCACCTTGGTGGCCTCCGCCTTGAGGAGCTCCACCTCGGCCTCAAGCCGGCTCTTGTGGCCCGCCAACAGCTCCCACAGCTGGTTGGCCTCGTCAAGCAACCGCCGGGCCGCCGTTGCCTCCGCCCTCGCCTGCGCCACCTCGGCACCAAGACGGCCGATGTCGGCAACAAGCCGGTCATAGTGATGGCCGACCCGGAGCAGCCGGGTCTGCCGAGACAACACCTCGCTGGAAAAAGAAAGATTCAGGAAAGGAAAAACCAGGACTTAAGATTTGGCCCAACTGCTACACAGTTGACCCGAATCTCGGGGGCTACACCCAGTGGGTGCGCTAGCGCGCTCCCACTAGAAAAGAGCACGAATATACCTGCGGCGACGCGGAGCTCGTCCTCCCTAGCAGCGAGCTGCTCCTTGAGCTCCCGGTATTTTCCCAAGAGACGGTTGAAGGCGCCGACCCGGTAGGTGTCGAGTTGCTGAAAAAAGGCAGCAATCAGAACAAACACAACAATTTAAAGATTCTACCCAACTACTACGTAGTTGGCCCGAACCTCGGGGGCTACACCCAATGGGTGCGCTAGCGCCCCCCACAAAGAAGAAGCTGCAGAAGAAGCTTACCAGCATGGCGCGCTAAAGATCCCGCGTCTGCTCCACCTCGGCCTGGGCGAAGGCCTCGAGCCGGTCCTTTCACCTGCGCAGATGGCGGCTGATGGCGTCCATCGCCGCCTCCTCCTGGGTCTGGGGCCCAAAGACCACGGTGCTCCTGCCCTGCGTCGGCTGCAACGCGGCGGCCCGACGCCCTCCCCCTGCCGGGGCACCAGGGCATGCTCCCCGCTGGCCACTCCCGACACGGGCAGCCCCTCCTCCAGGATGGCCTGCGACACCGCCGCCGACTCGGCAGCCGGAGCGGCATGCGGCGCTGCCACCCGCGACGCCTCCTCAGACTCCGGAAGCGTCCCCTGCGGTACCACCTGCGGCGCCTACTCCAAGACGGTGCCATCGCCACCTCCGCCGGCCCCCGCCCGCTCAACAGCGTCGACCCACGGTGGGGTGTCGTCTTCCACCTCCACGACCTCCTGGTCCAGGATCACCAATCAGCCCGGCCTCCTCGGCCGCGCTCCCTCACCAACTACGGCTCGAAGGCCGTCGCCGCCACCACCGTGCCCTCCGGAATCTCGTGCCATGCCGGCTCCTTGCCGGTTCACGCCCATGCCGCCGACTGTCGTTCCAAGCCCGGATTGACGCCGCCTCCAACTCCGCCTCGGCCCTGTTCCTGTCCCGCCATGGCCAGGACTTCAGCGTCGGTCGGGTCCAGGCCGAGGTCCGGGTCGGCTGGCTCCTCCTCCTCGACCCGGTCGACGGGGTCGGACCAGCTCCTGCGGAACGCGGCCTCCTCGGCGGCCGCGGCATCTGCCGCCTCCCTCGCCAGCGCGACCGGCGACCTGAAGAAGAAGACACAATGAGCAAAAGCAAAGTCGGCTCGACCGCTCGGACGTAGAACAGGAGAAGAAACTTACACTGTTAGGACTGAGATGGGGCCGACCTCCCCTGTCCACCGCTGCGCTTCCTCTTGGCCGGCCTCGCGCTCCCGGCCGGGTCCACTGCATGCTTCGGGGCCCAGGCCCGCGGCGCAATGCTATCCTTCCCATGCAGAAGGCTCGACGCCACTCCGCGCGATGACCAAGCTCCTCCCACGTCGCCGCCTCCTCCGCCCAACGCTTCTACATCAGCAATTGGCGTCAGCATCGCCCGCGCCGTGTCGCGACCGACAACCCAAGAAACACAAAGGAGAAGGCAAGAGGACAGGACTTACCCACGTGATGCCCAGCACCGGCGTCAACCTCGTCCTCCTCTCCTCCGTCGTGGGCCGCGGGCTCCTCCGACGCCGCCCGCACCACATGCGACGAAGCGCGGGCGTAAGGGTGCCGGATGGCATTCAGAAGCACCTCCCGCATCGCGTCAGGGCGAACAAGGAGATGCGCAACAGCGAAATAAGGAGACCAAATACTCACCAGAGGCGCCGGATTCGATTGGCTGTACGGCGCCTTGCCGAACCGCCAGTCGTCCCCAAGGTTGGCCTTGGAGATGTCATAAACCCGCCGCGTGATCTGGTCCATCGACAGGCACGCCGCCCTCATGCGATTGGGGTCTTGGAGACCGGCCATCTTGCCGATGAGGCAGGTGCGCCGCTGCAACGGGAGGACCCGGCGCGTGATGAACACGGCGATGAGGTCGTTGCCGGTGAGCCCCTCCCGCGTCTTCATCACCGCCACCCGCTCGCAGAGATTGAGAATCTCCTGTGACGGGTGCCTGGGGAAGTAGCCCCAGTTCATCTTCGCTCGCGACGGCGCGAAGGCGAAGGCCGGAAGATTGATGCGGTCCGCACCCAAGTTGCGGACGTAGAAGAAGGAATTCTGCCACTTCTTGGCAGAATCCTCCAGCGGAATCTTCGGGCGGTCTGCCCCCGACCGCTTCGAGATGACCGCGGCACCGCAGTCTGCGAACTCTCCGGCCGTCGGCCCCTACTGCTTCAGGAAGAAGAGGCGCGCCCAAAGATCGATCGTGGGCTCGACCCCCAGGTACCCCTTGCAGAGGGTGACGAAGCCCGATAGCTGGACGATGGCGCCGGTGCCAAGATGATGGGGCTAGAGCCCGAAGAACTCCAGGAACGTGCAGAAGAAGGAGCTCGTCGGTAGCCCAAACCCGTGCTTGAAGTGCAGGAGGAAGACCACACGCTCCGTCCCCTGGAGCTGCGGCCTCTGCTCGCCGCACGGCAGGCGGACGACGACCTCTGTCTCCCGTGGCAAGCACCGGGACGAGCGGAGATGGGCGATGTCCTCGACGGTGACAGTCGAGCCCATCCAGGATCCCGACGGCAACGCCATCGATGAAGACGAGAAGAGGGAAGAAGATGGACGATGATGAGGCTCTACTCGAAGCAACGGGCATCGCAGCATGGCAGTCACAAGAAGCAGAGCAAGGGCAAAGAGGCAGGAGGGCGTGAGCGAGAATAATGTCCGCCGCCCCCCTCACCCCGATTTATAGCCCTCGGTTTCAACATGGGGGAGTGGGATCATCTGCGCTCGCCTTTCCCACTACCCCGCAATAAGTGTGCGCGTACGCATGCAATAACTGCATGGGGAAGAGCAACCGACCCCCGGACACCGCAATAAATCCGCACGTGTGGGCCAAGGGCATGCGACGGCGGGCCCTAGCCCATTGCCCAGTCCCATCACGCGCGTGGCCTGTCAGGCCCCTCTGACTTCCAGGCACCACATGGTGCCCGCGCTAAGCCCGAGGGATTGCCCCAAGATTCAATGGACTCCTCGGTTCCCGCCACCGCCGGGATGCCGCGATCTAGTTTCTGAAAAAACCAACACTCAGTGGGTGTTGCCGGACCCGGTGCTCGCAGAATTCGCCTTGCTTAAGGGGGAAACTGCAAAGGCCCTCCCATCCAAAGACGGCGAACCTTCACAGCTTCGGGGACTACTGTCGGGGGGATGAACCCGGGCAGGCAGCGGAACCCAGATCCTTTTCAAAAATTATGGGGCCGGCGTCGCCCCTCAAGCCGGCGCGCGCTTGGCTGGGTCGCTCGACCCGGCCAGGCCCCGCGACCCGGGCGAACTCTCCAACCCGGCCAACCACCTCGACTTGGCCTCGACAAACAGAACAAGACAGCCGAACACGGCACAACCAAGGCTTCCTCGACAAGCCAACTCCACCCGTGGCGTGCTCCGCAACCCAGTCACGGGTCAGCTCCCGTCCCATCCATGCTGCACAATGGGACGAGTCCTCAGCCGCTGATGACCAGGGCAACAGTGCCCTGCCCATGCCTCTGGTCAGCCGAGGCATGGCAACAGTGCCCCTCACCTACCCGCTGACCAGGCCCGGTGTCGGTGTCAAAACCGGCGAATCTCGGGTAGGGGGTCCCGAACTGTGCGTCTAGGCGGATGGTAACAGGAGATGAGAGACACGATGTTTTACCCAGGTTCGGGCCCTCTCGATGGAGGTAAAACTCTACGTCATGCTTGATTAATATTGATGATATGGGTAGTACAAGAGTGGATCTACCACGAGATCAAGGAGGCTAAACCCTAAAGCTAGCCTATGGTATGATTGTTGTAATGTATGTTGTCCTACGGACTAAAGCCCTCCAGTTTATATAGACGCCGGAGGAGGCTAGGGTTACACAGAGTCGGTTACAATGGTAGGAGATCTACATATTCGTATTGCCAAGCTTGCCTTCCACGCCAAGGAAAGTCCCATCCGGACATGGGACGGAGTCTTCAATCTTGTATCTTCGTAGTCTTGGAGTCCGGCGGACGATGATAGTCCGGCTGTCCGGACACCCCCTAGTCCAGGACTCCCTCAGTAGCCCCTGAACCAGGCTTCAATGACGATTAGTCCGGCGCGCATAATGTTCGGCATTGCAAGGCGGGTTCCTCCCTTGAATAATCCAGAGAAGATCATGAACACCAGGATAGTGTCCGCGTCTGCAAAATAAATTCCACATTCCACCATAGGGAGAATAAAATGTACACTAGTCCAATCTGCTGACGTATTATGCGGCATGACATCACACCGCTACCAGGCTTTTACTTGAATCGTTTTTTGCTATACCACCTTAGCACGTTTAGCGAAGCGGTTTCCTTTGCACGTCTTGTCGAAGCAGAGATCGTGTTCCACTTATTCCGGGATTCTCATCAATACGTGCGTGGGTAACCCAACCGTGCCCGTCGCCACGCCTCCTCTATCGAAGGTGAATCCCAAACGGTCACGGAGACGACTCTTGGTATTTTTCCCCTTTATAAGAGGACCAGGGTTCGTTCTTTTTCTTCAATCTCGCATCGAATCTCCTTCTTGCTCCCAGTTCCAACACCCAGAGCCCCATATTCGAGCGCTTCGGATTCTTAACCATGTCCGGCTCCGACCTCCAAGGTCGGTGGATGCCCTCCTCCGTCACGGAGGAGGACGTGCTTAAGCTGCGTGAGGCCAAGTACCTGTCCTACGAGGTTTCGCACAGGTTGCCCGCCCAAGGGCAGGCCGTGCCCGCCCCCGAGCCCGGTGAGTTCGTTGTCTTCGTATCCCACCTCCGTCGGGGTTTAGGCTTCCCGACGGACCCCTTCGTGAGAGGGCTCATGTTCTACTACGGGCTGGATTTTCACGACTTGGCTCCGGAGTCCATCCTCCACATCTCCGCATTTATTATCGTCTGCGAAGCCTTCCTCCACGTCACTCCCCACTTCGGCCTGTGGCTGAAGACCTTCAATGTGGAGCCGAAGATGATCGGGGGGCGTCAAGCGGAGTGCGGCGGGGCGGCCGTAAGCAGAAGGGCCGATGCCCCGTGGCCCGAGGGTTCCTTTCAAGAGGAACTCGGACTGTGGCAGCAGGAGTTGTTCTATATCACCGCTCCGAAGGGCAGCAAGCAAAAGCCGCCGCCTTCATTCCGCCCGGGACCTCCATGCCGACTGATGTCATGGGTCAACCAAGGGCTCAATTGAGGGCCGCCCGAAGACGTGCCCTTATTGCAGGGCCGGATTCGAGACCTCCAGGCGAGGGAGATCAATCTGGTTGCGGTGATGCAGGTTATGCTAATTAGGCATCTTCTGCCCTGCAAACGCCGTCCTCTCCGTCTATGGGAGTTCAACCCGGAGGGACCTCGGATTCTCCAACACTTCATGGGTGCGACACCCGTGGAGATGTACAAGTTGTTCTTCGGACCGCAGGTAGCGTGTCTGGAATTGACCGAGGACGCAGGCCTAAGCCGCAATCACCCGGATACTCAGGTAAATAGCTTAGAGTCGAGACGTTCTGTTTATCTGCTTTCTAGAGTTCGCCTCCTGACCCATTACTCTTCACAAGAGTGGGTAGCGTGATCGAGGCTGATAAGGTGTCCGGCCCCCCTCCCAGAGACCGCACTGGAGCCCGTGCTGGTCAGAATGTTGGAGGTCGCGCCCATGGAAGGGAGCGATGGGGAAAATAGAGGAGCTGTTATTTCGCCCAAAGGGGCGTCTGAAGAGGGGGAAATCAAAAACCCCTCCTTCCAGGGGGAGAAAAGGACCGCCTCCGAAGATCCGGAGGCCAAAGCCCCTAAACGGGGGAAGAGATCTTCACCGGGGGGTCCGGCGTCCGGGGAGAATCCGGACGTACAATCATCGCCAAAGGATCAGCCCTCCAGCGAGCCGTGAGTATGAAAAGAGGAGTTAATTGGTAAGGAAATACCTCCATTTGTGCTTCCGTGGGTAACCGAAATATTTATCTTGCAGTTCGGATCTGCAGCCTTCTCAGATGAGTTCATCTTCGGGGGACCTTCTTCCGGAGATGATGGAGAGCGAAATGCCTCCGTCTGCTGCGCTGTCAGATAAGGCAGACGAGCCTGAAGTATCATCACGGAGGGTATCCCCGAGTCCGGAGGGGCCAAAGAGTTCGGCACCCGCTAGTATCCGGCCGGGAGAACTGAAGAATCTGCTTGAGAGGGCGTCCATCTCAGAAGATCACCGTGCGTTGATGCGTATGGTGATTGGAAGGATTTCGTCCGTCGAGAGCGGATTGCGCAATGCCACTATGAGTTTGCTGGCGGGGTTTGAGGTACACGAGAATGACGCACCCCTTTGTCTATTAACAGTTTTGCATATAAAAATGCGCCCTGTATAGATAGTAGCCGTTGAGACTCGGTAGGTTGTCGAAGACGACAGCGTGCCAAGGATCAACATCGCAAGTGATGAATGTTGCCGTTCCTATGCAGGTGGCGGATAGTCCGAGGGCTAGCCGGACTAGTGGAGTTGCCGAGTTGATGCGGCAACTTGACGTGGCAGATGCGGACATCGCACTTGTCAACCGGCGACTTGATGAGTCGCAAGGTAAATGAGTTCTCCGCAGTTGCTTTATTAAGGGGGTCAAAGCCCTCCTCTGATAAATTATATGCTATTGTACAGACGGTGCTGCTGCTGTGGAGAGCCTTCGGGCCGAACTTGCTCAAGCTAAGGAGCAAGCCTGAAGGAGTGATGTCGTGGTTCTAAGCCTGACAGTAGAGTGGGGGGTAGGTATGGAGAGGCAAGGTCCTAGCTATGGAGAGGTTGTAAGCCCAAAGGATGTACGAGTTCAGGCCCTTCTCGGAAGAAGTAACAGCCCTACGTCTCGGAGCCTGGAGGCGGTCGAGTGGATTATGAGTGTATGAACTACAAGGTGCCGAACCCCTCTGCCTGTGGAGGGGGGGTGGCTTATATAGAGTGCGCCAGGACCCCAGCCAGCCCACGCAGGAGAGGGTTTAAGGTGAGTTAAGTCTGGGGCGTTACTGGTAACGCCCCACATAAAGGCCTTTACTATCATAAAGTCTACTTGATTACAGGCCGTTGCAGTGCAGAGTGTCTCTTGACCTCCTGGTGGTCGAGTGAGTCTTCGTGGTCGAGTCCTTCAGGCCAGTCGAGTGAATCCTCGTTGGTCGACTGGAAGGCGACCTCTTCTAAGGATGTCCTAGGGTAAGTTACTTGGATCAGGTCCATGACCCTACCCTAGGTACATAACCCCATCATTAGCCCCCGAATGGATTGAGGCTTCGAGTGAAGAAGGAGTTGATGTCGTTTCCGATTAACCTTTGCGCTCCGGTTGTGCGCTGTTCTGGACCAAAGAATCTCTTTGTCGACAGGAAACAACTTGCCTTCAGTCGACTTGATCCATTCTGTTTTTGCGTCGAGTGATCTTTTGGGCTTCGACGATCTCCGAGCGACGGATCGCCGGAAACACCGCGCCTGACAGACTGATTTGTTGCTCGCGGATTCCGCGGGATGCGAAATTTCGGGGCGCGCGCGAAGCGGGGCGGACCGCGGCGTTTGGATGGGACGGGGCATGGACGCCTCGATCTCCGCGCCGCCTTTTTCGCCACATATCCCGTCTGCATAACTGTTCCAGATATGATTAGATCGACTGGGCCCACCTGTCATCCACTCGGAAGGGACCTTATAAATGTGCCCGGCGAGGATTTCTGTGCTGCGCCTTAGCATTCTTCCCCTCTCTCTGCTTCCTTCCTCCCTGCTCAGCGTGCTCGCTCTCGCCCCCGCACCACTTCCCTTCGCGCATCTCGCCGGCGACCATGGCCAAGGAGAAGACGGCGGCGCTGGAGCGTGCAAAGAAGGCGTCGGCGTCGGAGAAGGCGAAGGGGAGATCCACCAGCCGTGGAGGGTCCTCGTCCAGATCCCGCCTGCCGAAAGGCTGGGTCCAAGGAGACTGGATCCAGTCGACCATCACTGAGAATGACATTCTCGACATGGCCAAGGAGGGCTTGATCCCCCACGGAGCTGCGAGGCTTCCGGGGAAGGAGTGGCAGCCTCAGCCAGAAGAGGGTGAGTGTGTGCTTTTGGCCACCCATGTGGATCGCGGGTTTTCCTTGCCGCCGAGTGTTTTCTTTCGTGGCTTCTTGAATTTCTTCAGAGCGCAGCTCCACCATTTTACCCCAAACTCCATTGCCTATCTTGCCGCATTCGTGTCCATGTGTGAGGGTTTCTTGGGCTGTCGACCGCACTGGGGTTTGTTCAAACATATATTCACGTGTCGATCCCAGACCGTGAAGAAGGCGAGCCCAGGTGATGAGAGAACCCGAGTCGTCCAAATGTGCGGAGGCCTGGGGATTCAAGTGAGGAATAAGAGCACCTTCCCGCCCATGACCTTTCCCGAGTCCGTCAGAGGCTGGCAGTCGACTTGGTTCTACTGCCAGGTCCAGTCGACGCCAGGGCAGTCGAGTGGACTCCCTCCGTTCACCATGGACCGAGTGAGCAAGCCTTCCCCTCTGAAGCTGATTCCGGAGGAGAAAGCTGACGTGAAGATGTTGATGGAGCGCGTGGTGCAGTTGGTTCGGGAGGGAGTGACGGGCATGGACCTCCTGGAGGTTTTCCTCAGGCGTCGCATCCAGCCTCTCCAGTTCCGGAGCCACTGCATGTGGTTGTACTGTGGGACCGAAGACGAGACTAGAGTCCATCCAGAAGCAGTCGACGATGTCACTCTGGAGAGATGGATGGTAGCCGTCACCGGAAACAAGGACAACCCACGCGGAGCCAGAAGGATTCCTCCACTCGACCACAACAGCGATCCAAATAAGGTACACTTGCCCTGCTCTCCACTGCATTCTTGTCGCATTCATCTCTGTCTACTCTGCCGACTGGTCGACTGATCATTGTCTTGATATCTGCTAGGCCCTCACCGAGCTGTACTCGATGCCCAATGGGGCACAAACTCCGACTGAGGAGGGTGAGGCGAGTGGGGGCGAGAGCCAGGACGAGGAGGAATGGGACTCGGACGTTGCAGGGGACGACGACGACGATGATGATGACGACGGCGATGATGATGACGCCGAAGACGAGGAGGAAGAGGAGGAGGTCGTGCCACCGCGTTCGGAAAGGCGGTCGAAGCTCGTCCACGACCCTTCGACTGAACGTGGCAAGGGGGTTGCGACGCAGTCGACCAAGCGCCCTAGGACCACTTCTCCAGCGCCGACTGAAAAGGCGCCGAAGCAGCCTAGGGGGGCTCCGCCAAAGCCGACCAAGCTCCTGCCGAAGATGAAGGTGTCCATCCCCACCATATCAGGGTAATTGTGTCGTTTGAGTCTTCTCATTTTGTGTGAACTTTATCTCTGGTTGACGCTGAAGTTAGTCGACTGATCCTTTGGAGTTGCAGTGCTGCTACTTCTGAAACCTCAGCTCGGGCTGACGACCACGAGATGGAGGATGCAGCAACTTCGAACCCAGGTACTGTATTCTTAACACCGTTCTTAGTCGACTGACTCGCGATCTCTGATCCTGATTCTTCTCCGCAGCTCCACCCAACACTGTTATCAATCTCCCTGACGACGACGAGGATGAAGAACCACTGACACGCAGGAGGAGTCGGAAAGCGTCCGCCAGTAAGGTGCCTCAGGATGTGACGGCGCCTGAGATTCTGACTGTGGAGGAAGAGAACACCACTCGACACACGGTGTCCTTCGCAAATCCGCTGACGAGTGCTCAGCAGCCCTCCCTCTTCACGACGCACCACGTCCCAGAGGACCAAGCTGGCGCGGCGAAGGAGGCAATACGCCAGGCAGGACTCATGATGGAGCAGCTGAAGACCATCCGGGATGCGAGCCAGGCAGCTTATGACGCCAGTTCTGCCCTCCAAAGCAATGTCCAGGTCAGTCGACCACTGTTTGTTCTGTTGGATATGCTACCAAAAACTTTTCTTTTCTGGCATTTATAGTAGTCACCCACTGGGTGTGTCGAATAAACTCCGTGTTAGCGGGGGCACGCTGAGTGCACCCGCTGGGTGTAGTCCCCAAGGCTAAGGTCGACTGCTGGCAGTCGGCCTTAGGCTTTATGATGTCAATCTTTCTGTCAGTCGACTGGTCGACTGGATTTCACAAAACGGTGGGGGCACGCTGAGTGCACCCACTGGGTGTAGTCCCCAAGGCTAAGGTCGACTGCTGGCAGTCGGCCTTAGGCTTTATGATGTCAATTTTTCTGCCAGTCGACTGGTCGACTGGATTTCGCAAACCGGTGGGGACACGCTGAGTGCACCCACTGGGTGTAGTCCCCAAGGCTAAGGTCGACTGCTGGCAGTCGGCCTTGGGCTTTATGATGTCAATCTTTCTGTCAGTCGACTGGTCGACTGGATTTCACAAACTGGTGGGGGCACGCTGAGTGCACCCACTGGGTGTAGTCCCCGAGACTGTGGTCGACTGCTTGCAGTTGATCACAGTCTTAGAGAATGCTCTTTTTTTTTGAGGTCGACTGGTCGACTTTGTCTTCATCGGGATTAGTGGGGGCACGCTGAGTGCACCCACTGGGTGTAGTCCCCGAGATTACGGTCGAATACTTGTATTTGGCTGTAGTCTTAGAAACATGTGTTTTTTCCTTTTTCACCCGGAAGTGAATTATATTTGACATTTAGTCGATTGGTTCTTCGCAGAACTCCTGTGATCTTGTGGCTCGCTACTCAGAGCTGGAACAAAAACATACTCAAGTCGAGCTGAGCTTGAAGCTGGTTCAGGAGAAGCTGACAAAGGCAAAGGAGGAGACTGAAGGTATGTTTGGTGAGACCCTGACGACTGCTTTTCCCCTTGCTTATTTCAAAATCTGATCTTGCTGTAACTTGCAGGTAAGGTAAGGGAGGCCCAGCAGAAGAAAGACCTTGAGCTAGCTGAGAAGATCAAGCTTGCTGACGAGAAGTTAGCTTCAGTCACCAAGCTCGAACAAGACAATACCAATTTGAAAGCTGCTCTTGGGATTGCCAACAAGGAGGTCAGTCGAATGAAAACTGATAAAGCTGCCCTGACCGACCAAGTCAGCAAATTGACTGAGAAGAAAACTGAACTGGAGGCCTTCCTGAGTGGCCTTGCCAAGAAGCTGTTTCTTATGCTTGAAGGTAAACCTCCATGTTTGGCAAATATTTCCAATTGTGGCTTTTTCCATTCGACTATCCCCTTGACTTAGTGATCATCCTTGCAGAATTTTGTCAAAACTTTGAAGAAGAAACCAGCCGACTGGAGCCAAACCTCGACCCCGTCAATTCTCCGGTGAACGACGAAGTTGCCATGGATGTTTTCCGACTGGAGTCTCGTGTTGCAGCTGTCGTGGACTATCTCGCAAGGCTGAAGGCCGCCACATCTCGCATCGACTCGATGCTCTGGCCTGAGGAGACACTTCAGAATGACCTTGAGTCGCTGATGGCCCACTTGAACACAATCCCTGGTCGAGTGCAGGAGTGGAAGAAGTCCTCGGCTCGGTGTGGTGCAGATGTCGCTCTGTGTCTGGCCTGAGTCCACTGCAAAGATGCACGAGAAGAGAAGCTGGCGGCCCTTCGGGTGGCCAATACCAAGAAGCACGACTTCAGGTCCTTTATGGAGACTTTCCTTGCAGCTGCCACTCGGATCGCCGACGGAATTGACCTTGATGAATTCGTTGCACCTTCCAGCCCTCCACAGGAGGGGTAAAAAACTTCTTCTGGCTCGATACTTTTAAATTTGCCTCGGTATGCCGAGTGGAATTGTAACCGACAAACCTTAACAGGCTTGATGCCTGAGCACTTTCGGTTCCTTTAGATGCCGATTCAAACTTGAATTTGGTGCTTGAATACGATTGCCTTCGGCTCGAAATGTCTTTTGCAGGTTCAAAGCAAGGCGCCTTTATTGCCATCGACTTATCCTGCGTTCCACTTAGGCGAGCACTGGGCCGCAGCTAAACCTCCGAGTGGAAGTCAGGCTTACCACTCGGTAGGATTTTTATAACTTAGGCGAGCACATGGCTGCAGCTAAGCCCCCGAGTGAGAGGGTTGCTCTTCACTCGGTGGAATTTTTATAACTTAGGCGAGTGCTTGGACTGCAGCTAAGCCTCCGAGTGAGAGGGTTGTTCTTCACTCGGTAGGATTTTTATAACTTAGGCGAGCACATGGCTGCAGCTAAGCCCCCGAGTGAGAGGGTTGCTCTTCGCTCGGTAGGATTTTTATAACTTAGGCGAGCACGAGGCTGCAGCTAAGCCTCCGAGTGGAAGGCTGGCTTACCACTCGGTAGGATTTTTATGACTTAGGCGAGTGCTTGGACTGCAGCTAAGCCCCCGAGTGAGAGGGTTGCTCTTCACTCGGTAGGAGTTTTATAACTTAGGCGAGCACGAGGCTGCAGCTAAGCCTCCGAGTGGAAGGCTGTCTTACCACTCGGTAGGATTTTTATGACTTAGGCGAGTGCTTGGACTGCAGCTAAGCCCCCGAGTGAGAGGGTTGCTCTTCACTCGGTAGGATTTTTATAACTTAGGCGAGCACGAGGCTGCAGCTAAGCCTCCGAGTGGAAGGCTGGCTTACCACTCGGTAGGATTTTTATAACTTAGGCGAGTGCTTGGACTGCAGCTAAGCCCCCGAGTGAGAGGGTTGCTCTTCACTCGGTAGGATTTTTATAACTTAGGCGAGCACGAGGCTGCAGCTAAGCCTCCGAGTGGAAGGCTGGCTTACCACTCGGTAGGATTTTGATAACTTAGGCGAAACGGATTCGCAGCTAAGCCTCCGAGTGGGAGTCTGGCTCACCACTCGGTAGGATTTTTACAAACTTAGGCGAAACGGATTCGCAGCTAAGTCACCCACTGAGGGGAATTTCATTGGACAAAAATAAAAAGTGACAGATATTATGGAGGAACTATGACACTATTATTTTGAGGTCCATGAACTACAAAAGTACTTTATTGCAACTCATCCGAATGATAAAACTTAAGTGTAGAATGGGCGGAGTAGCTCCGTGTTCCAAGCTCGGGGCTCGTCGAAATTATGCTCGACGTTGTAAAGACGGTACGCCCCATTGTGGAGGACCTTGGTGACTATGAAGGGGCCTTCCCAAGAAGGAGCAAGCTTGTGTGGTTTGTGCTGATCCACTCGGAGAACCAAATCTCCTTCCTGGAAGGCTCGACCTCTCACATTTCGGGCGTGGAAACGGTGCAGATCTTGTTGGTAGATGGTCGACCGGATCAGAGCCATCTCCCTTTCTTCCTCTAAAAGGTCGACTGCGTCCTGCCGCGCTTGTTCAGCTTCTGCTTCGTTGTAGATTTCGACTCGGGGAGCATTATGCAGAAGATCACTTGGTAAGACCGCTTCGGCTCCGTAGACCAAGAAGAATGGAGTTCTTCCGGTCGACCGATTGGGTGTGGTCCGCAGTCCCCAGAGTACAGATGGAAGTTCGTCGACCCAAGCTCCAGCCGCGTGTTTGAGATCATGCATCAGTCGAGGCTTCAGTCCCTTAAGAATCAGTCCATTAGCTCGCTCTGCTTGTCCATTCGACTGAGGATGGGCGACTGATGCGTAGTCGACCCGTGTGCCCTGGGAGTCGCAGAAAGCTCTGAATTCCTCTGAGTCAAAGTTCGACCCATTATCCGTAATGATGCTGTGCGGGACTCCATATCTGAATATTAGTTCCCTGATGAAGCTAACAGCAGTACCGGTGTCAAGGCTCTTGATTGGTTTAGCCTCGATCCACTTGGTGAACTTGTCGACTGCCACCAGTACATGCGTGAAACCGCTTCATCCTGTTCTCAAAGGACCGACCATGTCCAGCCCCCAAACTGCAAAAGGCCAGACGAGTGGGATGGTCTTCAAAGCTGACGCAGGCTTGTGCGACATATTCGAGTAGAACTGACATCCCTCGCACTTATCCACTATCTCTTTTGCCATCTCATTCGCCTTGGGCCAGTAAAATCCGGCTCGGTATGCTTTGGCCACGATGGTCCGAGAGGAGGCATGATGACCACAGGTCCCCGAGTGAATATCATTGAGGATGAGTCGACCTTCTTCTGGTGTTATGCACTTCTGACCGACTCCAGTCGCGCTTTCTCTGTATAATTGTCCTTTGATTACGGTAAAGGCCTTAGATCGACGGACGATCTGTCGAGCCTCTTCCTCATCCTCCGGAAGCTCTTTCCTCAAGATATATGCGACATACGGAATCGTCCAGTCGGGAATGACCACCAAAACCTCCATGATCAAGTCGACCACCGCTGGGACTTCAACTTCAGTCGGATCTGTGGCGCTCTTGGGCTGCGGAGTTTCTTCGGTGAAAGGGTCTTCTTTGACTGATGGAGTGTGTATATGCTCCAAGAACACACCACTCGGAATGGCTTCTCTCTTGGAACCTATCTTTGCTAGATCATCAGCTGCTTGATTTTTCAGTTGGGGTATATGATGGAGCTCCAACCCCTCGAACTTCTTTTCCAGCTTCCTCACTGCACTGCAGTATCCAGTCATGGCTGGGCTTCTCATGTCCCACTCTTTCATCACCTGATTGACCACTAAATCCGAGTCGCCATAGACCATTAGGCGTGAAATGGCCATGCGCAACCCATATAGGAGGGCCTCATATTCTGCCTCATTGTTGGAGGAATCAAAGTGAATCTGGAGCACATATCTGAGCTTATCTCCTCTGGGGGAAACCAGGACAATCCCAGCACCGGAACCATTCAACATCTTAGAGCCATCGAAAAACATAGTCCAATGCTCCGAGTGAACTTCAGTCGGCTGCTGTTGTTCAATCCACTCAGCGAGGAAATCTGCTATTGCCTGGGACTTAATGGCTTTCTATGCCTCAAACTTGATATCAAGGGGAAGAAGTTCAATCGCCCATTTGGCCACTCGACCAGTTGCATCTTTGTTGTGCAAAATCTCTGATAGTGGAGCGTCGCTGACGACTGTGATGGAATGGTCAGAGAAATAATGAGCAACCTTCTTTGTGGTCATGTATATTCCATACACAAGTTTCTGATAATGAGGATATCTCTGCTTGGATGGAGTCAAGACTTCAGACAAATAATACACTGGGCGCTGAACTTTGAGAGCTTTTCCTTCTTCTTCCCGCTCGACCGTTAGCACAGTACTGAGGACTTGTCCTGTGGCTGCGATGTAGAGCAACAGAGGCTCTTTGCTGATTGGAGCAGCAAGCACCAGCTGGGTGGAGAGCAGAGCTTTTAGCTCGGCAAACGCTGCATCAGCTTCTGGAGTCCACTCGAACTTGTCAGCCTTCTTCATCAGTCGGTAAAGAGGCAGTGCCTTTTCACCGAGTCGTGAGATGAATCGACTTAATGCGGCCAAGCATCCAGTAAGCTTCTGGACATCGTGCACTCGCACAGGGCGTTTCATTCGGAGAATAGTGCCAATCTTCTCTGGGTTAGCGTCGATTCCCCGTTCGGAAACGAGAAAACCGAGTAACTTGCCACCAGGAACTCCAAATGTGCACTTTGATGGATTGAGCTTGATATCATACCTTCTGAGGTTGGCAAATGTTTCGGCGAGGTCAGCGAGTAGGTCGGAACCTTTTCGTGACTTGACAACAATATCATCTATATAAGCTTCCACATTCCGACTGATTTGAGTGAGTAGACACTTCTGAATCATTCGCATAAATGTGGCTCCGGCATTCTTGAGGCCGAATGGCATGGTGATATAGCAAAAGCACCCGAATGGAGTGATGAAAGCTGTTTTTACCTCATCGGGCCCGTACAGACGGATCTGGTGGTACCCGGAGTAAGCATCTAAAAAAGACAACCTCTCGCATCCCGCGGTCGAGTCAACAATTTGATCTATGCGAGGGAGAGGAAAGTGATCTTTCGGGCAGGCCGGTTGATGTGCTTGAAATCAATGCACATTCGGAGCGACTTGTCCTTCTTAGGAACCATGACGACATTAGCGAGCCACTCGGAGTGGTATATCTCTCGGATAAATCCTGCTGCCAATAGTCGAGCCACTTCTTCACCGATGGCCTTTCTCTTCTAGACGGCGGACCGCCGAAGATGCTCTTTGACTGGTTTTCCAGACGAGTCGACTCTTAGGCGATGCTCAGCCAGTCCCCTGGGAACACCTGGCATGTCAGCGGGCTTCCATGCAAAAATGTCCCAGTTCTCACGGAGGGACTGGATGAGCGCTTCTTCCTATTTTGGGTCGAGTGTTGTGGAGATGCGGGTTGGAGCTGCTTCGGGGTCGGTCAGGTGAATGTGAACAGGCTTCGTCTCACCGGACGACTGGAATGCAGACTCTGTGGCGGGCTTCTTGGATCGCAGCAAGTCACTCGGATCTGCGTTTTGCTTGTATTCTTCGAACTCGACCGCTGTCACTTGGGAATTGGCAATCTTGGAGCCCTTCTGAAAGCACTCCTCTGCCTTTTTCCTATCACCGGTGACAGTGATCACACCTTTGGGACCGGGCATCTTCAATTTGAGGTACACGTAACATGGTCGAGCCATGAACCGTGCATAGGCTGGTCTCCCCAAAATGGCATGATATGCACTCTGAAAATCCACGACCTCAAACGTCAACTTTTCTTTGCAAAAATGCTTCGAATCACCAAACACCACGTCCAAAGCTATCTGGCCGAGTGACTCGGCCTTCTTCCCTGGTATAACTCCATGGAAGCTCATGTTACTAGTGCTCAGTCGGGACATCGGAATGCCCATACCTTTCAATGTGTCAGCATACAATAAGTTCAGCCCACTTCCACCATCCATCAGCACCTTTGTCAGTCGAGTGCCTTCGACAACTGGATCGACCACCAAAGCTTGCCTCCCAGGGGTGGCAATATGAGTCGGGTGATCAGATTGGTCGAATGTGATGGGTGTTTGAGACCACTTCAGATAATTTGCCTTTGCTGGGGCAACCATGTTCACCTCTCGATTAATCACTTTCAGTCGACTTCTGCTTTCCACATCTGCAAAGATCATCAGAGTGGAGTTGATATGCGGATATCCTCCCTCACTGTCCTCTTTATCTTCGGCCTTGTCCGACTCCTTCTCCTTGTCCTTAGACTGTTTTCCCTGAAACTGCTGGATCAGGAGTCGACATTGGCGAGTGGTGTGCTTTGGGTAAATGATATTCCCCTCTTCGTCTTTCTTCGTGTGAATGTGACATGGCATATCCAACATGTCGTTCCCTTCTTTATCCTTTACTTTCTTGGGGTTCCAGGATCCTTTTGGTTTCCCCTTAAGCTTTCCTTGAGTCACGGCCAGAGCTTCTCCAGGAGCTGCCGGTTCAGCCTTCCGCTTCTGTTTCCGACTGGTGTTTCCCTTTTCCGACTGACTCGGCTTGTGCTTGCCGCTTCGGAGTCGGTCTTCTTCTTCGCCATTGGCGTACTTGGTAGCAATCTCCATCATCCGACTCAAGGTCATGTCACCGGTTCGACCAAATTTCAAACTCAGTTCTCTGTTCTTGACGCCGTCTTTGAAGGCGCATACTGCCTGATGATCAGAGACAGTTTCCACAGTGTGGTGCAAAGTGATCCACCTCTGAATATACTCTCTGAGAGTCTCATTAGCTTTCTGCACGCAGACTTGCAACTCTGTCAATCCAGCTGGTCGCTTGCAAGTCCCTTCAAACGTTCTGACGAACACTTGGGACAGATCTTCCCAAGTGTAAATGCTGCTGGGAGGTAATTGAGTCAACCATGCCCTGGCAGAACCTTCCAACATGAGGGGTAAATGCTTCATGGCCACCTCGTCGTTCCCACCACCAATCTGAACTGCCACTCGGTAGTCTTCAAGCCAAGTTTCAGGCTTAGACTCACCAGTGAACTTGCTGACTCCTGTTGCCAACCTGAAATTGGGGGGAATAACTGCGGCTCTGATAGCTCTGCTGAAACATTCAGGACCAGAAACATGCACTCGACTGCTTGTGGGTACATCTCTGTCGAGTGCGCCTCGATGGGCTCTGTTCCGGTCGACCAACCCTTGCACGATAATGGATCGCGCGTCGAAGCCTGGCTCTCTGGGGTCAACTGGAACCCTACGCCCTGTACTGTACTGACGCCTATCATCTGGCTGCCGAGGAGCGTAAGACCCACCCCTCGGAGGGGAATAGGGCACTCGACGCCTATCATCTCGGTCGAGTCTGTCGCCATATTGATCTCGCTGATTCTCACGCCCTTCGCGCCGCGGAGGCGATCTGGGGCTGTGAGCCGACTGAACCGTATTCACAGTGACGGATCGACTGTGAACTCTGTTGCGCGACTGAGACACGGCTGAATTCTGATCTCCTGCTGCCCGGAGCAGATCCCTGATCTGCAGCAAACCTCTGCCAGCTTCCGACTGCGAAGGCTGGATGGACTCTGCTATACGGGTCGCAGCTGCTAAATTCTGAATTGGGGTTCGATATACCTGAGTCGGCGGGAAGAGTTGACGTCGACTGGTGTCGGGAACTCGTTGCCGCGCGCGCTCGTCGAGTGCTCGCTGAAGGTTCTCCAGTCGAGTGCGCTCGGCCAAATTGGCCAGACGCGCCTCCTCCAAGGCACGAGCCTCGGGGGTTTCTCCTGCGATGGGAATACGTAGGGGATCCTCGTTCCTGCGGCGAAGTTCCTCCCTTTGCAGAGAGTCGAGTGGCTCGGGCTGGTACTCTTCGTAGCCTCGTGCAGGGTCGCCGCCGTCACCTGCTCCACCACCACGGGCGAAGCCAGGAGGGCTGTGGGGCCCGTCGACCATCAAGATTTCCGCCGCTGGATCACTGCTTCCGCACTCGGATGCAGTCTCTATGGAGCCAGTCGACTGATCGAACAAGCCGTAGAGAGATTCATTGGGCTCGATTGCCGCAACTTGGGTAGTGGCCGATTGGCGAGCCACCGCGTGACTCACCCATCGCTGAAGCCTCGACCGGCCTGAGCGCTTGCGCTGGTGGGAGACCGGGAGGGTGGACGATGGAGGAGCCGACCGATACTGGGTCGACGGTTGCCGCAGCAGAACGCCGCGGACACATGCGCGAAAATGCGTCGCACCGCGGACGGGGAGCGCATCTACGTCGAGTGGAGCCTCCTGGAGCCATGCGGAGTCGTCGGCGATGAAGGTGAGAGCGCCGAGACGGATCTCTTGACCCTCGACCAAAACTCCAGCAGACACCATGATGAAAGTACTCGGAAGAATCGCAACTTCTCCACAAAATCGCTAAAACACCTGCCCCACGGTGGGCGCCAACTGTCGTGGTTCTAAGCCTGACAGTAGAGTGGGGGTAGGTATGGAGAGGCAAGGTCCTAGCTATGGAGAGGTTGTAAGCACAAAGGATGTACGAGTTCAGGCCCTTCTCGGAAGAAGTAACAGCCCTACGTCTCGGAGCCCGGAGGCGGTCGAGTGGATTATGAGTGTATGAACTACAAGGTGCCGAACCCCTCTGCCTGTGGAGGGGGGGTGGCTTATATAGAGTGCGCCAGGACCCCAGCCAGCCCACGCAGGAGAGGGTTTAAGGTGAGTTAAGTCTGGGGCGTTACTGGTAACGCCCCACATAAAGGCCTTTACTATCATAAAGTCTACTTGATTACAGGCCGTTGCAGTGCAGAGTGCCTCTTGACCTCCTGGTGGTCGAGTGAGTCTTCGTGGTCGAGTCCTTCAGGCCAGTCGAGTGAATCCTCGTTGGTCGACTGGAAGGCGACCTCTTCTAAGGATGTCCTAGGATAAGTTACTTGGATCAGGTCCATGACCCTACCCTAGGTACATAACCCCATCAAGTGACGCGGCTGCCTCGAGGGCGGCCGAGGAGTTGAAAGCCGAAAAGGCTGCACACTGCCTAAGCAGGGAAGAGATGGCCGAATTGGCCGTGAAATTAAAAGATGTTGCCGACCGCAATGAGGCTCTTGAAAAGGAGCGCTTATCGGAGTGGGAAGACCCGAGGAAGGCCACCGCCGAGGCCAAGGATGCCCGTTCTGCAATGCGGGCCATGAAGGAGGAGCTGCGCCAAGCCGGAGATATCGTGGCTGGCAAGCCTTATCTGCTGCGTCGCCGGTTTATGGATCTGAAGTATGCTCAGTTTGGCCAGCTGTGGAGTCCGGAGGATCCGCATATGGACTTAGCGGCAAGTGCGGCTGATGCCGTTGAGCACTTCCGGAGCCAGAAGGATCACAAGACGGAAGAGCTATTTTGGTCTCAATTCCATAGTCCGGATTGCTCACTTCCGTTGACCGACCGGTTGGCCGAATGGGCCGAGCTAAATAGGTTGTCCGGACTTGCCATGACTGACATCGTGGCTCATGTCTGGCCAGAGAGGCCCAAGGCGAGGAGCTACTTCGGCTTACTGCAGCTATTTCTTGGAGCGGTGCTGCATATCAAGGAGATGAAGCGGTCGGCCTGCATCGAAGGCGCGCGGATAGCTCTTGCCCGTGTGAAGGCACATTGGACAGAGATGGATGCCACCGCTGTTGCCGCGCAGGGTTCGGATGAAAGCCGGCTCCCCGCCGAGCACTATTTCGGGGAAGTTATGCGTGGCGCTCGTGTAATAGAGTCGCAGTGCTCAAAAAATGTCACGTTCAAATGAATGTTTTAGCTTGTAAAACGATGATTATGCTATAACTGCTTTTTATACTTGTGCGTCCCAAGTAGTGAAACTTCTCCTATGCGGCCGTTTACGTATACGGTTGTATAACTTGAAAGATTGCAGTCTTCGGCTTCAGCCCCCACGCACAAGGTGCGGGGGTGTTCGCAAAAATAGCGCATTTTCCCACTTAATCCGACGTCTCGGTCCTGTTAAGGAGGTGGTAGCGTAGCGAACGAGGCAATCCGGACTATAATGCTTTATCACTTTCACTTAGCCAGTGGAGTTCGAGGGTGGGGCTACGATATAGCCCCTGGGGGCACCGTGCTTCTCCGAATTCGGGGTGCGTGTGTGCCTGACCGGGAAATGGTCCTTCGTCAAAGTGGGGAATTCTAAACATTCCGGTAGTCGATCGAGTGGTTGACCAGTCTCTCGCTGTATCATGATAGTCAGTTTTCGGCTTTCTCTACTGAGGTGCTCGCCCAGCCGAACGGGGGCACAATCGCAGTAGTTCTCTGGTGCCGCGTTAGCCGATGATACGGAACGTAAGGCAACAAAACACAGGAGCCGGGCAAACCCAACATTTGACCAAAGACATGATTCGGAGCTGATGCATATAATGCCTAACTCGAGACGCCGAACACTCCCTAAGGTGTTCGGTCTTTATAGTAATGGGAAGAACAATGCCCTAAGCCCCTAGTGTCCAGGTACGAGCATGGTCTTCTGACGCGGCCGATGCCAAAACTTCAGGCTCCGCTTTGGTTATAGGAAGGAACCAAGGGAGAATAGCAACAAGAGACAGTAAAAAAGGTTTACGCAGGGTCTTAATCTGAAAAGAATCCTCGCAACGGGTCCCTTCTGCACGTCTGCGCCTGTGTCTCCGTTGTGCCGTTATCCTGGACGGGTACGCACGTTGTTCATCTGCAAAAAGAGAGGAACGCTTAGCTTGAAAACAATTCGTGCGAAGAAAGTTATGTGTGAAAGAAAAAATATAAATAAGTAAAGCGGGGTTTGAATGAACCCGCGTTTGTTTGTGCGCGCAGCCCCCTGTGAAGAGGTGTGCGGCTAAGGAACCCCTAGCCTACTGAAGCCGGACTCGTCTATCCGAGTCCGGGGTCTTTAAGTGACCCTCGCACCAAAATGGTGCCCCGTGGACCAGGCATCTTGAGTGTAAGAGACGCGTAATGCGGTATGGCGTTGAAACGGACAAAAGCGTTTCGTCCCAAGAGTGCTTGATATCCACTTTTAAATGGGGCGATATGAAAAATTAGTTTTTTGCGCCGAAAATTGTTCGGTGATCCGAACACGACTTCTAGTAATAGGGAGCCTGTGCACTTGGCATAAGGGCCTGGCGTCACTCCTTTGAAGGAAGTGCGGCTGTGTCGAATTTTGGTAGGGTCTATCCCCATCTTACGGATTGTGTTTGAATACAGCAGGTTTAAGTCGCTGCCTCCGTCCATTAGGACTTTAGTAAATTGTAGTCCGTCTATTATGGGATTCAATATCAGGGGAGTCCGTCCCGCGTTTCGAACGCTTCTGGAATAGTCCAGGTGGTCGAAAGTGATTGGTTTTGATATCCAATCTCTATGGTCTGCTGGGTTGGACCGCGCGAAGCTCTTTTTAGAAAGTGCCGCACTATTTTTCCGTTTTATCACATGAAGTGAATTTACTGCTTTAACCTCTTGTGGGAAAGTCTTTTGTTTTCCGGTGCTCTGCTGGTGGGGTTTATCGTCTTCGCTTGACACGTCGAGCCCCTTGTGTTCGGCGTTTAGTCGGCCGGACTGTTTAAAAACCCAACAATCCCGATGGTTGTGGTTTGCAGGCCTTCCGGGGGTGCTGTGGATTTGACATATCCGACCCAAAATCTTGTTTAAGTTGGACAGCTCATCGCCGTCATCCTTAAGAGGCGATGTTTTGTTGTTTGGCCGCGAGCTTTTGAATCCGTCGTTGACTGCCGTGCTCTTTGGGCTTTTCTCTTTATTCCGGCGCTGCTCTTTTCTGCGCCGTGATTTTCCGTTTCCATCTCTTATCTCGGATGTACTTGGGTCGCTGGTGCTGCATCTTGCTAGCCAGCTATCCTCTCCCGCACAGAAGCGGGTCATGAGGCTTGTTAGCGCGGACATTGTCCTCGGTTTCTCTTGGCCGAGGTGTCTGGCAAGCCATTCGTCTCGGACATTGTGTTTAAAAGCTGCTAAGGCTTCGGCGTCCGGACAGTCGACTATTTGGTTCTTTTTGGTGAGGAACCTGTTCCAGAATTTGCGCGCTGACTCTCCGAGTTGTTGAGTTATATGACTTAAATCATCTGCATCCGGAGGGCGGACATAGGTCCCTTGAAAATTTGCTCTAAATGCTTCCTCGAGCTCTTCCCAACTTCCCACAGTGTTTTCTGGGAGGCTTTTAAGCCAATGACGGGCTGGCCCTTTGAGCTTGAGGGGTAGGTATTTTATGGCGTGGAGATCATCTCCTCTGGCCATGTGTATATGTAGTATGTAATCTTCTATCCAGACTCCAGGGTCTGTTGTTCCATTGTAGGCCTCTATGTTTATGGGTTTAAATCCTGCTGGGGATTCATGGTCCAGCACCTCATCGGTGAAACATAGTGGGTGTGCGGCGCCCCTGTATTTGGGTGTGCCACTATCTTCGGACACTTGACGTGTTGCCTTGCTTCCTGGGGCCTTCTTCTTTGGCCCATAAATGGACCTGGCTGGGCCATCTGTCTTTCCAGGTTCATTAGTTGGTTTATGCGCGGCGCCGCTTTCAGAATTTGGCCTATCATCTGGCCGTCTATCCAACCAGGCAGCCTCTTTATTTTTTGACGGTGGAGGCTCTATGGCCTCCTCGTCGAATTCTGGTAGCAGCTTGCGCTTCGGGTAGCTCTTTGATTGGTGACCATTGCTGTATTTATCCGCGGTTTTGAGCACTTTGCTCCATATCATTCTGAGTGTGTCTTCTGCTGTTTTGAGCTTCCGCTTTTCCTTCTTCAGGCTTCTTGCAGTGTTGATGAGTCTTTTCCGAAGGTTTTTGCTCTCCGGCGGCGTGTCCGGCATGAGATCGTCCGGACTGTCGTTTTCGCCGGGCCTGGACTGATTATCTGACTCGTCGTGTTCGGACGGTTGCTTATCTGCATGTTCGTCGTCCACTTGTGAGCCCTGCTGTATTACGGGCTCCTTAGGAGCGTTGTTGTTGTCGAGGCGGGACTTAGGGAGGCGTCAGCGCCACCGTTTTGGTTGTTTATCGGCGGGGTTATCTTCTGCCACGGCCCGTTGGTCCTCGTTATCGCTCTCTTTTGGGGTATCCACCATGTATATGTCATATGAAGAGGTGGTCCTCCCGTGCCCTATAGGCGTTGTTTCTTGTTCGTCTCCGTCATCGTCGTCTATACCGTCGATGTCTTCGGAGTCGTAGTCTAGCATGTTGGTTAGATCGTCAACAGTGGCTACAAAGTGGATGGTGGGTGGCCTCTGAATTTCTTCGTCGTCCGTACCCCAACCATCCTGGCCATAGTCCGGCCAGGACTCTCCCGATAACGAGAGATGCTTTAGCAAATTTAGGATGTCTCCAAAGGGCGAGTGTTGGAAGATGTCCGCGGAGGTGAATTCCATAACCGGTGCCCAATCCGAGTCGATTGGTAGGGGTGCGGGAGGTTCGGAGTCCGGCAAGGAGTCCGGAACCTCGGAATCATGAGTTTCGCAGGGGACAAGATTAGCATTGGGCTCCATCGTCGTGGAAGTTGGAGCCCCCAAGGCGGTGTCCATCTACCGATCCTCGGTCTGGGCGATCGGCTCCGGACTAATGGCCGAAGTGGATTCGTGTGCGGCCACCAAGGCACTGTCCGGCGGCAGAGTTAGATCATGCCCATCGTAACAGTGCGGCTCGCTTGGCTGTGGCTCGAGCCCGTCGAAGATCAAGTCTCCGCGGACGTTGGCCGTGAAGTTTAGACTTCCGAATCTGACCTGACGGCCAGGGGCGTAGCTTTCGATCTGCTCCAGATGGCCAAGCGAATTAGCCCGCAGTGCGAAGCCACCGAATACGAAGATCTGTCCAGGGAGAAAAGTCTCACCCTGGACCGCGTTGTTGGTTGAAGATGCCATCAGGCCTATCGGTGACGGCACAGAGGAACTCTCAATGAAAGCACCAATGTCGGTGTCAAAACCGGCGGATCTCGGGTAGGGGGTCCCGAACTGTGCATCTAGGTGGATGGTAACAGGAGACGAGGGACACGATGTTTTACCCAGGTTCGGGCCCTCTCAATGGAGGTAAAACCCTACGTCCTGCTTGATTAATATTGATGATATGGGTAGTACAAGAGTGGATCTACCACGAGATCAAGGAGGCTAAACCCTAAAGCTAGCCTATGGTATGATTGTTGTAATGTATGTTGTCCTACGGACTAAAGCCCTCCGGTTTATATAGACACTGGAGGAGGCTAGGGTTACACAGAGTCGGTTACAATGGTAGGAGATCTACATATCCGTATTGCCAAGCTTGCCTTCCACGCCAAGGAAAGTCCCATCCGGACACGGGACGGAGTCTTCAATCTTGTATCTTCGTAGTCTTGGAGTCCGGCGGACGATGATAGTCCGGCTGTCCGGACACCCCCTAGTCCAGGACTCCCTCACCCGGTGTGGCAACAGTGCCCCCGTCGTCACTGCTGACGACAGCAAGCGGCGACCTGACGGAGCGCCACTATACATGACTCGACTCGGCCACGCCCTGACGATCGACAAGACGGCGAACGGTTCCCCTAGGCATGCGAGGCCCGCACCAAGGGGAACACGGCGAACCACAGGCCCCTAGCGGGTCCCAGCCCGGGTCCTCAGATGCTGACGACCCGGCCCCACCAACTTATAACATTACCATTGTATCCCTGGGGGGTTGGCCTATAAACCCCCCCCCCAAGAGCCCTTGCGTATACGGGTAGGCAAGCAAGTAAGCAAGTAGAAGGATAGAGAAACTAGCCACCCGTCAGTAGAATCAACCCAAGGAGAAGGAGGAGCCTCAGCCTTGGCCAGCCTTCCTTCGTCCTCCATGCAGCTCTAGGAGCAACCTTATACTGTCGCATATCAACCACACTCGGCAGGACTAGGGGTGTTATCTCTCCGGAGAGCCCCGAACCTGGGTATGTCTTGCGTCCCACGCTTGCTCATGCCAACCCCGCCTCTGGAGCCCACCAGTGCCCTCGAGCCTCCTCCTCTCTTTATCCATCCCATGGCATCTGCCATGCACCCCCCACGACAAGTACCTAAGTGGTGATTTATTTTAGCTTACGAGTTTTCTGTTAAGTTTTGTGTTGTGAAGTTTTCAAGTTTTGGGTAAAGATTCGACGGACTATGGAATAAGGAGTGGCAAGAGCCTAAGCTCGGGGATGCCCAAGGCACCCCAAGGTAATATTCAAGGACAATCAAGAGCCTAAGCTTCGGGATGCTCCGGATGGCATCCCCTCTTTCGTCTTCGTTCATCGGTAACTTTACTTGGAGCTATATTTTTATTCACCACATGTATGTGTTTTTCTTGGAGCGTCATTTTGTTTTCTTTTGTTTTGCTTGCTGTTTGAATAAAATACCAAGATCTGAAATTATTAAATGAGAGAGAGTCTTCACATAGCTACATAATTATTTAACTACTCATTGATCTTCACTTATATCTTTTTGGAGTAGTTTGTCATTTACTCGTGTGCTTCACTTATATCCTATGAGTAAATGGTTGAATGATTTGAATATCATAAATCTGAACTTATATATGTTTCATATGCTTATCCCATGGGGAGTAATGACTTCACATCTAAGAAGTAGAGGTGGTAAATTTATTGAAGGTTAGCAAACATTGTATTGGTCACTTGAACAATTCATGAAAGAATATTGAAGGAAGAGAGATTTCACATATAAATATACTATCTTAGACATCTTCTATGATTGTGAGCCCCATTAATTATTTTCAAACCTGAGCAAATTAGTTGAAATTGGACCAGGAAGACAACATAATGAGTTATGCTTGGGTATATTTGCATAGAAGTTATATTGTTATAGATCCTCCAACATGTGGTGCTTGCTATTTAGAATCGTTTGCTAGCCAAAATATCTGTACTAAGCGGGAATACTGCTTGTGCATCCAAATTCCTTCAACCAAGTTTCCTCCATGAGTGTCCACCATACCTACCTATATGCGGTATTTACCTGCCGTTCCAAGTAAATTTGCATGTGACAAACTATAAACCTTAAAATAATAATCTGTTTTGTATACCCAAATCGCTCATGTAGCGACTAGGGGTTGTTAGTATCTTCCATGCTAGGTGGGTTATTCTCACAATGAGTGGACTCCGCTCATCATTCACGAGAAAAATGGCTGGTAACTGGGATGCCTAGTCCTATGATCAAAAGATCAAAATCAAATCAAAATAATTGCAAACAAAACTCCCCCAGGATTGTTGTTAGTTGGAGGCACCCGTTGTTTCGGGCAAGCCATGGATTGATGATTGTTGGTGGAGGGGAGTAAAAACTTTACCATTCTGTTTAGGAACCACCTATAATGTATCTAGTATGGAAGATATTGGGAACTCTTGGTTGTTATGTTGACAATGAAAGCATACCTCTCAAAATTATTTTCATCTCTGTTTAAAAGCTTCGAGCTCTGGCACCTCTGCAAATCCCTTCTTCCCTCTGCGAAGGGCCTATCTTTTACTTTTATGCAAGAGTCAGTAGTATTCCTTCTCATTCAAACCTACTCTTTAGTTGGCAAGCATCATCTGATGGGGAAAGATCTAAGTATATATGGCCATTCAAATATATTTGATCATGAATTATTATTGTTGACAATTATCTATATGATAAGTAAGTTGGGAGGCGAAACATTAAGCCCCTATCTTTCTCTGTGTTTGATCGATGCTATTTGTTCTAAAAATATGCTTTGAGTGGTAGCAATCATGGAAGACTTTATGATAGTTGAGTATGTGGGATTTGCTAAATCAAAGCTCTTACATAGACCCTTCCTGAAAATAAGATGAATTGCAATTGTTTGATGACTGAGAACATAGTTTGCTAGTTTTCAAGAAAGTTTATGGTCTATGCTTTAACATTTGAATAGCTTGTTACTTGATCATGAGAAGTTTTATGAGATGAGCTACTGTTATGACATATAATGTTGCTAGAAAAGGTTATTGAAATTATCATTGATCAAACTTGTGCACCTGCTAGCATTCACACTTCATAAATTATTTCTTTTATCATTTACCTACTCGAGGACGAGTAGGAATTAAGCTTGGCATGCTGATACGTCTCCAATGTATCTATAATTTATGAAGTATTCATGCTATTATATTATCTGTTTTGAATGTTTATGGGCTTTATTATACACTTTTATATTATTTTTGGGACAAACCTATTAACCGGAGGCCCATCCCAAATTGTTGTTTTCTGGCCTATTTTAGTGTTTCGAAAAAAAGGAATATCAAATAGGGTCCAAACGGAATGAAACCTTCAGGAGAGTTATTTTTGGAACGGAAGCAATCGAGGAGACTTGGAGTAGACGTCAGGGAAGCTTCGAGGTGGCCATGAGGCAGGGAGGCGCGCCCTACCCCCTGGGCGCGCCCCACCCTCGTGGGCCCCTCGTGGCTCCCCCAACTGACTTCTTTCACCTATATATGTCCATATACCCTAAAAACATCGAAGAGCGCAATAGATCGGGAGTTCCACCGCCGCAAGCCTCTGTAGCCACCAAAAACCTCTCGGGAGCCTGTTCCAGCAGCTTGCCGGATGGGGAATCCATTACCGGTGGCCATCTTCATCATCCCGGCGCTCTCCATGACGAGGAGGGAGTAGTTCACCCTTGGGGCTGAGGGTATGTACCAGTAGCTATGTGTTTAATCTCTCTCTCTCTTTCTCATGTTCTTGAGGTGATACGATCTTGATGTATCGCGAGCTTTGCTATTATAGTTAGATCTTATGATGTTTCTCCCCCTCTACTCTCTTGTAATAGATTGAGTTTTCCCTTTGAAGTTTTCTTATCAGATTGAGTCTTTAAGGATTTGAGAACACTTGATGAATGTCTTGCATGTGCTTATCTGTGGTGACAATGGGACATTCACATGATCTACTTGATGTATGTTTTGGTGATCAACTTGCGGGTTCCGTAACATTGTGAACTTATGCATAGGGTTTGGCACACGTTATCGTCTTGACTCTTCGGCAGAAACTTTGGGGCACTCTTTGAAGTACTTTGTGTTGGTTGAATAGATGAATTTGAGATTGTGTGATGCATATCGTATAATCATACCCCATGGATACTTGAGGTGGCATTGGAGTATCTAGGTGACATTAGGATTTTTGTTGATTTGTGTCTTAAGGTGTTATTCTAGTACGAACTCTATGATAGATCGAACGGAAAGAATAGCTTTGTGTTATTTTACTATGGACTCTTGAATAGATCGATCAGAAAGGATAACTTTGAGGTGGTTTCGTAGCCTACAATAATGTCTTCGTTTGTTCTCTGCTATTAGTGACTTTGGAGTGACTCTTTGTTGCATGTTGAGGGATTGTTATATGATCTAATTATGTTATTATTGTTGAGATAACTTGCACTAGTGAAAGTATGAACCCTAGGCCTTGTTTCCTAGTATTGCAATACCATTTACGCTCACTTTTATCATTGATTACCTTGCTGTTTTTATATTTTTAGATTACAAATACCCATATCTACCATCCATATTGCACTTGTATCACCATCTCTTCGCCGAACTAGTGCACCTATACAATTCACCATTGTATTGGTGTGTTGGGGACACAAGAGACTCTTTGTTATTTGGTTGCAGGTTTGTTTGAGAGAGACCATCTTCATCCTACGCCTCCCATGGATTGATAAACCTTAGGTCATCCACTTGCAGGAAATTTGCTACTGTCCTACAAACCTCTGCACTTGGAGGCCCAATAACGTCTACAAGAAGAAGGTTGTGTAGTAGACATCACCGGTGTGGCCATCTACGCCTTGTAACGCCCCGACGCCCAGTTGTGGCACCCTCGCCACGGCCATGCCACCACCTGCTGTTTCATCTCGAACGAGTGAGTCGTGAACCATGCCACCGCCATGAGAATGACATGTCGGCCAGCCACATTTAAGGTCTGCATGTCATTGACTCATAGGCCGGTGCACTAAGCCACTGAAGCTCGGTCCCGTGGGCCCCGAGAGGGAAACGTAACTCATGCGGCAGGCCTTGTGGTGCTCCCGCAGTACGAGCTCGTGCCTAACCCGGAATTTGTTTCTTACTACTACCAACTAGTAAGGTACACATGCATTGCACGCATGAGATTCTGGTGGTTTGTGCATTATGCTTAAGGGCATGTTTGGTTTGCAGCCTAAGGTTGCCACGCCTAAGCTTAGGCGTGCCACAATATCTTAGGCATGTGTTTGGTTCATTGCCACACTTGTGGCTTGCCACACTTTTCTAGCTACATGGTCCACATGTCATAGACTCAACTTCTTGCCAAATCTTGCCACACTTTTTGGGTTGTTTGGTTCTAGGCCTAGGAGTGCCACACTTTGCCATACAATGTTGCCAAACTTGCCTAAGGTTAGTTCTTCAAAATGCGGGCCTGTTAGGTTTGCAGCCTAAGGTTGCCACGCCTAAGCTTAGGCGTGCCACAATATCTTAGGCATGTGTTTGGTTCATTGCCACACTTTTCTAGCTACAAGGTCCACATGTCATAGACTCAACTTCTTGCCAAATCTTCCCACACTTGTGGTGGCCATTTTGTTAGCCACACTTTTTGTGGTAGCCACACTTTGCCTAAGCTTAGTTGTGGCAAAGTTAGTCATGAACCAAACAGACCCTGAGAGCCACAAGTTGGCAAGCCTAAGCGGATCTTGCCACACTTGTTGTGTGTATGTGATGTGGGACCATAGTGTGGCTTGCCTAAGATGTGGCTTGAACCAAACATACACCTAAGTTGGTCAAATTTTCCTAACCTTAGGTGTGGCAAGCTTTGGCAAACGTAGTCTCAAACCAAATAGCCCCTAGTGGCCATTTTGTTAGCCACACTTTTTGTGGCAGACACACTTTGCCTAAGCTTAGTTGTGGCAAAGTAAGTCATGAACCAAACAGACCCTAAGTTCGACCATGGAGTCTTCTAGATTCTACATGTGGTAGAATCTGGTGGAATGTAGATGATATCCAATGGTCGGTAGTGCTCGGATTTGCCATCTTTGTACTGTCGGATTGGCTTCATCCAATGACCAACTTTCAAAGTTATTCACACACCATATAGGGTATAGATGTTTGGTTTACAGCCTAAGGTTGCCACGCCTAAGCTTACACTACAAAAAAAAGACACATCCGTGACATTTTGGGTCGAATGAATTTTTTTTCTGTCATACTTATGACACTTCTATGATGATAATTGTGACAAAACCCGGTATCATCATAGATGTGGTGGGCTCCTACTTCTATGACAAAAAATCATGACAGAAAATGGGCTTTTCATCCTGAGCGGGCTGGAGATACAGTTGTATGACATTCTTTGGGCCGTCCATGATGGAAAAAACCATGGTAGAAGCGAGGGCGAGGAAAATTTCGACGAGTTCTCAGTTACGGTGGGTGGTCGGGGGCCGAGCGATGCACGTTTCTCTCGTACACGTATGTGTGTGTGTGCGAGGCATTGGGCTCTAACTGAACCCGAGCGAGGCGTTGGCCTCTAACTGAACCCGAGCGATTGCACTGCAGGCTATGCGTTACTGAACCCGATCAATCGATCGATGGTTGTTAACTGAACCAGATCAAGCGATTCCTTTGCTATTGCTACTAACTGAAGTTGATCGATGCTGCCTCTGGATGAACAGTGAGTGTTACGGGGGGTTTGGATGAACAGTGAGCGGTGGGGGTGGATGAACAGGACCCCATGGTGTTGCCTCTGGATGAATAGGGCCCCGATCAATCGAGCCGGTTGGGGATGGATGAACAGGACCCCGTGAGGGCTGGATGAATAGGACGACCCTGTGGAGGGGTGGATGAACAGTAGAGGGTGGAGGGGTGGCTGAACAGTAGCCCGTGGAGGGGTGGTTGAACAGGAGCCCGTGGAGAGGGGTGTTTGAACAGTAGCCGATGGAGTAGCGCGCGGTGGAGGCCGAATGAACAGGAGCAGGTGGAGGCTGGAGGAGGTCGACGGTGGATGAACAGTAGCCCGTAGAGGCTGGAGAAGGTCGGCGGTGGAGATGAACAGTATCCCGTGGAGTCCCGTTTTGCGGTATGCCACACCCCTTCCGATGAACAGGACCCCCCGTTTCGGCCGTAGCGCTCCAACACGAGTCAGTATCCTCCGTTTTGCTGTACGCCACACCCCTCCCAATCAACAGGACCCCGTTTCGACCGTAGGAGGTCCAACACAAGTCTGTTTCCTCCATTTTGCGGTATGCCAGACCCCTCCCAATGAATAGGATCCCGTTTCGAACGTGGCCGGTCGAACACAAGGCCGTTTCCTCCGTTTTGCGGTATGCCAGGCCTCGTTTCCATTGCCCGTTCCATCCAAGCCCTCCCGATAAACACGACGACGCATTCCGTTCCGACCCAGCCAGTTGGCTCCCCATGAACACGACGATGATGTTGTTTCTCCGTTCCGACCCAGCCATGTACACGAGCCCTGGCCGTACGTATGCGCGAGTTGGCATTCGAGACCCCGCCCATAGGTACGTACGTGGCCGTAATTTCTTTCTTGCACACTAGTCGTTGTATGTACGTGTACATGCTACCTCTACTATGACACGTGCGTGCCTCTACATCGACCATTATGTACGTACACGTTTGCGACCAGAATGACAACGCTACGTACGCTTTGACCAGGTGGGTCCCGACTGTCAGGCACTTCCTTGCGTGAGAAGATGTAGCTGGTGGGTCCCAGCAGTCAGGGGGGCGAATTGTTTTTTTTTGCCCGGACGCACTTCCTTGCGTGCGAAGATGTATCTGGTGGGTCCCAGCAGTCAGGGGGCGAATCATGTTTTCCCGTAATATGGACACACTTCCTTGCGTGCGAAGATGTAGCTGGTAGGTCCCAGCAGTCAGGGGGGATACGTTTTTTTCACGAAGTACGGTGGCCCGTACGGTGGGTCCCTGCTGTCAGGTGGAGGAACCATTATTTTTTGCATAATAAGGAGGCACTTCCTTGCTGCGGCCGTGGACCCAGCTGTCAGCCTCTCCACGTACAGTCCATGTTCGATGGAAGTCATTCCTTGACCACGTTGACCATGCCGCGCCGAGAGCACCAGGGCGGTTGATGACGGCGAGGCCTAGGAAGGGCACGACGCGGAGCCGGGGAAGACGTGACAGTGGATACCCACGCGGAGAGGAGTATGAGGGTTCACTGGTTCGGTTGCGGTGTGAGGCTGCCGTCGCCCGAGAATAACAGGGGGTGTGGGTGAGTAGAGGGATGGCCTGGACAGTGGTGGGAGTAGTAAGGGGCAGTGAGGCCTCCGCGGCATCACAGCCGGCCACGGGAGGCAGGAGCACGTGGCATGACCGGCGCTGGTTTGGGCGGCTGGAGCAAGAAGACCAGAGTTGAAGAAGCACTACGGCCGTTCGATGAACATCGTATCGTAACAGGAGCTAGAATCGTTCATATTGACTAAGTTGACAAAGCCCCTCCGTCCCCGTCAACTTGGTAGGCCCACAAGTCAGCTTCCTACTATGCTGGGTTCCAGCTGGCAGGGGGGTATTCATTTTTTTGTGCGTAATAAGGAGGCACTTCCTTGCGTGCGAAGATAGCTGGTGGGTCCGACCTGTCAGCGGGGGGCACGTTTTTTCCGTGAAATACAGAGGCGCTTCCGGTGGGTCCCAGATGTCAGGTGGAGGAATCATTATTTTGCGCGTAATAAGGAGGCATTTCCTTGTGTGCGGCCGTGGACCCAGCTGTCAGCCTCTCCACACATAGTCTACTTCCGATGGTTTCGTTCGTTGACCATGTTGACCACGCCGTGCCGAGCGCATCCAAGGTGGTGGACGACGGTGAGGCTCCGGACAGCAACGAGCTGGAGATGGGAAGACGTGGGAGTAGAGTCGCAGACGGAGAGGTGTACGAGGGTTAACTGGTTCTAGTGCGGTGTGGTTTGGCAGTCGGTGGAGAAGAACAGGAGGTGTGGAGGGGTGGAGGGATGGCCTGGCCAATGGTGGAGTAGCGCTTCATAGCGAAGCGTGCTAAGCAGAGCTGCTAGCAGCAGGAGGTGGGAGGTGGTCCCGGCGGCGCTGGAGGAAGAAGACGAGAGATTGAAGATGGATGCTGGTCGTTGGATGTAAATCCAACGGCTAACATGTCAGAATCATTTGTTGACTAAATTAACAACGACTTGCGTTGGCTTCGACCTATTGGCCCACATTTCAGCCTCCAAAAATGTGGCACGTATTCAACCAATTTTTTCAGAATGTATAGTCTTTTTTTACGCGGTAGAATTTACAGTCAATTTGATCTTTTTTTAATTACAGTCCATTAGCTGGGCTGGGTGAACAAATAATGTAGCGTCCATGCGGCCCACTTATTTTTTTCCTAAAAAATTACAGGCCATTTTCACTTTCTCGAAATACACGATTTTGCCGGGCTGATTCTAATTATAATGTTGGGCTGGGCCAGCAATGTTATCAAAAAATCAAAAGGGGTTGCGCATTTTGTTATAAATATATTTAAATAATAAGTGATATTATTACATTTGTCCTTAAATCTTACCAAGCTTTTGTACACAATCACTAGGATTTTTGTGCCAAAACAATCGAGGATTTTATTGTTAAGAAATTATTTTTATAAGTTAATAAGATGTGAGATATTGTTTTCTTACATATGTAAGTATCTGTTAAATATATGATGACAATAAAAATAATATATAATAACATATAAAATGATTTAAATACATATAATATAGTTAGAAGGGAAACATAACTTGGACCTGGCGTTCCTATTCTTATAGAAAAATAGAACAGACCTCTGCGTTTTCTTCAAAAATATACATAAATTGGGTTGCCGATGTTTTAGGAAAAATAAAACCTTGGATGGGAGGTCCATAGGCCGGTCGATACATGACGACCCTCAAGAAAATACAAACAGGCCTATGGACCTCCCATCCGAGGTCGTGGGATGCACATGTTAAAAAAGAAAGCCTAGACGGGGCAGCCCAAAACCCAGCTGATACTAGCTACCCCAGTGATAATAAATGATACCTGCCAGCTCCCCGGCTTTGTTGTGAATTTATCTCCTATGGTAACTACATTGAAGCACCTAAAAAATGTAACTATGTTGACAAACCCGTGGGCCCCAACGTCAGTATAGCATTAGGAGGAAGTATTATTTCGATGAGGCACTTGCTTGCGTACGGCCATAGACCTAGTGGGTCCCGACTGTCCACCTCTCCACATATAGTCCTCTCCAGATTCCACTCGTTTGTTCAGCATGTTCACAACGGCAGAAGCGGCGTCGCGGCGAGCGCACAAAGGCGTAGGAGGGGATCCGACCACCTGAGGAAGTGCCTTATTATTAACAAAACTACTGAACTAGCCTAGTGGCCAAGTGACACTACCCGACAGCTGTTCCGCCCGGGTTCGATTCCACCTGTGCAGGGAAAATATCTCCAAATTTTTTGCCTCTGCCTTTATTGACATGTGGGTCCCTATTGTCATCTATGCACACCACGTCCAACACTTGCCAAAACTTTGTCCCTCATTTTCTCTGTGTTTCGCACACTCGACATTGTGTGGCATTTTGAAAATAGCATATATTTTTGACTGTGCATCATATGAAGATGTGCTATGCATGAATGTTGATCAGCATGATGTTAACTGGCTGGTAGTTCCATTTTCGACCATGAATAAAACTTCCAACATGATGTTAAACCTGTTTGAAAAGGTCGTGTTAATATAAATGCTCTGCCTCTGAAAGTTGCGGTTTCTTATGTGAAACTGAACTTGCAGTTTCTCATATGAAACTGAAACTTGTAGTTTCTTCTCTGAGAATCACATTGTCTGCACTTTTATACTCCTATGAAACTACATTTTTTAAGTGCTAAAAATAGATCTCTAGAATTTATAAAATACTTCATATGCTCAATACTGCAAATCTGAAATTCAAAAGACATTCATATATTAAAGTACTCTCAAAATACACAACATAAAACACAATTCACAACCTGCAAATACTGACAACCCTAAGCTCCTCCTCACAATTTACAACCTGCCCGACTATTGGGCTGGGGGGCAGTCCCCTCCTATTCCTTGGCGGCAGACAACCGCCCCATGAGACGATGTGAACGGTAAGGGAGAGGATGGCGGGGAAGCGTCATCGGGCCAACTGCTTTTCTCCTCTCGCAGTTGGGTTTGGTTGACGAAGACTCCACCGGTTCGCTCTGGCAGGACACCCTCACAAATGGCACCCTGTAGATGCTCGATCCTTCAATATCTGGTGGATGCTCCATCTGTGATCGATACTCCCACCACCGCTCCCTCACGATCGGATTCGGTGAATCTGTTTGCTCCATGACCCAGAGGAGCAGCTCTATGTACTCCCGCGCGACTCCCCTTGAGAGTATCGCCGCCTTTTCGCTCTGTTGTAGATATGTGGCCATGGATGTCGCTGTCGCCGCTAGTTGGTCCTTGTTGTCAAACCAAGACTGTATCTCCAACATTCTAGCTAGCTTCACAGGGTCGCCGTCTGCGATCCTCACATATCGGTTGTACTCCTCCATCGATCTACTTCTCCACAGCACCTTCACTCGCCGGCGGTGGTTTTTGAATAGAAGAGGAGAGGAGCAGCGCTGGTTTTGGATTAGAACGGGAAAGGAGTGACACTGGTTTTGGAGTGGAACAGGAGAGGAGGGGCGGTGGTTTTGAAATGGAAGAGGAGAGGAGCGGCGCTGGATTTAGATTGGAACAGGAGGGGAGCGGCGGTGATTTAAGAGGAGAAGAGCGGAAGAGCGGCGCTGGTCTTGGAAGTATTTTTTTGTTTTGCGTATTTTGGGTGAAAGTTTGACCACGTACTGTATTTGACAAGCAAAATGTGAATGCATGTCACCAAAAATTGTATCGTTTGGTTCGTATCTGAATGTACTTTCAAATTATATTATTTTTGCAACGTATAACATATATTTTATGTGCAAAAATCATGGTCAATTATGACCCAGAATAAAAGGGAGACTAGTTAATGTGGGGTCGGTTTCTCAATTGAAGGGTAAATTGATTTTGATTTTGATTTTGATCCAGTCACAGCGCGCCGGCCTTCTCGTCCAATCCTACATCGCTGCCGCATGCTCCTCTCCCTCTTCTCCATTGCAAAACAACTTCCTCTCCTCTCCATCATCACCATTCCAAAACCACCATCTCGCCTCTCCCTCTTCTGATCTTCTCCATTGCAAAACACCTCCTCTCCTCTCCATCATCTCCATTCCAAAACCACCGTATCGCCTCTCCCTCTTCTCTATTGCAATACCACCGTCTCTCCTCCCATCTTCCAAAACTAGCACCGGACCACTCAGAAGGACATCTATGGAGAGGATGCAGCAGCGAATCAGGCAAATTGCATGCGGCAACCAGGCAAAGTTAGCCAGGTTGAAGGAGATCCTTACTTGGTTTGTCAATGAGTGGTAGATTTCAAGGACGGTGAGGGCCATGTGTCAATGTATGCGAAAGAGCGAGACGACGGCGATGAGGGCGGCGATGTACATGTACTCCTCGGCGGCAGTCACACCGCAGTCCTCCGAGTTCATCGAGTATCTCCTCTGGGCGATGGAGCAGACAGATTCGCCCAAGGCGATAGTCAGGTGGAGGTGGTGGGCGTACAGGTCGAAGGTCGAGCACCCAGAGGATAACAAATCGATCGAGTATGGTGTGTCGTTCGTGAGGGTGCAGAGCCAACTAGAACCACAAGAGTATTTGTTCTCCACTACAAGAGGAGGCCCGATGGCGCAACGTCCCTTCCCCGCCGTTCTCCACGGTTCCCTCGATGCTCGCCTCGTTTCAACGGTGGTGGTAGGGTTTAAGGTAAGCTTCGCACTAACCTAATCTTCCACCTGCTCATGCTTACAATCAGTGTGACAGCTAATGAAAATCATGCTTACAATTAGTCTCCGAGTACTACGCCAATCACCCTAAAATAGTTCTGGACCTTTGGGTCAAAGTTGTGACACGGTGTACAAATAAAGAAAAATAGATTGGTGCTTCTTTCAGAAAAGAGTACTCCCTAGAAAACTGCCAATATAAGCTACTAGTATTTGGTTAGAGGATTTTCTGCCGAGAAAGATCCGTCCACAGAGAGCGCCACACATCCCACTGGTGGTGGTGGATGCCAATGCGTGCATGGAGCATGGTTGGGTTGGTAATTTTTACTTGGCACACCTCGCACTCTGCATATATGCCTGTTAAATCAGATAGATCAGCAGCCACAGAAAACATAGGCCTAATTGTACCACACTTTACCCCTACTCTAGTGGCCAAACCCCTTATTAGAACTGCTGGGAGCCCAGCATCAGGTACTGTCTATGATATCAATTCAAAATTTGAACTCCTAAATTTCTACTTGTGCCTTACCTTCTCTCTTGTATGAAAACTAATTTCAGATGAATCTCCTTGCTCAAAGGATCATACAATCTCAAAACAATAATGGGCTCTGCATTGCTCTTGTCAGTACCTCTCTCCCTTTTGCGTTGTAACGCTGTACTTAATTAATTGCTATTTGATTATGTATCATCAGTCTGCACCTGAGCTTCATTATCCTCTGTTTCTTCCAATATTATTTGATCTATATTTACTCTTTGCAAAATGTAGAATAATGGCAACGCTTATAAAGAATTTTCTTTGGGGAATTTATTAAATTATCCTTCCATCAACATGGAGAAGGGCTTTGTCCAGCCTGTGTTAACATGTAATGTAAGTTCATCCTTCTCAAGCCTTCAAACTTTGTTCTAGTATAGATTTGGATAGGTATCATTGCCTCCACTGCTGTTTGCTTTGCTGTTTACATCTGATTGGATGTTTGCAACAACTACCAGTTTCAAATTGTAGTAGTAAAAACATGTTCCTTATGCAGAACAGATCCATTTATTTGCTTATATAATTGTGAAACCTGTTACGTGTCTCCTTGTTTCTCTTTCAGAGTCGTATCTCTTACGCCAGGCAGAACTTTAGGGAAGATAGTGAGCCAAACCATCTTGAGGACAGAGAGATGACCCCAAGGTCCTGTCTTGATGAAGACAGTGAGTTGAAGCTACTCACCAGCAGGTGTGAGGCAACCTCTATGCAGTCGCTGCCTCAATCAGTTCGACTTCTTCAGTCTCAACTTAAAGCGGAAAGGCTTGCTTCAGCTCAGCTCTGACTTGAAGTCAAAGATGCAATGAAGATGTCAGAGGACTGACGTGCGCACCATCATGCCTTAAATCTAGTGTTGATGCATCTATCGTTCACACAACTGAGGTCTACTCAGCTTCTTCATCTGTTTGGGGGGCCTGACCTGGCTAGGCCTAGTGCCTTCTGAAGTGCTCTCAGTTTTGTATATTCTTTTGTCGGCGCGTTTATTTGCACTGATGGTGAACTTTGATGCCCAGTGGATGTAATATGTGTGATAGCCGTGATAGCCTAGCGTAAGTTGCTTGCTTATTTATTTCCTTGTTGTCTTGTTTATTTGTTTGCTTGTAGTCATTGCAGTTCTTTTTCCACGGTTTGCTAGTGGCTGCAATAACCTATTTTTTAAAACTAGGCCACAATAACCATGGGCTAATATTTACTATAGTGACACTGGGCCTCCTACGGGCCATAGAAACAGTGGGCCTTCTACGGGCCGTAGAAACAGTGGGCCTTCTACGGGCCGTAGAAACAATGGGCCTTCTATGGGCCGTAGAAACAATGGGCCTTCTACGGGCCGTATTAGCAATGGGCCTTATACGGGCAGTATGATGTATTGGCCAAACATGGGCCAATAACAGGCCGCATTATGGTCGTAAATGGGCTAGAGTTGGAATCGTCCGTTCATGGGCCGACCATAACGTGCCATCGTTAATAGGCCATATTTCATGACGCTATGAAAACGGCCCAACGTGTTAACGGACCACAAACGGGCCGACTGTAACCACGGGCTGAATTTGACCCATAAGCAGAAAATGACAGTAACGGGCCGTAAGTAAACGAATGCTGGAAATGATCCCAAGAATAAATGGGCTCTGAGAAGGCCGAAATATAAAATGGGCTGGAAACGGCCCAGCGGAATAACGGGCCCTTAATGGGTATAAAGTGATACATTGTTCATTACGGGCCAGTTTCACCACGGGCCGTTAATGGGTGTAAAGTGATACATTGTTCATTACGGGCCAGTTTCACCACGGGCCGTTAATAGGCCAAAAGTTACATAGGGCCTCATATAGGCCGAAAGACGTCATGGGTCATACATGGGCCAGAAGTGAAAACAAGCTGGAATCATATTGGGTGGCCCAGATGACGCTACTGGGCCTAATTCGAATAGGGCTTAACAGGCCTTGGGTTAGCGGGTTGTAAATGGGATATATGTGAATAGGCCGTTAACAGGCTTTACATGGGCCGGCCCGCCACCTTTTGACCAAGTCAAACGGGCCGGCCTTTTCACAGGAATGGGCCTCTGTTGGGCCGTGCCACGTGTCGACGTATCATAGGCGCCTTCTGTCCAATGAGTGGATGACATCTGTCCCAACGGTGAGCCAACACGTGTTTCCTCCAGCCAATGATGATTTTACACGTGGAAAATCCCCATTGGTCGGGGCTGTTAACGGGTTATTGGATCCAAAAGCCGACCCGATAGCTTAACGGCGTTATGTTACGGTGGATGCCACGTGTCGGTCACCCTTGACAAAAGCACTTCTGTGACGCGCGATTTATCGTCATGGAAGTGGACACTTCCGTGATGATAATTTTGGTAATGTCATGGAACACTTCTACGATAGCACAGGTATGACTATCTTGATTCTGTCATAAATTTGTCATGGATGTAAATGCATGACAAAAAACGCGACCTACTGTGACAAACACGTATCATCACGGAAGTGTATTTTTTTTGTAGTGCTTCCATGCTACACACATTATAGGCGGTTCCCAAACAGAATGGTAAAGTTTATACTCCCACACCACCAACAAGCATCAATCCATGGCTTGCTTGAAACAACGGGTGCCTCCAACTAGCAACAATCCTAGGGGAGTTTTCTTAGTTTGATTTGATTTGAGCATGGGACTGGCATCCCGGTGACCAGCCATTTTCTCGTGAATGAGGAGCAGCGTCCACTCCTCTTGAGTATAACCTGCCTAACATGGAAGATACAGATAGCCCTAGTTGATACATGAGCTGCTCGAGCATACAAAACAGAATTTCATTTGAAGGTTTGGAGTTTGGCACATACAAATTTACTTGGAACGGCAGGTAAATACCGCATATAGGAAGGTATGGTGGACTCATATGGAATAACTTTGGGGTTTATGGAGTTTGGATGCACAAGCAGTATTCCCGCTTAGTACAAGTGAAGGCTAGCAAGAGACTGGGAAGCGACCAACTGAGAAAGCGACAACAGTCATGAACATGCATTAAAATTAATCAACATCGAGTGCAAGCATGAGTAGGATATAATCCACCATGAACATTAATATCGTGAAGGCTATGTTGATTTTGTTTCAACCACATGCGTGAACATGTGCCAAGTCAAGTCACTCGAATCATTCAAAGGAGGATACCACCCTATCATACCACATCACAACCATTTTAATAGCATGTTGGCACACAAGGTAAATCATTATAAGCTCCTAGCTAATTAAGCATGGCATAAGCAACTATAATATCTAATTGGCATTACAAACATGTTTATTCATAATAGGATGAATCAGGAACGATGAACTAATCATATTTACAAAAAGAAGAGAGGTCGAGTTCATACCAGCTTCTCTCATCTCATCCAGTCCATCATATATCGTCATTATTGCCTTTCACTTGCACGACCGAACGGTGTGTATAATTATAATAGTGCAAGTGCATTGGACTAAGCTGGAATCTGCAAGCATTCAATTCAAGGGAGAAGACAAGGTAATATGGGCTCTTGGTTAAATCAATAATCATGCATATGAGAGCCACTAAACATTTTTATTATGGTCTTCTCCTCTCGACCCCCAAAGGAAAGAAAAGAAGTAAAACTATTTACACGGGAAAGCTCCCAACAAGCAAAAGAAGAATGGGAAATATTTTTGGGTTTTCTTTTAATTACTACTACAAGCATGGAAAGTAAGCTAACTATTTTTTTTGATTTTTCTTAAGATTTATCAAACACACAAGAAGAATGCTAGAAAAAGAAAATAAACTAGCATGGATAGTACAATGAAAAAGTATGAGCACCGATGACTAGAATGAGTGTGTGAACATGAATGTAATGTCGGTGAGAAATACGTACTTCACCAAGCTTAGGCTTTTGGCCTAAGTTGGTCTATGGCCATGGGTAGCCTGGCTGATATCCGAAGTTGTAACTGGGGTCGTACTGAGATGCAGCAGCCATTGCCTCCTGAGCTGCAGCATGGCGGCGAGCTGCCTCCGTCTCATACTCATTTGCCTCCTCCCTGGTTATAACATATCTTCCTTTTGCCTGATAGTCAAAGAGGGCAGGAGCAGGGAGAGTAATATGGACATCGCGACATCTGTCAAAGATTAGTCGGTACTGGAGGAAATGTTCATTCCTCTCAAGAAAATGATGATTAACCATGGCATTATAATCTAAATAAGCGGGAGGCAACTCCCTATCATTTTCATGTGCAGGAATACCAAGATAATTAGCCACACGGGTCGCATAAATCCCTCCAAACAAGTCTCCAACTAAACCATTATTATGCAACCTACGTGCAATAATTGCCCCAAAGTTGTATTGTTTATCACCTAATACAGTACTCTTGAGAACACAAAGATCAGGAACACACATGTGACATGCTTCATCTTTACCGTTAATGCATCTACCAATGAAGAGAGCAAAATAATGTATAGCAGGAAAGTGAATGCTCCCTATGGTAGCTTGTGCTATTTCTCTAGATTCTCCCACAGTGATACTAGCAAGAAAATATTTATATTCATATTTATGAGGTTCATTAACACTGCCCCACTGCGGGAGTTTACAGGCAGTAGTGAAATCTTCTAGGTCCATGGTATATGATTTATCATAAATATCAAACACGACATTTTGATAATTACGTGAAGATGTAAATTTAAACCTTCTCACAAATGAATCAGTCAAATGGTAATATTGAGGACACTTATCTTGCATGGAGTCCTCAAGATTGGCATTACACGCATATGCATCAAATTCATCCTTGATGCCTGCTTTGACCATAAACTCCTCTGACGGCCATTCACAAGGCCGCACATCAACTTCCCATGGTGGTTCGTCGTCTTGCTCACGTATTGCAAGCTTGGGTCGTTTCTTCCTTGAAGAACCACCTTGGTACATTTTCCTAGACATATTTCTTCCTCTGAAAAATTTCTGAAATTTTTAGTAACTCAAAATAAAAGTGAATCAAACTCAACAAAATTGATAGCAACTACTCCCACAAGTGCCTAGAGCCTATATCATGCATTAGAATTACTTGGGACCATATAAATTTGACATGCAAGCTCAAGAACAGGGTCACCTAAGCAGCAAAAATTTGCAATGAATAAAGCACTAGAACAAAAACTAATTGGACCATTGGAGGAGTCACATACCAAAGAACAATCCCCCAAAGCAGTTTTGTGAATGGAGCTTTGAGCAAGGAGATCAAAAATGGCAGCAAAGTGATCTAGAACTCGCGCTTGAGCTGGATGGTGGTTTTTTTGGGAGGAAGAAGAAGTGTGTGGGTGCACGAATAAGTGGAGGGGGGCCACCGTGGGCCCACAAGGCAGGGGCGCGCCCTATAGGGGCGGGCGCACCCTAGACCCTCGTGGCCAGGTGCTTGCTTCCCCTGTTGCGTTCTCAATGCCAGATATTCTCAAATATTACAGAAAAAATCATATAAATTTGCAGGGCATTTGGAGAACTTTTATTTTGGTATATTTTTTATTGCATGGATAATTCAGAAAACAAACAGAAAATACTATTTTTACTTTATTTAAACTAAATAACAGAAAGTAAAAGGAGGGTACAGAAGGTTGTGGCTTCTAATTTCATCCATCTCATGCTCATCAAAAGGAATCCACTAACAAGGTTGATCAAGTCTTGTTAACAAACTCATTCCGAATCGCATGAAACCGGAGAAATTTCGAATAACACTAGGTTACCTCACCTCAACGGGGATATGCACATCCCCAATAGTAAGAATATCATATTTCTTCTTGACAATAGGAAGAGGAAATTCCAAACCTCCAAGAATGATAGTTGGAGTTTTTCCAATAGAATTGATGCTATGAACTTGAGGTTGTTTCCTTGGAAAGTGTATCATATGCTCATTACCATTAACATGAAAAGCGACATTGCCTTTGTTGCAATCAATAACAGCCCCTGCAGTATTCAAAAAGGGTCTACCAAGGATAATCGACATACTATCGTCGTCGGGAATATCAAGAATAACAAAGTCCGTTAAGATAGTAACATTTGCAACCACAACAGGCACATCCTCACAAATACCGACAGGTATAGCAGTTGATTTATCAGCCATTTGCAAAGATATTTGAGTAGGTGTCAACTTATTCAATTCAAGTCTACGATATAAAGAGAGAGGGATAACACTAACACCGGCTCCAAGATCACATAAAGCAGTTTTAACATAGTTTCTTTTAATGGAGCATGGTATAGTTGGTACTCCTGGATCTCCTAGTTTCTTTGGTATTCCACCCTTAAAATTATAATTAGCAAGCATGGTGGAAATTTCAGCTTCCGGTATCTTTCTTTTATTTGTAATAATATCTTTCGTGTACTTAGCATAAGGATTCACTTTAAGCATATCAGTCAAACGCACACGCAAGAATATAGGTCTAATCACTTTAAGTCCTCATCATCCTTTTTCTTGGATGGCCTAGGAGGAAAAGGCAAGGGTTTCTGAACCCATGTTTCTCTTTCTTTACCGTGCTTACTAGCAACAAAATCTCTCTTATCATAACGTTGATTCTTTGATCGTGGGTTATCAAGATCAACATCAGGTTCAATCTCTACATCATTATTATTGCTAGGTTGAGCATCGGCATGAACATTATCATTAGCATTATCACTAGGTTCATGTCCATCACCAGTTTGTGTTTCATCTTCACAAATAGAAATATCATTGGGATTCTCAGGTGTGTCTACAACAGGTTCACTAGAAGCATGCAAAGTCCTATCTTTTTTTCTTTTTCTTCTTTTTCGAGGGACTAGGTGCATCCACATTATTTCTATGAGAATCTTGCTCAATTCTCTTAGGGTGTCCTTCAGGATACAGAGGTTCCTGAGTCATTTTACCCGTTCTAGTAGCCATTCTAACAGCAAAATCATGTTTATTATTTAATTCATCAAGCAAATCACTTTGAGCTTTAAGTACTTGTTCTGCTTGAGTGGTAACCATAGAAGTATATTTACTAATGAACTTAAGTTCACCTTTAACTCTAGAAATATAATCACTCAAACGTCCAATCATGTAAGCATTACTCTTTAATTCTCTACCAACATAAGCATTGAAATTTTCTTGTCTAGCCATAAAGTCATCAAATTCATCCAAGCATTGGCTAGCAAACTTAGTAGACGGGATTTTAACCTTATCATATCTATAGAGAGAATTTACCTTTACTACCTGTGTCGAGTTATCAAGACCATGTATTTCTTCAACAGGAGGTAAATTCTTAACATCGTCAGCTTTAATACCTTTTTCTTTCATAGATTTCTTTGCCTCTTGCATATCTTCAGGACTGAGAAATAAAACACCTCTTTTCTACGGAGTTGGATTAAGAGTTGGCTCAGGAGTTGGTTCAGGAGTTGGCTCAAGAAGAGTCCAATTATTTTCATTAGTCAACATATTATTCAATAGCAATTCAGTTTGATCGACTGTTCTTTCCCTGAAAACACAACCAGCACAACTATCCAAGTGGTCCTTGGAATCATCAGTTAGTCCATTATAAAAGATATCAAGTATTTCATTTTTCTTAAGAGGATGATCAGGCAAAGCATTAAGTAATCGGAGAAGCCTCCCCCAAGCTTGTGGGAGACTCTCTTATTCAATTTGCACAAAATTATATATTTCCCTTAAGGCAGCTTGTTTCTTATGAGCAGGGAAATATTTAGCAGAGAAGTAATAAATCATATCCTGGGGACTATGCACACAACCAGGATCAATATAATTAAACCAAGTTTTAGCATCACCCTTTAATGAGAATGTGAATATCTTAAGGATATAATAGTAGTGAGATTTCTCATCATTAGTGAACAGGGTGGCTATATCATTCAATTTAGTAAGATGTGCCACAACAGTTTCAGATTCATAGCCATAAAAAGGATCAGATTCAACCAAAGTAATTATCTCAGGATCGGCAGAGAATTCATAATCCTTATCAGTAACAAAGATAGGTGAAGTAGCAAAAGCAGGGTCATATTTCATTCTAGCATTCAGAGTCTTCTATTTTAGTTTAGCTAATAACTTCTTAAGATCAGATCTATCATTGCAAGCAAGAAAATCTCTAGCAGTTTCTTCATCCATAACATAACCCTCTGGAACAACAGGCAATTCATATTTAGGGGGAGAACCTTCATCATAACTATCTTCAATAATTTCATTTTCAATAATTTCATTCTCTCTAACCCTAGCAAGTTGATCATCAAGATATTCACCTAATGGCACAGTAGTATCAAGCGCAGAAGTAGTTTCATCATAAGTATCATGCATAGTAGAAGTGGCATCATCAATAACATGCAACATATCAGAATTAATAGCATAAGTAGGTTTAGGTGTCGCAAGCTTACTCATAACAGAAGGAGAATCTAGTGCAGAGCTAGATGGCAGTTCCTTACCTCCCCTCGTAGTTGAGGGATAAATCTTAGTTCTTTCGTCTTTCAAGTTCCTCATAGTGACCAGCAGATATAAATCCCAAGTGACTCAAAGAATAGAGCTATACTCCCCGGCAACGGCGCTAGAAAATAGTCTTGATAACCCACAAGTATAGGGGATCGCAACAGTTTTCGAGGGTAGAGTATTCAACCCAAATTTATTGATTCGACACAAGGGGAGCCAAAGAATATTCTCAAGTATTAGCAGTTGAGTTGTCAATTCAACCACACCTGGATAACTTAGTATATGCAGCAAAGTATTGAGTAGCAAAATAGTATGGAAGTAACGGTAATAGTGGCAAAAGTAAAAGTAGCAGATTTGTAGTAATTGTAACAGTAGCAACGATAAAATAAATAAGCAAAGCACAATATGTGAAAATCTCGTAGGCGTTTGATCAGTGATGGATAATTATGTCGGATGCGGTTCATCATGTAACAGTTATAACATAGGGTGACACAGAACTAGCTCCAGTTCATCAATGTAATGTAGGCATGTAATCCGAATATAGTCATACGTGCTTATGGAAAAGAACTTGCATGACATCTTTTGTCCTACCCTCCCGTGGCAGTGGGGTCCTAATGGAAACTAAGGGATACGAAAGCCTCCTTTTAATAGAGTACTGGACCAAAGCATTAACACATAGTGAATACATTAACTCTTCAAACTACGGTCATCACCGAGAAGTATCCCGATTATTGTCACTTCGGGGTTGTCGGATCATAACACATAATAGGTGACTATAGACTTGCAAGATAGGATCAACAAGTCACATATATTCATGAAAACATAATAGGTTCAGATCTGAAATCATGGTACTCGGGCGCTAGTGACAAGCATTAAGCATAGCAAAGTCATAGAAACATCAATCTCAGAACATAGTGGATACTAGGGATCAAACCCTGACAAAACTAACTTGATTACATGGTAAATCTCATCCAACCCATCGCCATCCAGCAAGCCTACGATGGAATTACTCATGCACGGCAGTGAGCATCATGAAATTGGTGATGGAGGATGGTTGTTGATGATGACGGTGACGAATCCCCCTCTCTGGAGCCCCGAACGGACTCCAGATCAGCCCTCTCGGGAGAGATTAGGGCTTGGCGGCAGCTCCGTATCGTAAAACGCGATGAAACGTTCTCTATGATTTTTTTTCTCCTCGAAAGCAAATATATGGAGTTGGAGTTGAGGTTGGTGGATGTCCAGGGGAGCCACGAGACAGGGGGGAGTGTGTCGGTGCCAAAACCGGTGGATCTTGGGTAGGGGGTCCCAAACTGTGTGTCTAAGGCTAATGGTAAAAGGAGGCGGGGGACACAATGTTTACCCAGGTTCGGGCCCTCTCGATGGACATAATACCCTACTTCCTTCTTGATTGATCTTGATGATATGAGTATTACAAGAGTTGATCTACCATGAGATCGTAGAGGCTAAACCCTAGACGCTAGCCTATGATTATGATTGTTCTTATCCTACGGACTAAACCCTCCGGTTTATATAGACACCGGATTGGGCTAGGGTTACACAGAGTCGGTTACAGAGAAAGGAATCTTCATATCCGAATTGCCAAGCTTGCCTTCCACGCAAATGAGAGTCCCATCCGGACACAGGACGAAGTCTTCTATCTTGTATCTTCATAGCCCAACAGTCCAGCATACGCATATAGTCCGGCTGTCCGAGGACCCCTTAATCCAGGACTCCCTCAGTAGCCCGTGAACCAGGCTTCAATGACGATGAGTCTGGCGTGCAAATTGTCTTCAGCATTACGAGGCAGGTTCCTTCTCCGAATACTTCAAAGTAGATATTGAACACAAGAATCATGTTCGCCTTTGCAAAACAAATTCCATATACCATGGTACAGAGTATAATATCCCACGAGTCCAATCTGCTGACAACTCATAGCATGACATCACGCCACGGCCCAGTCTTTATTCGAACCGTGTTTATCCCGCCCCTCTGTATTTTGAGGCGCGGTTTCATTGGCACGTCTTATCGAAGCAGAGACCGTGTCCCCTTATCACGGGATTCTCATCAATGCGGGGCATGGGTAACCTAACCGTGCCATCAGCACGGCGCTTGGGAAATAAGCGAGTTTTAGGGCGAGCTGTCACACCCTGATTTTCATGGCACTACACTTAATATGATAAACCATGATAAAATGTCATTTGACAAAAACTTTTCAGTGTTTTGGACTTTGCCTTGATTGGATTTTTGTCTATTGTTTGCAAGTGCTCTAAAAATCAAATAAATCCTCCAACTCCTATACTTCATCTCCTTGCTCCAAACTCTTGAACCAATGATCATGCCATGTGTATAGTACATTATAGAATTTTCTAACAAAAATAATTTGGCCAAAACGTGTTTTCTAATTTTAGTTTTCCAAAAACCCCTGAATTGAGGTTTGCACTTCAAGTACTTGATTTGGGGTATGAAAAATCTTTCCAAAAACATATTTGACTCCTATTAGATATAAGAATACCATAAGCCACAAAAATATAATTTTAAAAGTTATTTTCCTATTTTATTTAAAGGCTTTTTCTTAAGGCCAGAAATTGTCTTTAATAGGTTAAAATTATTTAACTCTTTCAGAAATATTTTACAAAATTTAGGGAAACTCAGTGGACATATATTGTCCATATATAAGAGTTTCAACACATGGTCATGTTCAAAATATTGGTCAAATACCTCAAAAACCCTTTTTGGGTATTTTAAGATTTTGAAATATTTACAAAGGAAATATTCTCTAAAACTTCCAAGAAAATTCTAGCATGTCATATATGACATGTTTGATGATCTTGCCAAGTCTCTCAAAACCATTTCTGCCCTTTTTCAAGTTTGAACAACTTTACATTGCCAAATATGTCCAAATGTTCTAAAACTAGGTGCACATGCTCAAATGGTCTAAATATTCATCTAGACCAAGTGGCACAAGTTAGAGAACAAGTTAACTTGATCAAAGTGCCCCAAAACCCTTCCTGTCCAGAAACGAATTTGAACAACTCTACATTGGCAACTTTCTCCTTTTGATGTCAACTTTTGTGGACATGTTCAGAACCTCAAATTATGACACTACACCAAGTGGTGCATCAAGGAGAATAGATTTGCATGGCTAAATCTTGGAAAGTCCATTTATGTTGATTTCTAGGGTTTACAAAAGTTGCATTGGCAACTTTGCCCAAATGGACTCAATCTTGGTGGAACCACTTGTTTTCTCATGCCATTTGGCCAAGTCAAGCCTTACGACAAGATGAGTTCATCTTCTTGCCCAAATCAACCACAAACACCTTCTGCCATTTTTTAAAAACACCAATTTGGCCACTTCCACTAATCTCCATGAGTTCTCCATTTTACCACAACCCCTCCTAGTCCCCCTCTTCCTCTGGTGTGCTTCCCTGCCTGAGAGGCAATGATGATGGGGGGCAAGGATCCACTTTTCTTCTCTGGACACCAGCATTTTCACTCTCTCTCCACCCCTCCTCTCCTTTACTGGATCCCCAGGGCATCCTATGTCATTGCCGCATTGCTCACTTCCCCTTGCAGCTTCCAGACACAAGTGGTCGTGCCCATTCCGCAAAAAGGCATGCCATGCCGGCCAAAGACGCGCTCTGGAGCATGTCAGCGTGCTCCTGACCGTTGATGCATCGTCCCCCGACCACCTCGAGCCTGCCCCTCGCGCCAGTCGAGGTCCTCGACGTCCGCAACGCGACAGCCGTGCAGGCCCCCTCCTCTTTCCCTCTCTCTCACCTCCCGCGGCGCGTGCCCAGAGCCGCCCGGCTCGGCCAATGCTCGCATGAGCCCGTGGCTCCACTAGGAGCTCGCCCCGCTCCCTCTCTCTCTTCCTGGCACCCTACTCGACCCCCACGAATGCCGTAGACAGCCTCTCTCCCTCCCTCCAGGCCTGCCGAGCCGTTGCCGCGGCCACCCGTGCGCCGCGTCCACGGTGAGCCACGAGGCATCTATTTAAGGCCACCCCGAGCCCCCTCTCTGCTCCTTTGGCTCTCTCTCCCTCCCGTGCACCCCTGGACCAGCCCACACCTCTCCCCGTGTCCTCCGTTCACTGCAATGGCCGGAGCGCCGCCTTCGGGCTCCGCCTAAATTCGGGCTATCCCGAGCCTCTCCTCTCTCCCTAACCACTCCAGTGCCCCCTCACCACCACCACCAACTTGCCCGCACTCAATTCTCTCCTCCCCGTGCCTGCCGCGCAGTGCCAAACCTCGCTGACGGCCTCCTCCGCGGCCACCCAAGCCATCGTTGTTGCAGCCCTCCACGGCATGCGTGCAGCACATGGATGGGTGCGGCGTGGCCTCCTGAGCACGCCGGTGGGCGGGGCATCGCCGAAGACGCTCTGTAGCCCCGGCAATCGCTGGAGGGAGCCACTCCTCCTCGCGGCCAGAGCGCGCGCGGGAGGTTGAAGGCGACCTGCAGCTGGGGCCCACGCGTCAGTGACCCAGTGGGCGGGCCCCGCCATTTAAGTGGAGACGGCTTCAGCGAAGACGCCTTTGACGTTGCCCTATCGCCCGCGTGGCCGAGCCGCTGGGCCGGCCCAGTGCACTATGGCGCTATGCTGCATCCAGTGCGTAGTATAGGTTTAAATCCCCCCCCCTCCTTTGTATTTTTCTTTTTCCTGAAACTTGTAAAATCTCCCAAATATTCATATTACCTCCAAATTTGATGATTCAAATTTATAGTAACTCATAAAATTGTGATCTATCTCATGGAGCAATTTGCCCATTTTTCTAGAAACTTTTTCATAAGAAACATTTATCAAATCTTGTTTCCATTTCCGTAGTGAACTATAGAAAATCACAGAGAGCCCATTTTTTATCCAAATTCCATGATTCAAATTCCTAGATGTTTATAAGCACAAAACTTAGTTTTTGAACATTTTTACTAATACTTTCTGTACCACCTCAGATAATGGTCTATTTCTTCATGTATAGCCAACTTTGCAAATTCATAGGAAAATCATTTGAACTCCAAATTCAGTGAAACCAACTCCTAGGTTCTTATAAAATCATTCCTTGTGAAATGGGTGCCTTTTCTCAATTTTTAAAATAATTCATCTATAAACTTCTTGCAAATCCACAAACCCCTTGATTCCATCATATTGAAATGTTCAGAAAATACCCATTGATCCAATCCCAATGAAACCACCCTGGTTATTTTTCATATAACTATAGATATCCTAGAAAAGTCAAATTCATATTTTTAGGGCACTTTTATATCTGCCTTGTTGTGTTGCTTATTATGGTCGCTTTCGATGATAGTTGACAAAGTAGACGAAATGCTCGGAGTTGGACCAGAGATATTTGAAGACCTCGAAGACTTTGTTAAAATAGGCAAGCAGCCCTTTGACCATGATTCACCTCTCTTGTTCATCGATAAATTTTCCGTATGCATAATGACGTTGTTGATTATGAGCTTGATATAACCATTGCACTGCCGCATGTCTGTTGGCACTTGCATGTTCATATCTCTACCATGTGCTAGATATGCAATGAGAAATACCTGATATTGACGCATGATGTTGCATCTATGCCATGATCATCCCTTGGTTACATTCCTTTGAAAATCCCATCGGGTGCCCCTAGTGCCTGTGGGTAATGTTGAACCAGGTCACCACTTGATGAAGAAGTGGTGCACTGAAGCAAGTGAATACGTGTTGTTTACAGAGATGGATTAGATTTAAGATGTGTCGACCGTCCCAACCCTACATGCGCAACCACTCTACCCTTATATGGGAAAGGGCACTATTGATTACCTAGGCCGATACTAGCATGGTGCCCACATTACTAGTGACGGGGGTGACATGAGGTCACTCTCGGGACGGGGTCATGCTTGGATAGGCGGCCATGACTGTTTTCACAGGGCACCGGACACACCGTTGGTCCAGGCGTGTATGTGTGATAATGAAAAGGGCAGAGTCCCAAGATCTTAATGCTTATACACAAGGGTCGTGTACCAATGAGTGGACCCTATGTTAGTGTCGCCTAGGGAAAGATAGTGATCGGGTGCTTCCCCCCGAGTACTTGAGGTACTGCAGGATCGTGGATGACACGAAAGCTTCCCGGATCTTGTGGGTAAAGTGTGCAACCTCTGCAGAGTGTTAAACTATTTGAATAGCTATGTCCACAGTCAAGGACAGTTGGGTGGTTCTGTTTAGACTATGTCCATATGTTTCTGAAAAACAAAACAGATTGGAAATATTGTTGATATGATTCGTGAGGAAGTCATGATGAATTGAGTTTGAGTTGTTCATAGCTCTTTCTTGATGTTGAATTTTGTAACCTCCTGATACTTGTTGCAGACGCATTCATGTCCTTGGTAAATGTTGATCATAGTTGCATGAGAAAAACTAGCTTTCCGCAACAATGCCAATTAAGCAGTAGAGCTTCGCATAATTATTTTGTTATCACTCTTGGGTTGCTTGCGAGTACATTCAAAGTACTCATTGGCTTGCCACTGGTTATTTTATTGGCCAGGCATGAAAGACAAGATATATTGAAGAGTTCTTTGGTGACGATCGTGCGAGCTACGATGCTTTCCCAGTCAGAATGCCTATAGGGTTAAGGCAGATGGCATGGGTCCAAGTTATTGACAAAGATTTCCGCTGCAATGTTATACTCAAGACTTGACCATAATGGTCATAATTTATGTAAGACAGTATGTATGGATGTAAGACTCTTGTTATTCAGCTTCTGTGTGTTCAATGAGCATTGATCTCTGGGATCACTGTACACGTGCATTCGGTGATCACGACTTATGAGTCGGGGTCCCCATAGAGCTGGTATCAGAGCCATCCTGACTGTAGGAAGCCTTAGTTAGCATGGTCGTTAGTTAGGGTAAAACTATTTCCAAAAACTATCACTAATTTTCGGAAACTATCTATACTCCTCTTCCCATTCTCAGTTTTTCGAGAGCTAAGGAATACTTTCCTTATTAATCTCTTCCCCTTCAAATTTTAAATGGTCGATGGATTCCTTATGCCCCTGACCACGGGATTCCTTGTAATCCTCGTGGATAATCTAGAAGGAAGACGCCTTGCCAGACAATCACCCACCTCTTCTGGAAACGAGATTGGCAACACCAGAACAAGACGATACCAACAGAACATGCATCCTCAAGGAATGAGGACATCAAGACCCAGAAGACGGTGACACCCTCGACATTTCCCTTGGATGGTGCAATCTTGTCCTAAGACGATCAGGGTGTAAGATATGCAATATCATGAGATACATCGCTTATAGAGCAACCATGTCCTTACCGTTGTTGTATCAGCAACCACCAGTGGATGAGAACCTCGCCATTAGGTCCGCCTCACTATAGTGAGTAGGAAAACGGTTCTCTTCATCCCTCGTTCTTGGTGTCGATGTTAACATCAACGAAACTGACATGTTGGACCTCTAATATGCCTTGTTATTGTCCTTGCATAAAGGATTGCCTACCTGGAACCCTTGACGCCTTAGAAGGCAAAAAGGGATCGTCATGATTAAGAGGACAACAGAAGACCGAGTCAATGCCTGCTACGAGGAGCTGCCTTCACCCCATCACTTCAACAGGCGAGAAGTTGTTGAAGAATCTTCAGGCTCAACCCGGATTGTTTCATCGAACAACTACAAGAGATGTAGCAACACCTGAGGAAAACCCAGAAGACTGCACGAGGCACGGAGCAAAGCACGACTACTGAATCCGAGAATCCCTAGGGTAGGATGAGTCGTGTACCCCCTAAGCGCAGTCGAGTCCGTATGATGGTTCGAATAGAACCATCATTGTGTGTTACTTGTTTTTACGTGTTTGTGTTTTGGTATAAGTTTCCCTTTTTGCCCTAGGCAACAAGTACGTGACTCTATCACCTTCCTTATCGTAATGCTTGTGTATGGCCCTTTTTGCCCATGTTCTTTTCACACTTGCAAGGCATCCCACCTCCTCTATGCTACTTTTCCCTCTCATCTCTCTCCTCAACTGAAGACAAGCAAGACAAGATGCACCAAGGGTTCTACTTCGACAACCAAAGAGCACTGAAAACTTTTGCTACAGCCTCCTCGACCAAGTGCAACCCCATTGAGATATGTTTAATCCTCAAGATTAGAAGCCAATCCCTAGACCCTCCGAGACTTTGCAACGTACCCCAGCTCGAGTCCTTAACCATGTGCTTAACCACAGAATTGCAAGAGCACCAGTTAAGCCTCCGTAACCCTGCACGGCACTGGGTTCATTATGGAACTAGTGGACATAGTGAACGAGCACATTATCATCCTAATATAGTACCAGAACTGACGATGCCATAGTGGAGACCAATTTGAGGATATATGTACAGAGAACAGATGACTTGATGAGTTAATTTTTAGAGACCTTGAGGAACTATTGAGACTTATGGTGGATTGTGAGGCTTTCATGTTGGTAGATGAACTTGGTGGGATCATGTTGATAGAGTAGCATAACTTTCATTACCCGGGTGTAAATTGGATTTTTGTAGGACGATTATGATCGTACGATGAAATTCTTGGAAGTATTAGGATTTGTCTTAACCGGGGGATATTGATAAGAGATAGTTGACACTATGATGATGACTTAGGGGAAACATGTAGGAGTTCTCGTTGAACATGAGATTTAGATTTGAGTAGGTGATTCTAGTTGAATATATAGATGTTGAGTGTGTCTACATGGTTCGGAGTAAATTGGATTTGGACTAATGATCTCTATCATGATACCATGTTTCTCGGTGGATGACAAACTAGGAGATTGGGTTAAATGTTGAAGTTTATTTAGGAATCTATATGAGCTTGATCTTGGAGTGTACTTGATCACGATAATGGGAATTGGTGGACTGACTATAGTAAGGATAGCCTTTCAAGTATTTGGGGATTATATAGACTTTAGGAGATCATGTGGAACACCATAAACTTTGGATTGGTAGAATTAAAGGATTGTGTAGTGATTGATGGAACTTAATGGGCTGTTGGGGTTGACTCATAGGAAGGAAACAAGATCTTGGAGTGGCATACGACGTGATTCCTTAGGATGGAGATGCACTATCTTGGACCTTGGAAGGATAGGCTGAGCACTTGGATTTTCATGATTAATTCAAGCTTGGAAGCTTGTATATTCTGCCCATGGAGTTTTGCATAGATATGAGTTTGGGGATGGTTGATATGTATGGTTCTGTTAGACCTCCTCGCGGAAGCCATGAGGATATAGAACAATTGGCATCTCGGAAACTGTGCTCAAGGATGGGATGATAAACATTCACTCGCACACTAGAATCCTTGAAACCCTCAAGCCTTACCAAGCCACGACATGGTCAGATCATGACCACAGGCTTTGGCTCTAGGTCTAGAACAGCTTGACCCATACTCAACCGTGACCACCACCAATACCCCAGCCTACTTTATGTACCCCATGAACAAGCCTTCATGGAGTACTTACACAGGTTGGTTGTCATGTTTATTTGGTGACCTACTTGCCTACCCGAAGACGGAAGAAGAACCGTTCAGCTGTTTAGGGGACATTTGAAGACCGCCATGTCAAGGAGGAAGAACTATACCGACCACCATCGTCAAGAAATGAACTTCCTCGTCGAAGATCGTGTGTATCTGCAAACCACTCCTCTCGAAGGAACCGAGCATTTCCATGTAAAAAGGAAGCTCACACCAAGAATTACCGTCCTCCTTCAAGATCACTACAAGACGAAGAGCAGACGGTAACAAGCTGGAGTTACCACTTGAGTTACCCCCTGTACACAATGTTTTTCACACATCACGATTCCGGAAGTGTTTCCAACTTCCTGACAAGCACCATCCCTACAAGGGCATCAATCACTGAACCATTGACCCCCCCCCCCAGCCCAACCTGACCTAACGCAAGAGACCCCTTAGCAACCTGGATCAACAGAGAACGTCATACACGAAGCTACAACACCAAGTACTTCAAGATTCAATGGAGCAAAACTCGGAAGCAGAAGCGGTATGAGGACGTGAAGACTACCCCAAATCCAAGTCTCCATACTCCTTTCCGCGCCTAGTTTGGGAATCTCGGGGACGAGATTCTTGTAAGGGGGGTAGGTCTGTCACACCCTGATTTTCATGGCACTACACTTAAGATGATAAATCATGATAAAATGTGGTTTGACAAAAACTTTTGAGTGTTTTGGACTTTGCCTTGATTGGATTTTTGTCTGTTGTTTGCAAGTGCTCTAAAAATCAAATAAATCCTCCAACTCCTATACTTCATCTCCTTGCTCCAAACTCTTGAACCAATGATAATGCCATGTGTATAGTACATTATAGAATTTTCTTACAAAAATAATTTGGCCAAAATATATTTTCTAAATTAGTTTTCCAAAAAACCCTGAATTAAGGTTTGCACTGCAAGTACTTGATTTGGGTTATGAAAAATCTTTCCAAAAACATATTTGACTCCTATTAGATATAAGACTACCATAAGCCACAAAAATATAATTTTAAAAGTTATTTTCCTATTTTATTTAAAGGCTTTTTCTTAAGGCCAGAAACGGTCTTTAATAGGTTAAAATTATTTAACTCTTTCAAAAATATTTTACAAAATTTAGGGAAACTCAGTGGACATCTATTGTCCATATATAAGAGTTTCAACACATGGTCATGTTCAAAATATTGGTCAAATACCTCAAAAACCCTTGATGGGTATTTTAAGATTTTGAAATATTTACAAAGGAAATATTCTCTAAAACTTCCAAGAAAATTCTAGCATGTCATATATGACATGTTTGATGATCTTGCCAAGTCTCATGTCATGGAGAATAGTATAACCCCATGAAACCCTCTCAAAACCATTTCTGCCCTTTTTCAAGTTTGAACAACTTTACATTGCCAAATATGTCCAAATGTTCTAAAACTAGGTGCACATGCTCAAATGGTCTAAATATTCATCTAGACCAAGTGGCACAAGTTAGAGAACAAGTTAAGTTGATCAAAGTGCCCCAAAACCCTTCATGTCCAGAACCAAATTTGAACAATTCTACATTGGCAACTTTCTCCTTTTGATGTCAACTTTTGTGGACATGTTCAGAACCTCAAATTATGACACTACACCAAGTGGTGCATCAAGGAGAATAGATTTGCATGGCTAAATCTTGGAAAGTCCATTTATGTTGATTTCTAGGGTTTACAAAAGTTGCATTGGCAACTTTGCCCAAATGGACTCAAGCTTGGTGGAACCACTTGTTTTCTCATGCCATTTGGCCCTGTCAAGCCTTATGACAAGATGAGTTCATCTTCTTGACCAAATCAACCACAAAAACCTTCTGCCATTTTTCTAAAAACACCAATTTGGCCACATCCACTAATCTCCATGAGTTCTCCTTTTTACGACAACCCCTCCTAGTCCCCCTCTACCTCTGGTGTGCTTCCCTGCCCGAGAGGCAATGATGAAGGGGGGCAGGGATCCACTTTTGTTCTCTAGACAACAGCATTTTCACTCTCTCTCCACCCCTCCTCTCCTTTACTGGAACCCTAGGGCATCCTATGTCATTGCCGCATTGTTTACTTCCCCCTGCAGCTTCCAGACACAAATGGCCACGCCCATTCCACAAAAAGGCATGCCATGCCGGCCAAAGACGCGCTCTGGAGCACGTCAGCATGCTTCCAACCGTTGACGCATCGTCCCCCGACCACCTCGAGCCTCCCCCTCGCGCCAGTAGATGTCCTCGACGTCCGCAACGCGACAACCATGCAGGCCCCCTCCTCTTTCCATCTCTCTCACCTCTCACGGCGCGTGCCCAGAGCCGCCCGGCTCGGCCAATGCTCGCGCGAGCCCGTGGCTCCACCAGGAGCTCGCCCCGCTCCCTCTCTCTCTTCCTGGCACCCTACTTGACTCCCACAAACGCCGTAGATAGCCCCTCTCCCTCCCTCTTGGCCTCCCGAGCCATTGCCGCGGCCACGATGAGCCACGGGTCGGCTATTTAAGGCCACCCCCGAGCCCCCTCTCTACTCCTTTGGCTCTCTCTCCCTCCCGTGCACCCCTGGACCAGCTCACACCTCTCCCCGTGTCCTCAGTTCACACGCAATGGCCGGAGCGCCGCCATCGAGCTCCGCCTAAATTCAGGCTATCCCGAGCCTCTCCTCTCTTCCTAGACACACCAGTGCCCCCTCACCACTACCACTGACTCGCCCCGCACTCAATTCCCTCCTCCCCGCGCCTGCCACGCAGTGCCAAACCTCGCCGATGGCCTCCTCTGCGGCCACCCAAGCCATCGCCACTACAGCCCTCCACGGCATGCGTGCAGCACATGGATGGGTGCGGCGTGGCCTCCTGAGCACGCCGGTGGGCGGGGCGTCGCCGGAGACGCTCTGTAGCCCCGGCAATCGCCGGCGGGAGCCACTCCTCCCCGCGGCCAGAGCGCGCGCGGGAGGTTGAAGGCGACCTGCAGCTGGAGCCCGCGTCAGTGACCCAGTGGGCGGGCCTCCATTTAAGTGGAGACGGCTTCGGTGAAGACGCCTTCGACGTTGCCCTGTCGCCCGCGTGGCTGAGCCGCTGGGCCGGCCCAGTGCGTTGTGGCGCTATGCTGCACCCAGTGCGCAGTATAGGTTTAAATCCCCCCTTCCTTTGTCTTTTTCTTTTGTCCTGAAGCTTGTAAAATCTCCCAAATATGCATATTACCTCCAAATTTGATGATTCAAATTTATAGTAACTCATAAAATCATGATCTATATCATGGAGCAATTTGCTCATTTTTCCAGAAACTTTTTCTTCACAAACATTTATCAAATCTTGTTTCCATTTCAGTAGTGAACTTTAGAAAATCACAGAGTGCCCATTTTTTATCCAAATTCCATGATTCAAATTCCTAGATGTTTATAAGCTCAAAACTTAGTTTTTGAACATTTTTACTAATACTTTCTGTACAACCTCAAATAATGGTCTATTTCTTTAGGTATAGCCAACTTTGCAAATTCATAGGAAAATCATTTGAACTCCAAATTCAGTGAAACTAACTCCTAGGTTCTTATAAAATCATTCCTTGTGAAATGGGTGCCTTTTCTCAATTTTTAAAATAATTATTCTATACACTTATTGCAAATACACAAACCCCTTGATTCCAATCCTCATCTCTTTTACGCGGTCTACTCTTCCGCACCCCGCTGTAATCCCTACTTGAACATGGTGCTTTATGCCACATATTATGATCCAATGATGTGTTGCCATCCTATGATGTTTTGAGTAGATATCCTTTGTCTTTGGGTTGATTGATGATATAGATTGGTATGAGTTGTATGTTTTATTTTGGTGTTGTCCTATTGTGCTCTCCTGCTGTAGGGTGTTGCAATATGTCCATGGTTTACTTATTGTCTGTGTTGCTTGAGTGACAGAAGCATAAACACGGATAAGTGGGTCACGACGTATGGGATAAAGGGGACTTGATATGTTAATGCTATGTTTGGGTTTTACCTTAATGATCTTTAGTAGTTGCGGATGCTTGCTAGAGTTCCAATCATAAGTGCATATGATCCAAGAAGAGAAAGTATGTTAGCTTATGCCTCTCCCTCATGTGAAATTGCAATAGTGATTACCGGTCTTGTTAACAATTGCCTAGGATAATTTCGCACACCGACCCATCATTATTCCACACTCGCTATTTATAATGTTTAGTAATATATTCTAACTTTATGATAACAGCACCTACTTTTATATTTTAGCTCTCTGATGCCATGCAAAGTTATCCTCTTCATACCCACAACGTGGTTTTATTTCTCGTTTCTAGTTGGAAGCAAACGTTCAGTGTACGTAGAGTCGTATCAGTGGTAGATAGGACTTGAGAGAATATTGATCTTACCTTTAGCTCCTTATGGGTTCGATACTCCATACTTATCACTTCCACCTTTGGGAATTGCTACGATGATTCCCTGCACTTGGGAATTATCAAGCTCTTTTCTGGCGCCGTTGTCGGGGAGCAATAGCGTGGGGTTGATATTCTCGTGTGTGCTTGTTTTGTTTCTTCATTAAGTAGTTTTTGTTTTCCCTTTTAGTTTTGCTTAGTGGTGGGTGAAACATAAGAAAAAATCAAAAATTAAAATACAAAGATGCACTTGCCTCATATGCCGAAAAAGTTTTTCAAAAAGAGAAGTGATTGGAAAGTTATGCAATGAAGAAGTGAGGGTCGACCTTGAGCACTTGTGTTCATGCTCATGGAAACAATGTAGAATTTTTCATGGAAGTTTCTCCGTAAATAATTATCCCCTTGTATATGTCGGTGTTCTAGGAACGGGGGTCCCCAGACTTGCCTGTCTGCGGCCTGCGGCGTGGCTCAAGTGGTGGCCCAGTACGGCCCATCTTCATCAGCACAAAATTCAAGACCCTCGCGAGGGGCCAAGCCTCGCGAGGCGGACGACGCAAGGCTTCCTCAGGGATGGCCTCGCCAGGCAGGCTCGCGAGGAGGCGGAGAGATCAAGGCAGGGTACCTCGCGAGGTGCTCGTAACGCAAGCCATGACGATCCAGACCAGGAGGGCGTCGGCCTGCATAGTGTCCTTGTTTCCTCTTTGGTGCAAAGGAGGCAAGCACAGACGTGGAGTACCGAGGCATCAGGCAAAGGTTGACATTTCAGTGCAACGAGACGAAGACCAGCGGAGCGGCAGGATGGAGGTCACTGTGGAGCCCAAGATAGCGTCATCACCAGTGCCTTTGGCAGCCGAAGACCAACTTTAGTCAGGATAACTTGTACTATATGTTCCCCTTCAAAATTGTCGTTGTTGGCGCCCTTCCCGCTTATTTGGGAAGAGGCCCAGGGCCTCTATAAATAGGACTAGCCACCACAATAGAGGGGGTCCAGATTTTGGAAAAGAGAGAGAGAGAGGCGATCGAACTCACACAAGCAGTTCATCGCACCAGCTCAAGAACACCTCTCGTGAGGCTGTTCTCCCTTTGTACTATTCATCATCAGCCCCAGAGGCAATCCACCACACAACACACTGGAGTAGGGTATTACACCATAATGGTGGCCCGAACCAGTATAAATCTTGTGTCCCTCGTGTCATTCATCGTTTTCAGCCCAGATCTCATGAGGCGATCGGACGTAGATCCGCAGGGGAGAGATCTTCGTGCGCACACCAGAGTTCAAACCTTAAGGGTCTGCCGGAACCCAACATCCGACATTTGGCGCGCTAGGTAGGGGTGCGCCGGAGCTTTCCCTTCCGTCGACCCGTTCCCCATCAGCACCACGCTCTGCCCTCATGGCGGCCAACGTGTCGCCCGCTCCGGCTGTCGATGCCGGCGCGGAAACCAGGGGGCTCCGAGCCCTGGCCCCCGCCTTGCGACAGGTGCGGTGGCCGAACAAGTTCAAGCCGGACATGCCACCGCGCTACGACGGCACGGCCGACCCGCTGGCCTTCCTGCTAGCATATGAAGAAGTCGTCCTCAAGGCCGGAGGCGACGACAAGGTCATGGCGGACTGGCTGCCCATGGCCCTCACCGGCGTCCCGCGCATGTGGCTGCTCCACCTGCCAGTGGCTTCTGTGGCCTCCTGGGAGGAGTTATGCAACCTCTTCCTCACCCATCATGCTATGCCGGCAACCCCTAGTCCTTGCGGCCATCCTGGGCGGATCGCAGGCACCACCTTCGAGCCGCCATGTCAAGCCATTCGTCCGCCAGATCGGCGCCGTCCTCAAGCGCCGAGAAACCCCCGCCCCCCGGGCTGGGTGCCACCCAAGGCTGATTTGACCTTCAGCTCGGATGATCACCCCTCCAACACCGCCTGTTCGGGCGCACTCCCGATGCTATGCACCCCCACCATTTGCCAGGTGGCCGTCACCAGGACCCTCATTGACGGTGGTGCCGGCCTCAACGTGCTCTCGGTGGAGGCCTTCAGCCTCCTCCACGTACCGCTAGACCAGCTTCAGCCTAGTAGGCCCTTCTCGGGCGTCGGAGGCGGTTCCACCGGCTCCCTGGGGCAGATCCGCCTCCCGGTGACCTTCGGCACCCACGACAACTTCCGCACGGAGCTGATCGACTTCGACATCACCCCCATCGCCCGCTCGTACAATGCCATCCTCGGCAACCCAGCCTTGGCCCAGTTCATGGCAGCGACTCACCCGGCGTACAACCTCATGAAGATGCCCGGGAGCAGCGGCATCCTTACCGTGTCCGGAGACATAAGGGATGCGCTGCAGGCGCTCAAGCTTGCTTTCAAGATGGTCGCGGTGGCGCGGCCCGCCAGCGCAGATGCCCTCGAGCCCAAGGGGGCTGTGCCGGCTAAGAAGAAGTAGCTATTCACCCAAGACAAGGCAGAGACCAAGCAGGTACCGGTCGATAAGGATGGATCCACTGACGCCACCTTCACCATAGGCGCCAAGCTCGACCCTGAGCTAGAGGAAGCTTTGGTGAAGTTCCTGCGTGCAAACAAGAAGGTGTTTGCGTGGGAACCTGATCAGCTGGCAGGGGTCCCAAGGGGTGTGATTGAACATCATCTCAACGTGTGCCCCAACGTGCACCCCGTGAAGCAGAAGGCAAGGCGACAGTCCACTGAAAAGCAGGCCTTCATCGTCCAAGAAACCCGCAAGTTAGAGGCAGCAGGAGTCATTCGCGAGGTCCGCTACCCTGAATGGCTGGCCAACCCTGTTGTTGTGCCAAAAAAGGGAGGAAAGGAACGCATGTGTGTCGACTTCACCAGCCTCAACAAGGCCTGCCCACAGGATCCATTCCCGCTCCCTCGCATCGACCAGATCGTCGACTCTACCGCCAAGTATGACCTATTGTGCTTCCTGGATGCCTTCTCGGGCTATCACCAGATCAAGATGGCGGTAGAAGACGTGGAAAAAACGGCCTTCCTGACCCCGTGTGGAGTGTACTGCTATACCTGCATGCCATTTGGGTTGCGCAACATAGGCGCGACCTTTCAGTGGCTGATGCACATCACCTTGGGCCGGCAGCTCGGGAGAAACGCTGAAGCTTACATCGATGACATTGTGGTGAAGTCTCGGGAGGCAAAAACCCTGATACAGGACCTGGAAGAAACCTTCGCGAGCCTCCGTGAAGTGGATCTGCGGCTCAATCTGGAGAAGTGCGTATTTGGAGTCCCCTCGAGGAAGCTCCTGGGCTTCCTCGTGTCCCACAGGGGCATCGAGGCTAACCCAGAGAAGGTCAAAGTAGTCGAAGACATGAGTCCGCCGAAGACCCTCAAAGAAATGCAGAAGCTCACCGGGCGTGTAACCGCGTTGGGACGCTTCATCTCCAAGCTAGGGGAGCGGGCACTGCCCTTCTTCAAGCTGATGAAGAAGAAGGGCCCGTTCGAGTGGACTGAAGAGGCCGACAAGGCATTCCAAGATCTCAAGAAGTATCTTACCAGCCCTCCGGTGATGGTAGCTCCGTGCCCTCGGGAGCCCTTGGTGCTTTACCTTGCAGCCATCCCCTACTCAGCCAGCGCAGCCCTGGTGGCAGTTAGAGAGGAGCGTCGGACCAAGGCCGCAGCCGCCATCCCGGCCGAGGCAGAGCAAAGCCAAGAAAGCCTCGCGTAGACCACGACCGCAGCAGAAAAGGATCAGCCTCAGCAGGGGAACGCACCCGGAGTGGAGGAGGCCTCTCCAGGCGACCAGGCGCTGGGGGCTCCGTCGCTCCGGAGGCGCCTCAACCTCCGGAGGATGCGGGCTACGCCAGCACCCTCAACCTTGTCGAGCACCCCGTATACTTTGTCAGCACTGTGCTACAGGATGCGAGGGTGCGGTATGTACCCCATGCCCCAAAAACTCCTCCTCGCACTATTTGTGGCTTCGCGCAAGCTGTGGCACTACTTTCAAGGCCATCCCATCAAGTTCGTCTCAGCATACCCCTTGGAAAGGGTACTCAGGAGCCCCAACTCAGCTGGAAGAGTCGCTAAATGAAACATCAAGTTGCAAGTGTTTCAGCTGGAATTCAGCACGACCAGAGTCATCAAGGGAGCCGCACTTGCAGATTTCGTGGCGGAATGGGCAGAGGCACCGGGGCTCAAAGCGGGCGAGGACCGCTCGCTTTCCCCGGGAAGTGAAGCGCCGGACGGCTGGGTCATGTACTTCGACAGGGCATTCTCACGACAGGGCGCGGGGGCTGGCGCAGTGCTCATATCCCCCACTCAGGACAAGCTCTACTATGTTGTGCAACTCTGCTTCCAGCATGGAGAGAAGGTCTCCAACAACATAGCAGAGTATGAGGGCCTGATAGCGAGCTTGAAAGTTGCAGCCTCCTTGGGGGTAAAGCGCCTCATCATCAAGGGCGATTCACAACTCCTCGTCAACTTCTCCAACAAGGTATACTAGGCGAAGGATGAACACATGGAAGCATATCTCGCGGAGGTCCGCAGGATGGAGAGACAGTTTTGGGGGCTGGAGTTGCAACATGTGCCTCGCGGCACCAATCAAGAGGCTGATGACATCGCAGGAGGGCATCCAGGTGGTTGCCTCATGAGCCTGGCGTCTTTGAGGAGCGACTCTTCAAACCCTCAGCGGCACCATCACTATCGAGCACAGCGCAACCTCGGGAGGAGCTCCCTCAACCGCCTGCCTCGGGAGCCCCGGCCTATGGCCCGACCTCAGGGGCATGCCTGCTCCTGGCGCTGGAGCCTCAGGAAGGATGTTGGATCGCTGAGTTCAAGGATTACTTGGCGCAAGGGATCCTGCCGGAGAAGGAGGAGGACACGGAACGCGTGGCGCGGTAGGCCACGGCCTACTGCATCCAAGACGGAGAGCTCTACCAAAAGCGGCCAAATGACGTTACTCTACGTTGCATCTCCAGGGAGCAAGGAAAATAGCTGCTGGCAGACATTCACGGCGGAGACTGCGGGCACCACTCGTCTTCGCGCACACTCGTCGGCAAGGCGTTTCGCAGCGGTTTCTATTGGCCAACAGCACTCAATGACGCAATCGAGCTGGTGAAGGCTTGTGAAGCCTGTCAGTTCCATGCCAAGCAGATTCACCAGCCAGCTTAGGGCCTTCAGACCATTCCCCTCTCGTGGCCGTTCACTGTTTGGGGGTTGGACATCCTTGGCCCATTCCCCCGGGCGCCAGGGGGCTACCGCTACCTTTACATCGCCATTGACAAATTCACCAAGTGGGCAGAAGTGGAAGCTGTCCGCACCATCCCGGTTGGCTCAGCAGTCAGGTTCATCAGGGGCCTCGTGAGCCGGTTTGGGGTACCCAATTGCATCATCACAGACAACGGTTCGCAGTTCACCAGCAATCTCTTCAAAACATATTGTCCTAACCTTGGAACGCAGATATGCTACGCTTCGGTGGCACACCCTCGGAGCAACGGCCAAGCTGAGCATGCCAATGCAGAGGTCCTGAAAGGCCTCAAAACCAGAACCTTCAAGAAGAAGTTGGAGGCTTGCGGCAGGGCCTGGCACGACGAGCTTCAGTCCGTGCTATGGTCCATCCGTAATACCGCTACCAAGTCAACCGGCGAAACCCCGTTCTTCCTCGTCTATGGTGATGAGGCGGTCCTTCCTCACGAGGTCAGACATCACTCCGCGTGGGTCCTAGCTTTCGACGAAGCACAGTACGACGCCATGCAAGGGGTGGACCTTGTGCTTGGGGAGGAACACCGTCGGGAGGCTGCGCTTCGGGCTGCAAGATACCAACAAGCACTGCGGCGGTACCACTGCCACAGCATCCGCCCCAGGACCCTCAAGGTAGGTGACCTCGTGCTCAGATGGGTGCTCTCCAGGGAGGAGCTGCACAAGCTCTCGCCCATGTGGGAGGTTGTTCATGTCTCTAGGCCTGGCGCCGCACGCTTGGAGACTCGGGAGGGGGTGCCCATCCCGAACGCGTGGAATATCCAGCACCTCCGGAAGTTCTATCCTTGAAGAAAGGCCCAGAGTCTGTAAAGAAGGCCCGACGCCTGTGAAGCTAGACGAACCAAGAAAGGCCCGGTGCCTGTGAAGAAGGCCAACGCCTATGAAACTCATTTCCCCGATAAAGGCCCGGAGCCTATGAAGAAGGCCAATGCCTGTGAAGCTCGTCGCCCGTGACACTCTCACGTAAGAATGGGTTGGGGTTGTACACGCCCCGGAGTCTCCGGAGAGCCGCCCTCGGGCCTCGGGGGCTCCCGCCCACGCCCAGTGGCAGCACTTAGCTCTGCGCTGGTGAGAAGGCGTCGAAGACTAGATTAGGTGCCGGACGCGGCTTTTTCATTTGCTTTCTGCAGTTGGCTTGTTCATCCCTATTTGAAGTTTTATTGGAGTTGTTGTCGTCCTTGACTTGTGACTCTCTGTCTTTTTCGCCTACTTGCCTCGTTTTCTCTCGCGCAAGTCTCACGAGGGGGCTACGCGGGCGCTCTCGCGAGTGTTCTCTGCCCCAGTCGTTCGAGGCTTTCCTATCCAAGTCCTCTACAGGAGCATCCCTCCCAGTCCCTGCCCCATGGGCATCACGACACGAACACAGGACCTGAGTCGGTCGCCTTCGCGACCGAGACCGGAAGTTACCGCTCCTGACTAATCCTTGCAGGACATGAAGTGCACGGCGAAGCCTCAACCTCGGGAAGCGAAGACTGCGGCAAGTCCCCCCGAGCTAAGTAATTCCTGCACGCGGGCATGCAGCACCAAAACACAGCACAGAAATAGCGGAAACAACATGGTAATTAACAGCAACACTTCGACAAGCCCCCACGGGGCCCTACACTACTTTCTCTTTGCGCAGGGGAGGGAGGAAAACAAAATAGGCACAACTTGCTCGGCACCAACTCGTGGCAAGGGCTCGTACTGCCTCCGGAGTTCAGTCAGACTCTTCCTCGCGCTTCACCGAGGCGCGGCGGCGGACTGACCCGCTACCTCCCTCAAGGCGAGCACGACGGTGCGGAGGCTCGTCGCGGCCACCGCTGGAGGAGCTGCTGTCCAAAGGAGAGCCGCCGAAGCTTGGCGAGCCACGAGCGCCGCCGACCACGCGCCCGCCGTCATCTTCATCCCGATCATCGCCGGGGCTGGGTACCTGGCCGCGGTCATCGTCTTCGGGGCAGCACCCAGTGCGGCGACCGTCTTCTCCGAACACCCTCATGTAGAGGGTGGCGTCGCCATCGAACTTGAAGTGCAGGGTGCACCGCTGACTCGGGCCATGAGCGCGGGCAAATGTTTGCTAGCCGCAGGTCAGGGCCACATTCCCGGCGACGGAGACCTCCAGCGAAGCCCAGGAGGCCCTGCTGCAGCAACCGTCCACTTGAAGCCGGAGGCCGCCCGGAGCGCCGGCCGGAAGTTCACTTACAAAGAAGCGGGGAAGCTGGAGCCAGGTGCTGGTTGGGTCCGCCGACCACACGATGAACTCTGATAGCACCTCCGCTGAGTGGAAGCGTGGCCTGGGGGCCGTGCAGTCACGGCACGCCTTCCCTTGACAACCAGGCGCCCATCACCGTGCAGGGGATCGCCTCCGCGGTCGCGGGAAGCCACTGCGGGAGCCACGGGATGCTTACGTGGACGACCTCGGCCGCGCTTGGCCGGGGGAGAGTTAGGCGCTTCCCGGTGAGCCTTTCGCTGCTCTGTGACCGAGAACCTCTTTAGCGGCACCATGGGAGATGACGAGTAGCTGGGATGGAGAGAAAGAAGGAAGCAGGGAGGGGGATGTACAGCGGAGGCTTGCGCCCTCCTGCATTTATAACCGGAAGGAAGCCAACCGTCGGGCTCCACGATAGCAGGTAATCATGACCCATTTCTGCATGCAGGGACTTGTCAAGTCGAGCAGTTGCCGAGGTAGCATGGGGAAGCGGAGACGCCCACGTCCAACCAACCGCCACGCCGCGCCCAAGGCCGCAGGCTGATGGGGCCCGCGACGCTCCGCACTTGCCCCTTCGCTTCTTCGCTAAGCCAAGTCCGAGTACGCCTTAGGACCGGGGGCTACTATCGGCGTTCTGGGAATGGGGGTCCCCACTCCTCAGACTTGCCTGCCTGCAGCCTGCGGCGTGGCTCGAGTGGTGGCCCAATATGGCCCATCTTCATCATCACAAAATTCAAGACCCTCGGGAGGGGCCAAGCCTCGCGGGGCGGACGACGCAAGGCTTCCTCAGGGACGGCCTCGCCAGGAAGGCACGCGAGGAGGCGGAGAGCTCAAGGCAGGTGTAACGCCCCGGATTCGATGCGCTAGGTGTCTTCCAGTTATTCGCCGTCGTTGCCATGTCTTTTTCTTGTGTGTTGCATATTGCCATGTCATCATGTGCATCTCATTTTGCATACGTGTTCGTCTCATGCATCCGAGCATTATCCCTGTTATCTGTTTTGCAATCCAGCACTCCTATGTCCTCCGGTGTCCCCCTTTTTGTCTCTTGTTGTGAGCGGGTGTTAAGCATTCTCGGAATGGACCGAGGTTTGCCAAGCGGCCTTGGTACACCACCAGTAGACCGCCTGTCAAGTTTCGTGCCATTTGGAGGTCGTTTGATACTCCAACGGTTAACCGGGTAACCGTAAAGCCCTCTTTTGTGTGCAGCCCAACACCCATCCAAAGTGGCCCAATAACCCATCCAAACCCACTCCATGCTCTCGGTCGTTCAATCACGATCGCATGGCCGAAAACCGCTCCTCATTTGGACTCTCCTAGCTCCCTCTACCTATATAAACACCCCTCCCCCGAAATTCGCGGATCAATTCCACCCCTAACCCAAGATCCACCTCCTCTGCGCTGCCGGACACGTCCGGACGATGCCGCCCGGCCAACTGCTGCCTGCCACGTGGCCCGCGCCCACTTCCACGCGCCGCCGCGCGCCGGCCCGCCGGGGCCCAGGCGGGGCCCTCCCGGCCCGTCCGTCCGCGCCCGCCGACCGACTGCGCCGCCTGCGCCCGTGGCCCAGCGTGCCGCCCCGCCTTTCTCCTCCATGCCGCTGCCTCCCGCGCCAGAGAGCCCTCGCCTCCGGCCACCGCCCGCCATTGCCGATTGTCGCCGTCTCTGCGTGCCGCGCTCCCGCAGGCGCCGCCACCCGCTGCCGGGCTCCGCGGCCGCGCCCGCCGCCGTCTTGCTGGAATCCGGCCTGGAGCTCCCTTCCCCGGCCATCTACGTCCATCTCCGGCGAGCTAGCGCCGCTGCCTCGAGAACCGTGCCCAGATCCAGATCCGGTCAAACGGAGGTTGACCCTGTTTTTTCCGTCCTGTTATATTTTTGCATAATGTTGCCCTGTTCATCGCATTATAACTCTGCATCCGTAGCTCCGTTTCATGCATACGATATATCACAATGTTCGTCGTGAGATGCTCTTCATTTCATTCCATGGTGACATGTTCATTTGAGCCCATCTTGATGCCCTAATCATCGTTGCAAGAGTGTTATATGATGTTAACCTGCTGAAACTGTTATAACTTGGTGATTTGTCTTTTTCGTTGCATTTTGTGTGTGCATCCTATGAGCTTGATGTCTACATGTGTTTTTAACTACATCATATCATCTTTACTGTGGATCAATCCATGTATTTTTGTAAGTCTTGTAGTGAGTGCATCGAGCTCGTGAAGTAGGCTACTTGCTGTTACTGTTTTGCTAGTCTGAATCTGCTATATCCTGATGCTATGTTAACCTGCTGCTACAAGTCATTCCATGCATAATGTGGAGATGTTCACTAAGGATGTTTTGTTATAAATGTCATGCTCTATCCATTGATGCCCCTGTTTGCATTTTTAGCCTGCTTTAACTTGTTGTAATCTTGCTCTTAATTTGCTAAATAATGTTGTTGTCAGCCTGTTAACATTAAGTTCAGTATTGACATGAGCGTTACTAGTGATCCATGAACCCTATGAACTTGCTCTTACCATTCTTAGCTTCATAAACATGTCTTATTACTGTTGGTCACCTTGACATGCCATGTATTGCTCTGTGGTGAGTGGTACAAGCTCATAAACATGCCTACTTATTGTTGTTCCTGCCATGTATGAATCTGTCATATAAAATGTCATGTTTACATGGGTGCCATCATATCTTCTGATCCTTTTTGGATCATGGTCAGTAAAGGACTTTTGTTCTACGCATTTAGTAGTATCATGCCATGCCTTAAGTTTCTATGATAAGTTCCTGTAGCATGTTGTTTTATAGCTCTAAACATTGCAACCTGATGTTATTTCTGCAAAGTCTGAAACTGTTATTATTTGCCATTTTGCCATGTGTTTTGGAGCATGTTCTAGTGATTTCTGGAGATAGCTCAGTGTTCATGTTTTGTCATTCTTTACCTGTACATCACGTCCATGCCTTTTTTTTCTTATGTTGAGGTGTTGTAGCATAATGTTTTTATGCTTGCAAGATGCCTAGTTGCTGTTTTGGACAGATTGTTGCTGTGTAACTTGTTTCATGTGTGTGTGTTGAACTGTTGCTCCGTTTTGAGTGTGCTCTATATGAAACTTGCTTAGAGTTGCATGTAGTTTCATATTATCATGTTGCATCCTTGTTTTGAGGTGTTTTCTTGATGTTTGGATGCTTTTAGCATCCATGCCATGTTTAACTTGTTTTGCTCGTATCTTCTAGGCCGTTGCTCCGAATTAAATGAACTTTATATGTAACTTGACTAGAATCTCGTGTAGATCATCTTGGTGCATCTTAACTTGCTGTTTAACAACTTGAACATAAGGTTTATCCAGTTCTGGACCAAATTCGAAATATGCATATGAGGATTTTCCGGAATTGTTGCTTGTTGTTTCCGGCCTCATTTAAACTTGCCTAAATAGTTAAATTACTTATGCTTCACCTCTTGCGATGTTAACAACATTTAATCTTGTCATGCATCATACTTGGTTGTGCATCATGCCTTGTTTAAGTGTTGTGTGTTTACCTTGTTGTTTGCTTCTTTCCGGTTGTGCTCCTTCTCGTTAGTTCTTGTTTCGTTGCGATCGTGAGGATTCGTTCGTCTACGCTTGGTTCGGCTTCATCCGTTCGTATTCTTCATGGATTCGTTCTTATTCCTTGCGGGATTTCAGGCAAGATGACCGCTACCCTGGATCTCACTACTATCATTGCTATGCTAGTTGCTTCGTTCTATCGCTATGCTGCGCTTCCTATCACTTGCTCTTCAAGCCTTCCCAAATTGCCATGTCAGCCTCTAACCTTTTTCACCCTTCCTCGCAAACCTTTGCTTGGCTATGTTACCAATTTTGCTCAGCCCCTCTTATAGCGTTGTTAGTTGCAGGTGAAGTTGAAGATTCCTCCATGGTGGACAGGATTATGCTGGGATATCACAATGTCTCTTATATTTAATTAATGCATCTATATACTTGGTAAAGGGTGGAAGGCTCGGCCTTATGCCTGGTGTTTTGTTCCACTCTTGCCACCCTAGTTTCCATCATACCGGTGTTATGTTCCCGGATTTTGCGTTCCTTACGCGGTTGGGTGATTTATGGGACCCCCTTGACAGTTCGCTTTGAATAAAACTCCTCCAGCAAGGCCCAACCCTGGTTTTACCATTTTCCTCACCACCACCTACTTTTCCCTTGGGAGTTGCTCTCTCGAGGGTCATCTTTATTTTAGCCCCCCCCCCCCGGGCCAATGCTTGTCTAAGTGTTGGTCCAAACTAGATCACCGTGCGGGACCATCCCTTGGCAACTTGGGTTATGTCGGTACCTGTACGCTTCGCTTATCCGGTGTGTCCTGAGAACGAGATACGTGCGACTCCTATCGGGATTGTCGACACATCGGGCGGCTTTGCTGGTCTTGTTTTACCATTGTCGAAATGTCTTGTAAACCAGGATTCCGAGACTGATCGGGTCTTCCTGGGAGAAGAAATATCCTTCGTTGATCGCGAGAGCTTATCATGGGCTAAGTTGGGACACCCCTACAGGGTATAAACTTTCGAGAGCCGTGCCCGCGGTTATGTGGCAGATGGGAATTTGTTAATATCCGGTTGTGGACAACTTGACACCAGATCCGAATTAAAACGCATCAACCATGTGTGTAACCGTGATGGTCTCTTCTCGGCGGAGTTCGGGAAGTGAACACGGTTTTGGGTTATGTTTGACATAAGTAGGAGTTCAGGATCACTTATTGATCATTGCTAGCTTCACGACCGTTCCGTTTGCTCTCTTCTCGCTCCTATTTGCGTATGTTAGCCACCATATCATGCTTAGTCGCTGCTGCAACCTCACCACTTTACCCCTTCCTTACCCATTAAGCTTTGCTAGTCTTGATACCCATGGTAATGGGATTGCTGAGTCCTCGTGGCTCACAGATTACTACAACAACAGTTGCAGGTACAGGTTAGGCGATGATCATGACGTGAGAGCGATGTTTGCTTGTTTTGGAGTTCTTCTTTTGCTTCTTCTTCGATCAGGGGATAGGTTCCAGGTCGGCAGCCTGGGCTAGCAGGGTGGATGTCGTTTGAGTTTATGTTTGTGTTTCATCCGTAGTCGGATGATGCTCTTGTGTATGATGATGTTGTATTCATGTGGCATTGTATGCCTTTTTGTATGTATCCCCAACTATTATGTAATGTTGATGTAATGATATCCACCTTGCAAAAGCGTCTCCAATATGCGCCTATCCTTAGTGGGACCTTCGTGTTCCTTTAGGATAGGGTCGCATATTGGGCGTGACAAGTTGGTATCAGAGCCTCGACCGACCTTAGGAGCCCCCTTGATTGATCGTGTAGTTTGGCCGTTGTTGAGTCTAGAAGAAAACTGTTTTTGGAGTCTAGCTATATCGAAGAGTAGGAATTCTTTTTACTCCTCAGCCCCTTCGTCGCTCTTGTGAGGAATCTTGACGTAGGTGTTTTGAATTACTCCTCTTCCCTTCAAACTTTCTTTAGGATCACGCAGTTGGTTTTTCGATTGTTGTTCCTCAGCTCTTTGCATCCGGTGCATTTCTCGTCAAGTTGACTCGAGCCTCTTCATCTTTGCCAAGTTCAATCCTCAGTTGTTTTCTTTTCCCACCCGCCCACCCTTTTCCTTCTTGGAGCCGGAGTCCATAATCGAGTATCCTTCCTACTCGTGCGAAGTCTTTGCTTTCTTTCCTCAATGATTTCAACCGAGGTTTTCTCTTCAAGATATTCGTCGGTTTCCCCTTCCAAGTTGCCTTTGTTTTCCCGCCCTCCCACCCTTTTTCTTCCCGGAGTCTGACTCTCTCTCGACCATCAATTTCATTCGTGCGGAGCCTCTTCAGTCTTCCATCAATTATTTCAACCGGTGAATTCTCGTCTCGTTCGTCATTCTTCATCTCTTTTCCTTTCCGGTGGACTCAATTCAAGTTTTTCGGCTGATCATATTCTTTTCCTTGGATCAAGTGTTTTCCCTGCTAGTTTGCCTCTCGCCATTTAATTATTTCAGAGTTTAGAAGATATCTCAGGAGATTCGTCTATGTTCCAATTAATTCGAGGTTGTCACCTCATTCAAATATTTCAATTGTTCCGGTGCATCATCTATCTTCTCAACAATCCTTTTCAACTGCGTTATCTCTTCAGTGGGCCCTAACCCACGGGTCTTTTCCCAGGATCTTACCTGACTCTTCTAATTCACCCGGAGTTATTCTCAATTCTTTTTAAGTGTGATGTAAGAATGGATTCCATCAGTCACATGCCTTCTCCAAGATCGCTTTCAAAATCATTTCATTGTTGGCTCAACCTCTTCGCTTTTCATTCTTCCGGAGTATCTCAGTAATTTTGGTGGTGTTTCTCGTCGTCATTTGAAGACTGAAGAAGAGTTTTTCCTCTAAATCTTGTCGTTTCTCTCAAAGATTCGTGGTTCCAGTTTCATGCTACCCTCTCAAATTATTCAGGTTGTCAGATATTCTTTCTTAACCATCCGGAGTATGACAGGAGTTGTTTTTCCATTTCTTTTCACCGGAGGCCATCATTCCAGTTATCATTCTCTATTTATCACGGCGCTTCGCTCAAGTGTTCTTTAATCAGCTCATGATCTCTTTGTTCTTTTGCATCTAAATCCCCTCTAGCATATTTGTTCTTCTAATTCTTCCCGGTGATTCATTCTCTCTCATCAGTCATTTTTCTAATTCTTACGGTGATTCGTTCAAGATTCTTTTTCTTTGATTATCATATTAATTCATTCGTTCTTTCCAATCCTACCGGTGGTTCATGAAGACTTTCTCAAGTTTTGTGCTACACCCATTAATCCTTTTCCAAGAAGAATAAGTAGTATGCAAAATCCATTGCTTGTCATCAATTTAATTTGATGAAGGATAAGCATACAATAAATCTTATTCTTATTTCATCCAAGTGAGTAATCCCTTCCTTCGGAGTTTGTTCGTGAGGAATAAATTCTAGTTCCAAGTGTTTACATGTTTTCTTTTCCGGAGTTCAAATTTCCTCGGCCATTTCGTCGGAACCTCCATCTAAATCACCGCAAGGCTCATCTTATTCTTTCATCCTTTATTCTATCTGATCATCTTTTTGTCACCGGAGTTTTTTTTCATGGTGGTTCTTAATGATTTAATTCATTCTTCAAGTGTTCATCAAGGTTCTTTTGGAGGAACTCAAGAATCTTTCTTTCTTGCGTCCCAAAGTGCATTTAATTCTCCGTATTCGTCTGAAATGGAGTTTTGCATTTCTTCGTTCTTCTCATCTTTTCCATCTTTTCCGCTCGTGGTCGGGGATCACCTCATAATTTTGAGATTTTATCTATAAGTCCACAACAAGCAATTCTTTTGTTGTTGAATTTCCAACAACTCCGTTCAATCCTTCCTTCTTAAGATGCTTTCAATTTCATTCGTGGCACAAGTTGTCATTTTCTTCTCCGTTCTTTTCATTCAACTCTTTCAATTCTTTCCAGAGGTTTTGTGTCATGTCTTCATCGAGTATCATTCCATCCTCTCAAGCTCGTGTTCTATTCCTCCATGTTTCAGCCGAAGTGCTGCCTAAATTCTTTCGTTCTTGTTCCTTGTCTATCTTGTTCTAATCGGAGTGGTTCCAAATTCATTTTTGTTTCGGAGCTTTGATTCTCGTCATATTCGTCGTTTCCTTTTTCCTACTCGAGTGTTCTCGACTTTGCTCACCCTCTCGCTTTTGTTCTTATTTCACCCCATCCTTTTTCCCTTCCGTCTCGGTCCTAAGATCTCGGGACGAGATCTCTTGTTAGTGGAGGAGTGTTGTAACGCCCCGGATTCGATGCGCCAGGAGTCTTCCAGTTATTCGCCGTCGTTGCCATGTCTTTTGCTTGCGTGTTGCATATTGCCATGTCATCATGTGCATCTCATTTTGCATACGTGTTTGTCTCATGCATCCGAGCATTTTCCCCGTTGTCCGTTTTGCAATCCAGCACTCCTATGTCCTCCGGCGTCCCCCTTTTTGTCTCTTGTTGTGAGCGGGTGTTAAACATTCTCGGAATGGACCGAGGTTTGCCAAGCAGCCTTGGTACACCACCGGTAGACCGCCTGTCAAGTTTCGTGCCATTTGGAGGTCGTTTGATACTCCAACTGTTAACCGGGTAACCGTAAAGCCCTCTTTTGTGTGCAGCCCAACACCCCTCCAAAGTGGCCCAATAACCCATCCAAACCCCCTCCATGCTCTCGGTCGCTCGATCACGATTGTGTGGCCGAAAACCGCTCCTCATTTGGACTCTCCTAGCTCCCTCTACCTATATAAACACCCCTCCCCCGAAATTCGCGGATCAATTCCACCCCTAACCCTAGATCCACCTCCTCTGCGCCGCCGGCACGTCCGAACGACTCCGGACACGTCCGCCCGCCGTCGTCCGGCCAACCGCTGCCTTCCACGTGGCCCGTGCCCACTTCCCCGCGCCGCCGCGCGCCGGCCCGCCGGGCCCAGGCGGGGCCCTCCCTGCCCATCCGTCCGCGCCCGCCGACCGACTGCGCCGCCTGCACCCGGGACCCAGCGCGCCGCCCCGCCTTTCTCCTCCGCGTCGCCGCCTCCCTCGCCTCCGGCAGCCGCCCGCCATCGCCGACCATCGCCGTCTCCGCGTGCCGCGCTCCCACAGGCGCCGCTGCCCGCTGCCGGGCTCCGCGGCCGCGCATGCCGCCGTCTTGTCGGGATCCTGCCCGGAGCTCCCTTCCCCGGCCATCTACGTTCATCTCCGGCGAGCTCGCGCCGCTGCCTCGGTCAAACGGAGGTTGACCCTGTTTTTTCCCTATCCTGTTATATTTTTGCATAATGTTGCCCTGTTCATCGCATCATAACTCTGCATCCGTAGCTCTGTTTCATGCATATGATATATCACAATGTTCGTGTGAGATGCTCTTCATTTCATTCCATGGTGAGATGTTCATTTGAGCCCATCTTGATGCCCTAATCATCATTGCAAGAGTGCTATATGATGTTAACCTGCTGAAACTGTTATAACTTGGTGATTTGTCTTTTTCGTTGCATTTTGTGTGTGCATCCTATGAGCTTGATGTCTACATGTGTTTTTAACTACATCATATCATCTTTACTGTGGAGCAATCCATGTATTTTTGTGAGTCTTGTAGTGAGTGCATCGAGCTCGTGAAGTAGGCTACTTGCTGTTACTGTTTTGCTAGTCTGAATCTGCTATATCCTGATGCTATGTTAACCTGCTGCTACAAGTCATTCCATGCATAATCTGGAGATGTTCACTAAGGATGTTTTGTTATACATGTCATGCTCTATACATTCATGCCCCTGGTTGCATTTTTATCCTGCCTTAACTTGTTGTAATCTTGCTCTTGAGTTGCTAAATAATGTTGTTGTCAGCCTGTTAACATTAAGTTCAGTTTTGACATGAGCGTTACTAGTGATCCATGAACCCTATGAACTTGCTCTTGCCATGCTTAGCTTCATAAATATTCTTCTTACTGTTGGTCACCTTGACATGCCATGTATTGCTCTGTGGTGAGTGGTACAAGCTCATAAACATGCCTACTTATTGTTGTTCCTGCCATGTATGAATCTGTCATATAAAATGTCATGTTTACATGGGTGCCATCATATCTTCTGATCCTTTTTGGATCATGGTTAGTAAAGGACTTTTTTTCTATGCATTTAGTAGTATCACGCCATGCCTTAAGTTTCTATGATAAGTTCCTGTAGCATGTTGTTTGATAGCTCTAAACATTGCAACCTGATGTTATTTCTGCAAAGTCTGAAACTGTTATTATTTGCCATTTTGCCATGTGTTTTGGAGCATGTTCTAGTGATTTCTGGAGATAGCTCAATGTTCATGTTTTGTCATGCTTTACCTGTACATCACGTCCATGCCTTTTGTTCTTATGTTGAGGTGTTGTAGCATAACGTTTTTATGCTTGCCAGATACCTAGTTGCTGTTTTGGAAAGATTGTTGCTGTGTAACTTGTTTCATGTGTGTGTTGAACTGTTGCTCCGTTTCGAGTGTGCTCTATATGAAACTTGCTTAGAGTTGCATGTAGTTTCATATTATCATGTTGCATCCTTGTTTTGAGGTGTTTGCTTGATGTTTGGATGCTTTTAGCATCAATGCCATGTTTAACTTGTTTTGCTCGTATCTTCTAGGCCGTAGCTCCGAATTAAATGAACTTTATATGTAACTTGACTAGAATCTCGTGTAGATCATCTTGGTGCATCTTAACTTGCTGTTTAACAACTTCAACATAAGGTTTATCCAGTTCTGGACCAAATTCGAAATATGCATATGAGGATTTTCTGGAATTGTTGCTTGTTGTTTCCGGCCTCATTTAAACTTGCCTAAATAGTTAGATTACTTATGCTTCACCTCTTGCCATGTTAACAACATTTAATCTTGTCATGCATCATACTTGGTTGTGCATCATGCCTTGTTTATGTGTTGTGTGTTTACCTTGTTGTTTGCTTCTTTCCGGTTGTGCTCCTTCTCGTTAGTTCCTGTTTCGTTGCGATCGTGAGGATTCGTTCGTCTACGCTTGGTTCGGCTTCATTCATTCGTCTTCTTCATGGATTCGTTCTTATTCCTTGTGGGATTTCAGGCAAGATGACCGCTACCCTGGATCTCACTACTATCATTGCTATGCTAGTTGCTTCGTTCTATCGCTATGATGCGCTTCCTATCACTTGCTCTTCAAGCCTTCGCAAATTGCCATGTTAGCCTCTAACCTTTTTCACCCTTCCTAGCAAACCTTTGCTTGGCTATGTTACCGCTTTTGCTCAGCCCCTCTTATAGCGTTGTTAGTTGCAGGTGAGGTTGAAGATTTCTCCATGGTGGACAGGATTATGTTGGGATATCACAATATCTCTTATATTTAATTAATGCATCTATATACTTGGTAAAGGGTGGAAGGCTCGGACTTATGCCTGGTGTTTTGTTCCACTCTTGCCACCCTAGTTTCCGTCATACCGGTGTTATGTTCCCGGATTTTGCGTTCCTTATGCGGTTGGGTGATTTATGGGACCCCCTTGACAGTTCGCTTTGAATAAAACTCCTCCAGCAAGGCCCAACCTTGGTTTTACCATTTGCCTCACCACCACCTACTTTTCCCTTGGGAGTCGCTCTCTCGAGGGTCATCTTTATTTTAGCCCCCCCGGGCCAATGCTTGTCTAAGTGTTGGTCCAAACTAGAGCACCGTGCGGGACCATCCCTTGGCAACTTGGGTTACGTCGGTACCTATACGCTTCGCTTATCCGGTGTGTCTTGAGAACGATATACGTGCGACTCCTATCAGGATTGTCGACACATCGGGCTGCTTTGTCGGTCTTGTTTTACCATTGTCGAAATGTCTTGTAAACTGGGATTCCGAGACTGATCGGGTCTTCCTGGGAGAAGGAGTATCCTTCGTTGATCGGGAGAGCTTATCATGGGCTAAGTTGGGACACCCCTGCAGGGTATAAACTTTCGAGAGCCGTGCCTGCGGTTATGTGGCAGATGGGAATTTGTTAATGTCCGGTTGTAGACAACTTGACACCAGATCCGAATTGAAATGCATCAACCGCGTGTGTAGCCGTGATGGTCTCTTCTCGGTGGAGTCCGGGAAGTGAACATGGTTTTGGGTCATGTTTGACATAAGTAGGAGTTCAGGATCACTTTTTTATCATTGCTAGCTTCACGACCGTTCCGTTTGCTCTCTTCTCGCTCCTATTTGCGTATGTTAGCCCCCATATCATGCTTAGTCGCTGCTGCAACCTCACCACTTTACCCCTTCCTTACCCATTAAGCTTTGCTAGTCTTGATACCCATGGTAATGGGATTGCTAAGTCCTCGTGGCTCACAGATTACTACAACAACAGTTGCAGGTATAGGTTAGGCGATGATCATGACGCGAGAGCGATGTTTGCTTGTTTTGGATTTCTTCTTCTGCTTCTTCTTCGATCAGGGGATAGGTTCCAGGTCGGCAGCCTGGGCTAGCAGGGTGGATGTCATTTGAGTTTCTGTTTGTGTTTCATCCGTAGTCGGATGATGCTCTTGTGTATGATGATGTTGTATTCGTGTGGCATTGTATGCCTCTTTGTATGTATCCCCAACTATTATGTAATGTTGACGTAATGATATCCACCTTGCAAAAGCGTCTCCAATATGCGCTTCTATCCTTAGTGGGACCTTCAAGTTCCTTTAGGATAGGGTCGCATATTGGGCGTGACAGCAGGGTACCTCGCGAGGTGCTCATAACTCAAGCCATGATGATCGAGACCAGGTGGGCGCCGGCCTATGCAGTGTCCTTGTTTCCTCTTTGGTGCAAAGGGGGCAAGCACAGACGTGGAGTATCGAGGCATCAGGCAAAGGTTGCCATTTCAGTGCAACGAGACCAAGACCAGCAGAGCGGCAGGATGGAGGTCATCGTGGAGCCCAAGACGGCATCATTACTAGTGCCTTTGGCAGCCGAAGACCAACTTTAGTCAGGATAACCTGTACTATATGTTCCCCTTCAAAATTGCCGTTGTTGGCGCCCTTCCCGCTCAATATTTGGGAAGAGGCCCAGGGCCTCTATAAATAGGACTAGCCATCACAATAGAGGGGATCCAAATTTTGGAAAAGAGAGACAGAGAGGGGCGATCGAACTCACACAAGCAGTTCATCGCACCAGCTCAAGAACACCTCTCGCGAGGCTGTTCTCCCTTTGTACTATTCATCATCAGCCCCAGAGGCAATCCACCACACCACACACTGGAGTAGGGTATTACACCACAACGGTGGCCCGAACCAGTATAAATCTTGTGTCCCTCGTCTCGTTCATCATTTTCAGCCCAGATCTCACGAGGCGATCAGACGTAGATCGGCAGGGGAGAGATATTCGTGCGCACCCCAGAGTTCAAACCTTAAGGGTCTGCCGGAACCCAACATCCGACAGTATATATCCATTGTATTACAAAAATAATGTGCCAAGCTTTGGTTTTAGGATGATTAGATTGCTTGTTTACTATGTGCAGTACAAAAACAGAAACTTTGGCTGTAGCGCGTGAATTTACATTTTTTACTAGAAAGTCAAGTGGGTCTGAAACTTTTTGCAAATTACTTCTATGCAAATTTTTTAAATTTTCATGTTTTATTTAGAATTTTTGGAGTTATAGAAGTATACTAAATTTCCAGATTACTACAGACTGTCCTGTTTTTGACAGGTTCTGCTTTCTATGTGTTGTTCGCTTATTTTGATGAATCTATGGGTAGTATCGGGGGGTATGAGCCATGGTGAAGTTGGAATACATTAGATATAATGCTAATATGAAATTGGAATGAGTTTGCAACAGTACCTAAAGGTAGTGGTTTGCTTTATTATACTAACGGATCTCACAAAGTTTTTGTTAAGTTTTTGTGTGGATGAAGTGTTCGAAGAACGAGGAGTTACCGATGAGAGAAGAATAAAGAGAGGCAAGAGTTCAAGCTTGGGGATTCCCAAGGCACCCCAAGTAAATATTTCAAGGATACTCAAGCATCTAAGCTTGGGTATGCCCCGGTTGGCATCCCATCTTTCTTCCTCAACAATTATCGGTATACCTCGGTTTTTGTTTTGTTCACATGATTTGTGTCCTTTGTGTTTTTATTTTTCTTTAAGAACCATGCTAGTATGAGATAGCCCTTCCTTAATTTATAGAATGCTTCATGTACTTCACTTATATTTTTTGATCTTATAGAATGCTCTTTGTGCTTCACTTAAATCTTTTGAGTATGGTTTTATAGAATGCTTCATGTGCTTCACTTATATATTTTGAGCTTGGATATTGGTTAGTCTATATTAATTGTAGAATGCTCCATGAACTTCACTTATATCTTTTGGAGTATGAATAAGACTATCATTGAAAGTGGTTTTGTAAGAGTGTCAACTTTAGGAAGTAACGATCCCACTATTTTGGAGGGTGTTGAATCTTAGTGTGATATTTATGAAAGTGGATTTGAGAGGTCTTGACTTTAGTTAGTAATGATCCCACTATTTTGGAAGAGGTTCCAATTGACTATGAGAACAAAGTTGCTATCTATGATGATAATTGTGATGACATGTATGCTATAAAGAATAATGTTAACCATGAAACTTGTCATCGTGATTTTAATTTTCAATTGGATTATGCCTCACATGATAGTTATTTTGTTGAGTTTGCTCCCACTATTCCGAATGAGAAGAATTTTGCTTATGTGGAGAGTAGACAAATTTCTATGCTTGTAGATCATGAAAAGAATGCTTTATGTGATGGTTATATTGTTGAACTCATTCATGATGCTACTGAAAATTATTATGCGGGAGGAATACATGCTTGTAGGAGTTGCAATAATATCAAGTTTCCTCTCTATGTGCTTAAAGTTTTGAAGTTATACTTGTTTTGCCTTCCTATGCTAGTTGATTCTTGTTCCTATAAATTGTGTGCTAACAAAATCCCTAGGCATAGGAAGTGGGTTATATTTAAATGTGCTAGTCATATTCTTCATGATGCTCTCTTTATCTCTCAATTCTTATCTTTTATGTGAGCATCATTGAAATCATCATGCCTAGCTAAAAGGCATTAAAGAAAAGCGCTTGTTGGGAGACAACCCAATATTTACCCTTGCTTTTTTTGTGTGTTCACATGATTAAGCTACTGTAGTAATCATGTTTATAGCTTTTATTTCAATAAAGTGCCAAGTAAGACCTTTGGGAAGACTTGGGTGAAAGTTAATGTGATCTTGCTGTAAAAAACAGAAACTTTGCGCTCACGAGATTAGCTGTCATTTTTTACAGAAGAGTTATTTTGAGTTGATTCTTTTTGAAGAATATTAATAGAAAAATTCCTCAAGTCCACCAATTTATTTCATAATATTTGCAGTACTAGAAGTGTGGTTGTTGTTCAGATCATTATAGACTGTTCTGTTTTTGACAGATTCTGTTTTCATTGCATAGTTTGCTTGTTTTCTAGTTTCTATGGCTTTTATGTCTCAATATAAATTGTAGAAATGATATGGTACAGTAGGAATTGTGTGAGAACAATTATGAATGTTGTCTTTGATAGTCCCAAAGTGAATGATTTACTCTTTATCATACTAACCCATCTCACGAAGTTCCGTTAAGTTTTGTGTGATTGAAGTTTTCATGTTTTGAGTGAGATATTGATATTAGGAGAATAAGGAGTGGAAATACCCTAAGCTTGGGGATGCCCAAGGCACCCCAAGGTAATATTCAAAGAAGACTCAAGTGCCTAAGCTTGGGGATTGTAACACCCACGATGTGGCTATATCTCCCACGTGTCGAAGCACGACTTAGAGGCATAACCGCATGGTGGTTTTGTCGCAAGAAGGGTCATATTCACACAATCCCAAGTAATGAACAAGAATGGGATAAAGAGTTGGCTTACAATCGCCACTTCACACAATGAACATATAATTCATACATCATTCAGAGTACACACATAGTCCGACTACGGACGAAGCCAAAAGAAAAGAAGATAACCCAACTATTAGATCGCCGATCGTCCCAACTGGGCTCCACTACTGATCAACATGAAATGAAACATAGCAACGGCCAAGATCTTCATTGAGCTCCCATCTTAGCTCAGTTGCATCACCTGCACTCGTATCATCGGCGCCTACAGCTGTTGTGATAGCATCTGGTGAGTCACGAGGACTCAGCAATCTCAAAACCCGCGAGATCAAGACTATTTGAGCTTATGGGTAGGAAGTGGTAATGAGGTGGATTTGAAGCAAGCACTAAGCAAATATGGTGGCTAACATATGCAAATAAGAGCAAGAAGAGAAGCAACGAAATGGTCGAGAAGCTAGAAGTGATCAACAAGTGATCCTGAAACTACTTACGCACAATCATAACACAAAGACCGTGTTCACTTCCCAGACTCCGCCGAAAAGAGACCATCATGGCTACACACGCGGTTGATGCATTTTAATTTGAATCTGGTGTCAAGTTATCTACAACCGGATATTAACAAATTCCCATCTGCCACATAACCGCGGGCATGGCTCTCGAAAGTTTATACCCTGCAGGGGTGTCCCAACTTAGCCCATCACAAGCTCTCATGGTCAACGAAGGATATTCCTTCTCCCGGGTAGACCTGATCAGTCTCGGAATCCCGGTTTACAAGACATTTCGACAATGGTAAAACAAGACCAGCAAAGCCGCCCGAATGTGCTGACAAATCCTGATAGGAGTTGCACATATCTCGTTCTCAGGGCACACCGGATTGTCCAAACTTCCGGTAGGCCAGCCCAGAGTTGCCCCTGGTGGCCACCGGCGGCTGACAGGTTGGACCAACACTCACGACGAGCATTGGCCCAGGGAGGGTAAAAATAAAGATGACCCTTGAGTCTGCAGAACCCAAGGGAAAAAGGCTTAGGTGGCAAATGGTAAAACCAAGGTTGGGCCTTGCTGGAGGAGTTTTATTCAAAGCAAACTGTCAATGGGGTCCCATAAATCACCCAACCGCGTAAGGAGCGCAAAATCAAGGAACATAACACCGGTATGATGGAAACTAGGTCGGCAAGAGTAGAACAAAACACCAGTCATAAGGCTGAGCCTTCCATCCTTTACCAAGTATATAGATGCATTAATTAAATAAGAGATATTGTGATATCTCAACATAATCATGTCCATCATGGAGCAATTTTCGACTTCACCTGCAACTAACAATGCTATAAGAGGGGCTGAGCAAAGAGGTAACATAGCCAAGCAACGGTTTGCTAGGAAGGGTGAGAAAGGTTAGAGGATGACATGACAATTTGGGAGGCTTGACAGACAAGTGATAGGTAGCACCGCATAGCGATAGAACGAAGCAGCTAGCAAGCAAAGATAGAAGTGATATCGAGGGTAATGGTCATCTTGCTTGAAATCCCGCAAGGAAGAAGAACGAGTCCATGAAGAAGACAAATGGACGTAGTCGAACCAATCCTCACAACTCCCGAACAAAACCGAAGCAAACCAGAAAGAAGCAAACAACATGGTAAACACACAAGCACAAACATGTCATGATGCACAAACAAGTATGATGCATGTCCGGTTTAATGAGGCATGGCATGGCAATATGCACAAACAACACTACAAGTTAAATGGAGCTCAATATGCAACGAGTTGCATATTGACGAAACACCACATCAATTATTTAGTTCTCTCTCGGTCATGTACCCAACAATATTAAATGTTGTTAAACATGACAAGAGGTGAAGCATAAGTAAACTAACTATTTAGGCAAGTTTAAATGAGGCCGAAAACAACAAACAACAATTCTGGAATATCCCCATATGTCATTTAGTAATTTAATGCAAACACAGTTTTAACCATTTAAATGTTGTTAACATGATGCGGATGACATATACAATTTTTATGCAATTTTATGAAAATATTGACATGAGCATGTTATGAAGCATTTGGTCACCATGGCGGATCGAAAAGGGGTGCCACGGGAATGACAATGAAAATGGCGCCACGGCAACATTCCGATGATCCGACAACTCATCGAGATGTCGGTGCAAGAGGAAGTGTGGATGTGTGGAACATGCAAAAGATGGTGGGGTGATCCCGGATACCGGGTTCCCACGTGTCGACGGCATGGCAACCGAGGAGGAACGTGCAATGATAACTCGAACACGGTTCGAACATGAGCATATCATACAACATGCATTCGTTCACGAGCGTCGTCTCGAGGTTATACCTTCAAAGTGTGCCTTTCGAGGCGGAATGAGTTGGTGCGATGTAGAGGAAGTAGACGTTCTCGGGACGGTCGTCGTGGGAGTAGTGGTACATGGCGACGGTAGTGGAAGTAGTGGTTCACGTTTCGTAGATGTTCGGGGTCGTCGGGCTTGCTGGTCTTGTGAACTCGAAGGGGTACTTGGCGTTTTGCAGTACCATATCGAGGGTCGTCACGTAGTCGTTCTCGGTGATGGAGTCGACCTTGAAGTATCCAAGGCTCCGGGCGTCGTGGTACTTGGCGAGTCCGCATAGCCGTAGACGGTTCGTAGGGGAACTTGGCGTTGCACTATAGTCGTACACGGGTCAAACAGAGGCATTGACGAATTTGGAGGGGATCCTGCCGAACAGAGCCGCTCGCGAGGACAGCGACTGGAAGAAGGGGCGACTTCGGCCTTGACGTGAAGCAGGGAGGCGGAGCTCCTTCTGGGTCGATGGTGACGAGCAGGCAAAGGGGCTGCTGGGAATTGAGCGACGCATGGGAGCAGCTGCAGCGAGTCCGGTCGAGACAAGGCCGTCGTGGTGGAGCAACGGCAACGAACAGGCCGAGCGGCCCACGCCACGGACAGGGTTAGACTGGCAGCGGAGGGAGGCGGACATGGCACGGCCATGAGCACATAGCTCGGGTCGCGGGCGAGGAGGAGAAGGAGTCCTGGAGGGGCTCGCCGGTGCAACGCTTGCCAGAGCCAGCGGGCAGCGCGAGCGGCGAAGGGCGAGGCACGACAGAGGGTTGCTACGGAGGCCAGCGTCCATGGCAACAGGGGAGGCACGCGGACGACAGCGAGGGAGGGCCGCCGGAGTTGGCCGCCCTAGTGGGGGTTGCGAAGGCCGGGCGCGGGGCTCTGCTCCTCTCTGCATGTGGCAGCGGAGGAGGACGACGAAGGAGAGAGGGGTTCGAGAGGAGGGGGTTCGAGCGATGGGTTCTGGCGGTGCGAGGGAAGAAGTGCGGATCGAGGAAGAGGGTGGTTGTCAAGCTAGGGTTAGGAGGGAGTGGATGGGCCTAATGAGGTGGGCTGGCGCTGTGGGCTAGGAGGCCCAGCTGGGCTGGACTCTCTTCTCTCTCTCTAATTTTTCTTTAATAGAAAAGAATTTGAGAGAAGAAAAGAAAGACAGGGTTAGGGAAAGAATTTGAGCATGAAGACAATTTTCCTGGACTCATAAAAATAAGCTTGACCCAAGAAAATAGAAGTTGGCACGAATGCAAGATTTAAATTCAAACTCATTTGAATTAATTCAAATGTTTTGAACTAGTACAAGGTTTAGGAGTGGCCAAAATGTTGAGATTTTTGGTGGAGCTCCGAAAAGCGGTGAAAGAATTTATGGGCAATGTTGGAGACCAAGAATTGAGATAACAAAGGCATGGAATATTTTGCAAGTGTGTTATGGTGAATTCCAAATTAATGGAATATTTATTGTAGCTCCCTAAATATAGTAGGAGACTTTGAATATGTTTTAAAGAGAAATCACCATGTGAATTCCCTCGATTTAAATGGATCAGCGATCTATGCAATTTATTTAGTTGAGGTTTTAAAAATTAAATGACATGCTGGCATGATGACATGATGCAATGCAAAAATAAATAGAGCAAGCACAAATAAAAACACGTGGAGGTCACAAAAATATGGAAGTCGTCTGGATCGTCGATCTTGGGGCGTCACAACACTCCTCCACTTACAAGAGATCTCGTCCCGAGATCTAGGATGGCACCGGAGAGAAACGGAAGAGGAAGAGAAGAGGTAAAACTAAGTTGCTTCTTTGACAAAAGAGTGAAAACAAAGAACCTCGAGAGGTTGAAAACTTGAAAGAATAACACAATAGAGTTGAACGAAATTGAGAGCATTACAGTAGAAAAGAGAAACAAGGAACACCATGTAAACGTTGGAGGTTGCAAAGGTGTGAATGACGAGCATAATGAACAAGAAGGAATTGGAACCACTCTAGTTGGAACAAGATAAACAAGGAACAAGGAAGAACTAATTCGTACAGCACTTCAGTTGAAAAGAGATGCAAGACTTGATAAGATGAAAAGAACTTGAAAAGAGGACACGACACTCCGGTTAAATAGATAAGCAAGGAAAAGAACATGATATTTACAAAATGAGATGATGGGTCGAAGAGAGTAACATCACAATGCCTCTGGAAGAAAGAATATAAGATAGATCATTGGAATAACAAAATGGAGAAGAAAATGACATCTTCTGCCACAAATGAACTTGAAAAGCATCCTTGCAAAGAAGAATTGAACGGAGTTGTTGGAAAATCAACAATGAAAAGCACAAGCTTGTTATGGGCTTATGGCAAACATCTCAAAATGATGAGGTGACAACCGGCCACTAACAGAACAATTGATTGGTTGAGATCAATGAAGATAAGAGAAACTTCTTTCACCAAGAGAATAATTGGAGAACTTGGGTCATTGATAAGCACCACAATTAGCAACATTCCTTCGGGAAGGGTTTTAGGTGAAATCAACTCCAACGAAGAGATTCATGGATTTAAAATACCTCATTCTTGACAACATGTGAATCACGAAACATGAATGGAAATTGTCAAGAATGATATAACACCACCTCAAAAGATAAGGTAGAAAGAATTGCACTTCGGATGCAAGATGAAGAATGCTTGAACTCCTCAAAACAAAACATGTGTTGGGCACCATGTTTATTTTAGAGTATAGCTTGGCAGGTCATAACTTCGACAGAAATCTTGAAGAACCATTGAAGAATGAAAAGAATCCTTGATGAACCACCATGTAGAGCCTCCATGAAGAACTCCGGTAATAAAAGGATGATAAAAAGAAAGAGAAGTTGAAAACACAAGGTGAAGCCTTGCGATGATTTAGATGGAGCTTCGCGACGAGATAAAGCGGAAAATTTGGAACTCTGGAAAAGAAAAGATGAAGCATCTCGAACCGAGATATGTGACATGATGAACAACTCTGGAAAGAAGAAACTAGATCACTTGGATGAAACAATAATAAGAATTACGTTATGCGTATCCTTCACCAATTTAAATTGATGACAAGCAATAGATTTGGCATACTACTTATTCTCATTGAAAAATGGTTACAAATAGATATATAGCGCAAACTTGAGGAAGGTCTTCAACAACCACCGGTAGGATTAAAACAACGAAAGAGCGAATGAATTGATATGATAACGAAGGAAGAGAATTCTTGAATGAACCACCATAAGAATTGAAAATGAAAGTAGCAAAAGCACAATTCACCAGGAAGAATTGGAAACGAAAGAAGATACTTGAGGGGATTTAGATACATGAGAACGAAGAGATCATGAACTGATTAGAGAATACTTGAACGATGCACCGGTAAGAGTTGGAGAACGAGAGTTGAAAGCTGGATTGAATAATTCTGAGATGACGGGCTCCGGAGAATCAAACTGAAAAGACTCCTAAATTGCTCCGGATGGGTGAAAATAATTCTCACAATCGAAAGCAATTATGAGAGGATGGCATAACGCTAGAACCATCGGTCTTCAAAATCCGAGAATGGCGACGAGAAACACCACCATGAATTGTTGAGACACTCCGGAATGAAAATAAGAAAGGTTGAACCAACGATGAAAGAATTTGAAAGATCTTGGAGAAAGACATTTGACTGATGATAATTCATCCTTACGTCAAACTTGGAAATGAATTTGAGAATCACTCCTGATAATTAGAAGAGTCAGGTAAGATCCTGGGAAAAGACCTGTGGGTTAGGGCCCACTAAAAGATACACCATTGAACGATTGATTGAAAGGGGGGATTGCACTGGTTGAATTAAATGGCTTGAATGCGATAACAACCTCCAAATAGCTTGAACGGATTAAGAATGGAAACACAAATCTTCTGAGATATCTTCAACACTCCAGAACAAATGAATAGGAAGAGGTGAGTGATTGAGAGGTGCACCGGCATGAGAAAGCATTAGAAATGAGGAAAGGAATATGATGAAAACCGGAAGCTTGAATTGAATCCACCGGAGAAGAAAAGAGAACAAAGAATAATGAACTTGAAGCTCCGTTAGTATCTTCCTGAGAATCACCAAATAAGAACATTGACGAAAAAGAATGGAGAGACTTCCCATCAATAAAATGATATTTGATTAAGAAATCTGAGTCCTTGAAGAAAAAGGGTGGGAGGGCGGGAAAACAAAGGCAACTTGGGACGGATGAAATGAACACCGTTGAGAAAACTTAGAATTGATCTTGCGGATGGGGAGAATGATGGGATCCACTTGAAGAGAAGCACGCCGGTTGGAAAAGAATTAACATGACAACCTCGATGATCAAGAAGGATTAGTATTCGTGTAGAAATATGAGAACACCGCTTAGGAAAGGTATGGATTCAACACTTGACATCGAAGCAACTCGAATACCAGAAGTAAAACGGAACAAAGGATTGGCTTGCAGAATAAGCCAGAACAAATACATATGATAGAGATTTACCCAATCCTATATCATGCATCTGTCGGAAAGATATTCTAGGAGCTACTTGAATTCCCACCTATAAAACTCCAGAAACTTTCTGGTTATGCAATCTGGTGTTGGGGATATAGGGGAAGCAATATATCTCACTCAAACTAACAATCCCTACATCCAGCTGTATCCATCCGTCAACACATAACCAAGAAAACTCTGGAAATTGTGTACCTCAACCTTCGAAAAGCATCTGTTATACAAGCTATGGCAATACTCCCGAACTCCCTAGTACTAGGTGGCGTCGAGGTTATCTTACCACTAGCTGCATAAAAGAGATTTTCGATGTCGGCAAAACTCAGGTATTCCAGAATTGCAACGATAAAATTATGATACCAACACCTCGGAGCTCAACTCCCCGGGACACTGCCACAACCCCTAAATGTCAGGAGGCACCAAGAACAATGTTCTCGTCATAAGAATATCGAAACGATCCCAAGATACCCGCGTGATCCTAAAAAAAATTAGTGAAATTTGAGGCGAGGAAAGACAAAACATCTACGTCAGGAGGCCTCACCAGAGCGACGAAGGGACTGAGGAGTAAAAAGAATCCTACTCTCCAATATATATAATCCTAAGACTCAAAATATTTTGTTCTAGACTCAACAACGCCAGCGATTCGATCAAGCAGGGGGGCTCCTAAGTCGGGGATGGCTCTGATTACCAACTTGTAACACCCACGATGCGGCTATATCTCCCATATGTCGAAGGCGACTTAGAGGCATAACCGCATGGTGGTTTTGTCGCAAGAAGGGTCATCTTCACACAATCCCATGTAATGAACAAGAATGGGATAAAGAGTTGGCTTACAATCGCCACTTCACACAATGAACATATAATTCATACATCATTCAGAGTACACACATAGTCCGACTACGGACGAAGCCAAAAGAAAAGAAGATAACCCAACTGCTAGATCCCCGATCGTCCCAACTTGGCTTCACTACTGATCATCAAGAAACGAAACATAGCAAGGACCAAGATCTTCGTTGAGCTCCCATCTGGGCTTGGTTGCAACACCTACACCGGTATCATCGGCACCAGCAACTGTTGGTAGTATCTGGTGAGTCACGACGACTCAGCAATCTCAAAACCCGCGAGATCAAGACTATTTAAGCTTATGGGTAGGAAGTGGTAATGAGGTGGAGTTGTAGCAAGCACTAAGCAAATATGGTGGCTAACATATGCAAATAACAGCGAAAAGAGAAGCAACGAAATGGTCGAGAAGCTAGAAGTGATCCTGAAACTACTTACGCACAATCATAACACAAAGACCGTGTTCACTTCCCGGACTCCGCCGAAAAGAGACCATCACGGCTACACACATGGTCGATGCATTTTAATTTGAATCTGGTGTCCAGTTATCTACAACCGGATATTAACAAATTCCCATCTGCCACATAACCGCGGGCACAGCTCTCAAAAGTTTATACCCTGTAGGGGTGTCCCAACTTAGCCCATCACAAGCTCTCACGGTCAACGAAGGATATTCCTTCTCCCGGGAAGACCAGATCAATCTCGGAATCCCGGTTTACAAGACATTTCGACAATGGTAAAACAACACCAGCTAAGCCGCCCGAATGTGCCGACAAATCCTGATAGGAGCTGCACATATCTTGTTCTCAGGGCACACCGGATTGTCCAAACTCCTGGTAGGCCAGCCCAGAGTTGCCCCTGGTGGCCACCAGCGGCTGACAGGTTGGACCAACACTCACGACGAGCATTGGCCCGGGAGGGTAAAAATAAAGATGACCCTTGAGTCTGCAGAACCCAAGGGAAAAAGGCTTAGGTGGCAAATGGTAAAACCAAGGTTGGGCCTTGCTGGAGGAGTTTTATTCAAAGCGAACTATCAAGGGGGTCCCATAAATCACCCAACCATGTAAGGAACGCAAAATCAAGGAACATAACACTAGTATGACGGAAACTAGGGCGGCAGGAGTGGAACAGAACACCAGGCATAAGGCCGTGCCTTCCACCCTTTACCAAGTATATAGATGCATTAATTAAATAAGAGATATTGTGATATCCCAACATAATCCTGTCCATCATGGAGCAATCTTCGACTTCACCTGCAACTAACAACGCTATAAGAGGGGCTGAGCAAAGCGGCGAGGGGAGAAGTGCGGATCAGTGGTAGATAGGACTTGAGAGAATATTGATCTTACCTTTAGCTCCTTGTGGGTTAGACACTCCATACTTATCACTTCCACCTTTGGGAATTGCTACAATGATTCCCTGCATTTGGGGATTATCAGCCTACCAAATTTGATCCTCCACAAGTTTTCTTCATAGCCCTTGTAGAGTCCCTGGGGATGCTAGGTATACGGCCAACCCAAACTAACTATTACAACCGCATTATGAGGGAAAAAGCATTCCTTGACTAGCCTCAAAGCCTGTTAGAAGGCCTTGAACAGCGTCGTTCTGTCCGGATTGGACGGACCGAACACCCTGCATAATCGCACTCTTATGAGTGTGGTGTCCGTCAATGATGGTGGAGTTGTCCACCAGCTCCTCCAGCACGTCTGGCCAACCAGCTGCTGCCTGTCTCGAGGTGTTCGGCGCTGACATCGGCCCTCGGCCCCTTCTCTGCTGGGAGGAGCATGTGTCATCGGAGGCCTTGGGGGCTCGGGAGTGGTCGACGGATGGGGTCCGGATGGTCCGGACTCCTTTCCCCCGTCAGCCAGGAGGGACGCTCCCTCCTGATCTTCGGTGACCGAGGTGTTAACCTCGACCATTACAGCGTCGGCCTCCCCCTCTGTGTTCGGAGGAGGAGGAGTCCTTAGGGGCCGCACCTCCTCAGTCTCTTCAGGGATCAGAGGAGGCGTGGAGTGCGCCATAGACCCATTGTCCGCCAGTTCGGCGGGCGGAGACATCCCCTTCGAAGTCTGCTCGGTGGGGCGTTCATGTGGGGGACTGCAATTCGGAGGGGTTAACCTTCAGCCAAAACAAATTACTAAAAATAGAATAGCTAAAACTACTGACGCCCTACCTGCTGGCAAGGGGCTTGACCCTGGATCCCTTCTTTGGGAGCTCCTCGAACACCTCAGACTCCTTGTCAAAGCCCGAGCTGTCGGACAGAACCAGCTTAGGCCGTCATCGTCTCTTTGGGGTCGGAGAAGATTGGACCTCCTCGAAGTCCTCGGACACCTCCCTCTTCTTCGAGTGCGAGGAGGAGCTCTCCTCCTCGTCCTCATCCTCGCCCCCATCCTGTATGGATGAGGCCACAGCGTCTTCGGACCCGTTGCCCGGACAAACCCTGCGGCGGAGGCCCTCCCTGGCCTCCGACACTTCTTTCTTCTTGCCCTCTTGGCGGGCGCCTTGTAGGGCACCACAACCAGCAGCTTCTCTAGCTGCTCTAATCGGGGCCCTTCTGACAGAGGCGTCGAGCCGCTGATTTTCTTGGCCTTGGCGAGCCAGCCCTGCAAAAATCTGCATACAAGGTTAGACCAAATTAAACATGCTATGAATATCTGAACACTCCTCAAAGAAAAATGCCACTCACCTCCTTTGGGGGGTTCGCGGCGTCAAGGCCGATGACCTTCCCCTCGACCGGCCACTCCTTCTGGGGCTGGAATAATTGACCCCATATTTTGTCAGGGGTCGTGCCGTAGAGGTATAGCACGGTGGCCGGATCCTCGGGCTCGTGCTCCCACATAGGCTTGGCCCTCTCTTGGCAAGGGAGGAGCCGGCGGTGGAGCATGATCTGGACCACATCAACTAGCTTCGCGCCGGTCTATATTATGCTGTCGATGCGCTTCTGCAACGACTTTGTATGGGCGACACACCCGCAGTCTGGAGCCTTGGTGGTCCATGAGGCCAGCCTGGTAGGGGGTCCAGACCTAAATGCGAGGGCCGCTCCCCATGCAGCCTTCCTCGGCTCGGTGATGTAAAACCAGTCATTTTGCCACATCTGAACGGTGTCGATGAAGTGGCCGTCCGCCCACTGCACCCGTGTTTAGTTTACTGATCATGGCCCCTCCACAGTCTGCATGCTCACCGCCAACCACCATGGGCTTGACGTTGAACGCCTTCAGCCACAAACCAAAGTGTGGCTGAACCTGAAGGAGCACTTCATAGACAACAATTGTTGGGAGGATGAACCCCGGGCAGGCAATGGAACCCGGATCCTTTTCAAAAACAACGGGGCCAGCATCGCCCCTCAAGCCGGCCCGCGCTTGGCCGGGTCGCTCGACCCGGCCAGGCCCCTCGAACCGTCCAAACTCTCCAACCCAGCCAAGTCCCTCGACTCGGCCTCAACAACCAGCACAAGACAGCCGAACCCGGCACAACCAAGACTTTCCCAACAAGCCAGCTACACCCTTGGCGTGTTCCTCAACCCAGCCATGGGTCAGCTCCCATCCCATCCTGACCGTACGATGGGACGAGTCTTCATCCACCGATGACCAAGGCAACAGTGCCCTGCCATGCCTTTGGTCAGTTGGAACGTGGCAATAGTGCCCCTCACCTGCCTGCTGACTAGGGCCGGCGTGGAAATAGTGCCCCCGTCGTCACTGCTGATGCCAGCAAGCGGTGACCTGACGGAGCATCACTGTACCCGACTCGACTCGGCCACTCCCTGACGATCGACAAGACGAGCACAGTCCCCCTAGGCACGCAGGGCCCGCACCTAGGGGAACCCGGCGAACCACCGGCACCCGGTGGGTCCCAGCCCGGGTCCCCAAACGCTGAAGACCCGTCCCTACGGCTTTGTAACATTACCATTGTACCCCTGGGGGTTGGCCTATAAAACCCCCCAGGAGCCCTCACGCATATGGGCAAGCAAGCATAGAGAAGCGGTAAGCACACAGGAACCAACCACTGATCAGTAGAACACACCTAGGGAGAAGGAGCAGCCCAAGCCTTGGCCAGTCTTCCTTCTTCCTCCATACAGCTCTAGGAGCAACCTTGTACTATTGCATATCAACCACACTCGGCAGGACTAGGGGTGTTATCTCTCCGGAGAGCCCCGAACCTGGGTATGTCTTGCGTCCCGCACTCGCTCATGCCAACCCCGCCTCTGGAGCCCACCAGTGCCCTCGAGCCTCCTCCTCTCTTTAGCCATCCCATGGCATCTGCCGTGCACCCACCACGACAGTTGGTGCCCACCGTGGGGCAGCTCGAGGAGCTGGCCGGGAGCATGCTTCAGACGGGGCTCCTCTCCGACTCCGACGAGCCTGTCATGCTGGCGGATGACGTCATCGACGCGCTCGCCGCCTCCTTCCCCGCACTGCGCCCGCGGTCGATGAGTATCCCAGGGAGGTACTTAGCTACTCCGACTCTCCCCTCTCCCTTGATGGCAGCATTTCCGTCGGGGCAATGGACGTCCACGTGGAGGTCTTCGTCACCGGCACCGACGCCTCCTCTTTGTCGAGCAAGACGAGGAAGGCCGCCGAGGCCAAGGCCGCAGCGGAACGGGCCGACACATCCAACCCGTTGCACGCTGCGATGCAGAGCCTCCGCTTCCCCATCGGCACCTACATCGACGCCTCCAACGTCGCAGAGGCCTGAGCCCAGCTCGAGGAAAGGCGCCAGCAGATGATGGACCTGACCAAGACGCTCGCCATGCAGCGTCGCCTGGACTCCGCTCAACTGTAGTGCAACTGAAGGAAATATGCCCTAGAGGCAATAATAAAGTTATTATTTATTTCCTTATACCATGATAAATGTTTATTATTCATGCTAGAATTGTATTAACCGGAAACATAATACATGTGTGAATATATAGACAAACAGAGTGTCACTAGTATGCCTCTACTTGACTAGCTTGTTAATCAAAGATGGTTATGTTTCCTAACCATGGACAAAGAGTTGTTATTTGATTAACGGGATCACATCATTAGTTGAATGATCTGATTGACATGACCCATTCCGTTAGCTTAGCACCTGATCGTTTAGTATGTTGCTATTGCTTTCTTCATGACTTATACATGTTCCCATGACTATGAGATTATGCAACTCCCATTTACCAGAGGAACACTTTGTGTGCTACCAAACGTCACAACATAACTGGGTGATTATAAAGGTGCTCTACAGGTGTCTCCAAAGGTACTTGTTGGGTTGGCATATTTCGAGATTAGGATTTGTCACTCCGAATGTCGGAGAGGTATCTCTGGGCCCTCTCGGTAATGCACATCACTTAAGCCTTGCAAGAATTGCAACTAATGAGTTAGTTGCGAGATGATGTATTACGGAACGAGTAAAGAGACTTGCCGGTAACGAGATTGAACTAGGTATTGGATACCGACGATCGAATCTCGGGCAAGTAACATACCGATGACAAAGGGAACAATGTATGTTGTTATGCGGTCTGACCGATAAAGATCTTCGTAGAATATGTAGGAACCAATATGGGCATCCAGGTCCCGCTATTGGTTATTGACCGGAAACGTGTCTCAGTCATGTCTACATTGTTCTCGAACCGTAGGGTCCGCACGCTTAAAGTTACGATGACAGTTTCTTTATGAGTTTATGTATTTTGATGTACCGTAAGTTGTTCGGAATCCCGGATGTGATCACGAACATGACGAGGAGTCTCGAAATGGTCGAGACATAAAGATTTATATATTGGACGACTATATTCGGACACCGGAATTGTTCCGGGTGATTTCAGAGAAACCTGGAGTGCCGGGGGGTTACCGGAACCCCCCGGGAGACTTAATGGGCCACATGGGCCTTGGTGGGAAGAGAGAGGGGCGGCCAGGGTAGGCCACGCGCCCCCTCTCCCTCTGGTCCGAATTGGACTAGGAGGGGGGCGGCGCCCCCCTTTCGTTCCCCCCTCTCCCCCTTCCTTCCCCCTCCTAGTAGGAGTAGGAAAGGAGGAATCCTACTCCTACTAGGAGGAGGTTTCCTCCTCCTTGGCGCGCCCCAAGGGGCCGGCCGGCTTCCCCCCTTGCTCCTTTATATATGGGGGCAGGGGGGCACCCTAGGACACACAAGTTGATCTTCGTGATCGTTCCTTAGCCGTGTGCGGTGCCCCCTCCACGATATTACACCTCGGTCATATTGTAGCGGTGCTTAGGCGAAGCCCTACGACAGTTGAACATCAAGATCGTCACCACGCCGTTGTGCTGACGAAACTCCTCCCCGAAGCTTTGCTGGATCAGAGCCCGGGGTGCGTCATCGAGCTGTACGTGTGTCAAGAACTCGGAGGTGCCGGAGTAACGGTGCTTGGATCGGTTGGACCGGGAAGACATACGACTACTTCCTCTACGTTGCGTCAACGCTTCCGCTTCGGTCTACGAGGGTACGTAGACAACACTCTCCCCTCTCGTTGCTATGCATCACCACGATCTTGCGTGTGCATAGGAAAATTTTTGAAATTACTACGTTCCCCAACAGTGGCATCCGAGCCTAGGTTTTATGGTTTGATGTTATATGCACGAGTAGAACACAAGTGAGTTGTGGGTAATATAAGTCATACTGCTTACCAGCATGTCACACTTTGGTTCAGCGGTATTGTTGGATGAAGCGGCCCGGACCGACATTACACGTACGCTTACGCGAGACTAGTTCTACCGCCGTGCTTTGCACACAGGTGGCTAGCGGGTGTCAGTTTCTCCAACTTTAGTTGAACCGAGTGTGGCTACGCCCGGTCCTTGCGAAGGTTAAAACAGCACCAACTTGACAAACTATCGTTGTGGTTTTGATGCGTAGGTGAGACTGGTTCTTGCTTAAGCCCGTAGCAGCCACGTAAAACTTGCAACAACAAAGTAGAGGACGTCTAACTTGTTTTTGCAGGGCATGTTGTGATGTGATATGGTCAAGACATGATGCTAAATTTTATTGTATGAGATGATCATGTTTTGTAACCGAGTTATCGGCAACTGGCAGGAGCCATATGGTTATCGCTTTATTGTATGCAATGCAATCGCCCTGTAATGCTTTACTTTATCACTAAGCGGTAGTGATAGTCGTAGAAGCATAAGATTGGCGAGACGAAAAACGATGCTACGATGGAGATCAAGGTGTCGCGCCGGTGACAATGGTGATCATGATGGTGCTTCGGAGATGGAGATCACAAGCACAAGATGATGATGGCCATATCATATCACTTATATTGATTGCATGTGATGTTTATCTTTTATGCATCTTATCTTGCTTTGATTGACGGTAGCATTTTGAGATGATCTCTCACTAAATTATCAAGAAGTGTTCTCCCTGAGTATGCACCGTTGCCAAAGTTCGTCGTGCCCAGACACCACGTGATGATCGGGTGTGATAAGCTCTATGTCCATCTACAACGGGTGCAAGCCAGTTTTGCACACGCAGAATACTCGGGTTAAACTTGACGAGCCTAGCATATGCAGATATGGCCTCGGAACACGGAGACCGAAAGGTCGAGCATGAATCATATAGTAGATATGATCAACATGAGATGTTCACCATTGAAAACTAATCCATTTCACGTGATGATCGGTTATGGTTTAGTTGAATTTGGATCACGTGATCACTTAGAAGATTAGAGGGATGTCTATCTAAGTGGGAGTTCTTAAGTAATATGATTAATTGAACTTAAATTTATCATGAACTTAGTACCTGATATTATCTTGCTTGTCTATGTTGATTGTAGATAGATGGCCCATGCTGTTGTTCCGTTGAATTTTAATGCGTTCCTTGAGAAAGCAAAGTTGAAAGATGATGGTAGCAACTATGCGGACTGGGTCCGTAACTTGAGGATTATACTCATTGCTGCACAGAAAAGTTACGTCCTGGAAGCACCGCTGGGTGCCAGGCCTGCTGCTGATGCAACTGACGACGTTAAGAACGTCTGGCAGAGCAAAGCTGATGACTACTCGATAGTTCAATGTGCCATGCTTTACGGCTTAGAACCGGGACTTCAATGACGTTTTGAACGTCATGGAGCATATGACATGTTCCAGGAGTTGAAGTTGATATTCCAGAAGAATGCCCGGATTGAGAGATATGAAGTCTCCAATAAGTTCTATAGCTGCAAGATGGAGGAGAATAGTTCTGTCAATGAGCATATACTCAAGATGTCTGGGTATTGTAATCACTTGATTCAACTGGGAGTTACTCTTCCGGATGATAGCGTCATTGACAGAATTCTCCAATCACTTCCACCAAGCTACAAGAGCTTCATGATGAACTATAATATGCAAGGGATGGATAAGACAATTCCCGAGCTCTTCGCAATGCTAAAGGCTGCGGAGGTAGAAATCAAGAAGGAGCATCAAGTGTTGATGGTCAACAAGACCACTAGTTTCAAGAAAAAGGGCAATGGAAAGAAGAAGGGGAACTTCAAGAAGAACAGCAAGCAAGTTGCTGCTCAAGAGAAGAAACCCAAGTCTGGACCTAAGCCTGAAACTGAGTGCTTCTACTGCAAGCAGACTGGTCACTGGAAGCGGAACTGCCCCAAGTATTTAGCGGATAAGAAGGATGGCAAGGTGAACAAAGGTATATGTGATATACATATTATTGATGTGTACCTTACTAGAGCTCGCAGTAGCACCTAGGTATTTGATACTGGTTCTGTTGCTAATATTTGCAACTTGAAACAGGGACTACGAATTAAGCGAACACTAGCAAAGGACGAGGTGACGATGCGCGTGGGAAATGGTTCCAAAGTCGATGTGATCGCAGTCGGCACGCTACCTCTACATCTACCTTCGGGATTAGTATTAGACCTAAATAATTGTTATTTGGTGCCAGCGTTGAGCATGAACATTATATCTGGATCTTGTTTGATGCGAGACGGTTATTCATTTAAATCAGAGAATAATGGTTGTTCTATTTATATGAGTAATATCTTTTATGGTCATGCACCCTTGAAGAGTGGTCTATTTTTGATGAATCTCGATAGTAATGATACACATATTCATAATGTTGAAGCCAAAAGATGCAGAATTGATAATGATAGTGCAACTTATTTGTGGCACTGCCGTTTAGGTCATATCGGTGTAAACCGCATGAAGAAACTTCATAATGATGGACTTTTGGAACCACTTGATTATGAATCACTTGGTACTTGCGAACCGTGCCTCATGGGCAAGATGACTAAAACGCCGTTCTCCGGTACTATGGAGAGAGCAACAGATTTGTTGGAAATCATACATACAGATGTATGTGGTCCGATGAATGTTGAGGCTCGTGGCGGATATCGTTATTTTCTCACCTTCACAGATGATTTAAGCAGATATGGGTACATCTACTTAATGAAGCATAAGTCTGAAACAATTGAAAAGTTCAAAGAATTTCAGAGTGAAGTTGAAAATCATCGTAATAAGAAAATAAAGTTTCTACGATCTGATCGTGGAGGAGAATATTTGAGTTACGAGTTTGGTCTACACTTGAAACAATGTGGAATAGTTTCGCAACTCACGCCACCCGGAACACCACAGCATAATGGTGTGTCCGAACGTCGTAATCGTACTTTACTTGATATGGTGCGATCTATGATGTCTCTTACAGATTTACCGCTATCGTTTTGGGGTTATGCTTTAGGGACGGCCACATTCACATTAAATAGGACACCATCAAAATCTGTTGAGACAACACCTTATGAACTATCGTTTGGCAAGAAACCAAAGTTGTCATTTCTTAAAGTTTGGGGCTGCGATGCTTATGTGAAAAAGCTTCAACCTGATAAGCTCGAACCCAAATCGGAGAAATGTGTCTTCATAGGATACCCAAAGGAGACAGTTGGGTACACCTTCTATCATAGATCTGAAGGCAAGACATTCGTTGCTAAGAATGGATCCTTTCTAGAGAAGGAGTTTCTCTCGAAAGAAGTGAGCGGGAGGAAAGTAGAACTTGATGAGGTAACTGTACCTGCTCCCTTGTTGGAAAATAGTACATCACAAGAACCGGTTTCTGTGATGTCAGAACCAACTAGTGAGGAAGTTGATGATGATGATCATAGAACTTCAGATCAAGTTACTACAGAACCTCATAGGTCAAACAGAGTAAGGTCCGCACCTGAGTGGTATGGTAATCCTATTCTGGAAGTCATGCTACTAGATCATGATGAACCTACGAACTATGAAGACGCGATGGTGAGCCCAGATTCCGGAAAATGGCTTGAAGACATGAAATCTGAGATGGGATCCATGTATGAGAACAAAGTATGGACTTTGGTTGACTTTCCCGATGGTCGGCAAGCAATTGAGAATAAATGGATCTTCAAGAAGAAGACTGACGCTGACGGTTACTGTCTACAAAGCTCGACTTGTTGCAAAAGGTTTTCGACAAGTTCAAGGGATTGACTACGATGAGACCTTCTCACTCGTAGCGATGCTTAAGTCTGTCCGAATCATGTTAGCAATTGCCGCATTTTATGATTATGAAATTTGGCAAATGGATGTAAAAACTGCATTCCTGAATGGGTTTCTGGAGGAAGAGTTGTATATGATGCAACCAGAAGGTTTTATCGATCCAAAGGGAGCTAACAAAGTGTGCAAGCTCCAGCCATCCATTTATGGACTGGTGCAAGCCTCTCGGAGTTGGAATAAATGCTTTGTTAGTGTGATCAAAGCATTTGGGTTTATACAGACTTTTGGAGAAGCCTGTATTTACAAGAAAGTGAGTGGGAGCTCTGTAGCATTTCTAATACTATATGTGGATGACATATTATTGATTGGAAATGATATAGAATTTCTGGATAGCATAAAGGGATACTTGAATAAAAGTTTTTCAATGAAATACCTCAGTGAAGCTGCTTACATATTGGGCATTAAGATCTATAGAGATAGATCAAGACGCTTAATTGGACTTTGACAAAGCACATACCTTGACAAAGTTTTGAAGAAGTTCAAAATGGATCAAGCAAAGAAAGGGATCTTGCCTGTATTGCAAGGTGCGAAGTTGAGTAAGACGCAATGCCCGACCACTGGAAAAGATAGAGAGAAAATGAAAGATGTGTACCAGACCTGATGTGTGTCTTGCTATAAGTTTAGTAGGGAGGTACCAAAGTAATCCAGGGGTGGATCACTGGACAGCGGTCAAGAACATCCTGAAGTACCTGAAAAGGACTAAGGATATGTTTCTCGTATATGGAGGTGACAAAGAGCTCATCGTAAATGGTTACGTTGATGCAAGCTTTAACATTGATCCGGATGATTCTAAATCGCAAACCGGATACATGTTTACATTAAACGGTGGAGCTGTCAGTTGGTGCTGTTCAAAACAAAGCGTCGTGGCGGGATCTACGTGTGAAGCGGAATACATAGCTGCTTCGGAAGCAGCCAATGAAGGAGTCTGGATGAAGGAGTTCATATCCGATCTAGGTGTCATACCTAGTGCATCGGGTCCAATGAAAATCTTTTATGACAATACTGGAGTGATTGCCTTAGCGAAGGAATCCAGATTTCACAAGAGAACCAAGCACATCAAGAGACGCTTCAATTCCATCCGGGATCTAGTCCAGGTGGGAGACATAGAGATTTACAAGATACATACGGATCTGAATGTTGCAGACCCGTTGACTAAGCCTCTTCCACGAGCAAAACATGATCAGCACCAAGACTCCACGGGTGTTAGAATCATTATTGTGTAATCTAGATTATTGACTCTAGTGCAAGTGGGAGACTGAAGGAAATATGCCCTAAAGGCAATAATAAAGTTATTATTTATTTCCTTATATCATGATAAATGTTTATTATTCATGACTAGCTTGTTAATCAAAGATGGTTATGTTTCCTAACCATGGACAAAGAGTTGTTATTTGATTAACGGGATCACATCATTAGTTGAATGATCTGATTGACATGACCCATTCCGTTAGCTTAGCACCCGATCGTTTAGTATGTTGCTATTGCTTTCTTCATGACTTATACATGTTCCTATGACTATGAGATTATGCAACTCCCATTTACCGGAGGAACACTTTGTGTGCTACCAAACGTCACAACGTAACTGGGTGATTGTAAAGGTGCTCTACAGGTGTCTCCAAAGGTACTTGTTGGGTTGGCGTATTTCGAGATTAGGATTTGTCACTCCGAATGTCGGAGAGGTATCTCTGGGCCCTCTCGGTAATGCACATCACTTAAGCCTTGCAACCATTGCAACTAATGAGTTAGTTGCGAGATGATGTATTATGGAACGAGTAAAGAGACTTGCCGGTAACGAGATTGAACTAGGTATTGGATACCGACGATCGAATCTCGGGCAAGTAACATACCGATGACAAAGGGAACAACGTATGTTGTTATGCGGTCTGACCGATAAAGATCTTCGTAGAATATGTAGGAACCAATATGGGCATCTAGGTCCCGCTATTGGTTATTGATCGGAAACGTGTCTCGGTCATGTCTACATTGTTCTCGAACCGTAGGGTCCGCACGCTTAAAGTTACGATGACAGTTTCTTTATGAGTTTATGTATTTTGATGTACCGAAAGTTGTTCGGAATCCCGGATGTGATCACGGACATGACGAGGAGTCTCGAAATGGTCGAGACATAAAGATTGATATATTGGACGACTATATTCGGACACCGGAATTGTTCTGGGTGATTTCGGAGAAAACCGGAGTGCCGGGGGGGTTACCAGAACCCCCCGGGAGAGTTAATGGGCCACATGGGCCTTGGTGGGAAGAGAGAGGGGTGGCCAGGGTGGGACGCGCGCCCCCTCTACCTCTGGTCCGAATTGGACAAGGAGGGGGGTGGCGCCCCCCTTTCCTTCCCCCTCTCCCCCTTCCTTCCCCCTCCTAGTAGGAGTAGGAAAGGAGGAATCCTACTCCTACTAGGAGGAGGATTCCTCCTCCTTGGCGTGCCACAAGGGGCCGGCCGGCCTCCCCCCTTGCTCCTTTATATACGGGGGCAGGGGGGCACCCTAGGACACACAAGTTGATCTTCGTGATCGTTCCTTAGCCGTGTGCGGTGCCCCCCTCCACGATATTACACCTCGGTCATATTGTAGCGGTGCTTAGGCGAAGCCCTACGACAGTTGAACATCAAGATCGTCACCACGCCATTGTGCTGACGAAACTCCTCCCCGAAGCTTTGCTGGATCGGAGCCCGGGGTGCATCATTGAGCTGTACGTGTGTCAAGAACTCGGAGGTGCCGGAGTAACGGTGCTTGGATCGGTTGGACCGGGAAGACGTACGACTACTTCCTCTATGTTGCGTCAATGCTTCCGCTTCGGTCTACGAGGGTACGTAGACAACACTCTCCCCTCTCATTGCTATGCATCACCATGATCTTGCGTGTGCTTAGGAAAATTTTTGAAATTACTACGTTCCCCAACAGCAACGCCGCCTACAGCTTCACGCCTACCGCGGCCGAGCCAAGCCGGGTCGCTGACATGCGAGCCCGGGGCGGAGTGATCAACCACGCCCTCGGCGCCATCCCGACGGTCTACGAGACCCCGGTGAAGAACATGCGTGCTACCCAGGCGGCCGCGGTCAGCCTGGATCAGCTCATAGGTGAGGAGCTGAAGGAGTGCATCAGGCGGATCCACGACCTCCTCGACGCGGCCAACATGCAGCAAGACCGCCTCAACCAGCTCGCCAAGCCGGCGGGATCCGGCTCCGCCTGCATTGTCGAACCCGGCGATCATCAGCACATGGCGTCCTCGCCACCCGGCGAGGCACACTCCGGCCGAACCCGGACTCGGCGCGACCCAGCCCCGACGACCGTCGGCGGCTTGAGGGACGAGCCCGCCATGGAGAACTGACGGGAACCCCGCCAGCCTGATCGGCGTCCGGCTCCAACCGACCCGCCCCCCTTGGCCCAGTCGCCAGCCGACTCAGCGCACGCGCCATCGACGATAAAGACGCTCGCCACCGCCTCGACCGGCTCGCTCACTCCCTGGAGGTGGAGGAAAGCGGCGTCGTTGGGCCGGCGTGCTTCGGCCCACGCATCTGGGAGGAACCCTTTCCGAAAGGGTTCACGCTCCTCCTCGACACCCCCCAAGTACAACGGAACCGTGAAGCCGGAGGACTGGCTCACCGACTACACCACTACCGTCACCATCACCGGCGGCAACCACCGACTCGCCATGTGCTACGCACCGCTCATGCTGCAAGGGTTGGTGCAAGGCCGTCCACGCACACGCTCCGGCAGTGTGGCATCACCAAGTGCATCATGAGGGGCGACGTCCCGCCTCCTCCGGCTCTAGCTCCGGGCGCGGGTCAGCCGCCTCCGCCTCCACCGCCGCCCTCGGCCGACGGTACAATGCGCAACGACGCCTACCCGGACCAGAACGCGGCCTATGTCGTCTTCACCAGCCTCAGCAACAACAAGCGCAGCGAGCGCCTCCTTCGGCACGAGGTGAACACCGTCGTCCCTGCCAAGCCGGAGTACATGCACTGGTCGGACCGCCCGGTCACCTGGACCCGGGAAGACCACCCGGCTGTCATGCCGAATCCGGGTGGCTACGCCCTCGTCCTCAACCCCACCATTGTCGCGCGGCGCACGTGCAAGTTTTCCCGAGTCCTCATCGACGGCGGCAGCAGCATCAACATCCTCTACCGCGACACCATGACCAAGCTCGGCCTCGAGGCCAAGGACCTGGAGCCGACCCGGACGGTTTTCCACAGCATCGTTCTCGGCCTCTCCTGCTCTCCCATTGGCCGGGTGCAGCGCGATGTCCTATTCGGCGACAGCAACCATTTCTGGCGCGAGCCGATCTGGTTCGAGGTGGTGGACCTGTCCAGCGCGTACCATGCATTGCTGGGCCAACCCGCACTCGCCAAATTCATGGCGGTCCCCCACTACGCATACCTGAAGATGAAGATGTCGGGTCCGAAGGGCCTCATCACCGTCACCGGCGACTAATGCAAGTCCCTGGAGTGCGCCCGAGAGGACGCCAAGCTGGCTGAGTCGCTGGTCATTGCTGAGGAGTGGCGCCAGCTCGACCAGATCATCGCCCTGGCCGGCGAGGCGTCAGCCGCGCCGATCCCGGCCGAGGAGCCGGCTGACAAGGCCGCCTTCAAGCCCTCCAAGGAGACCAAAAAAGTGAAGCTGAACCCGGAAGACCCCCGCTGTAGCAAGTACGTTGTCGTAGGCACCCGCCTCGACAGCAAATAGGAAGGCGAGCTCATCGACCTCCTCCATGAGAATCGGGATATTTTTGCATGGACCCCCAAGGACATGTCGGGTATCCCGAGGAAGTACGCCGAGCACAAACTCCACGTCCGCAAGGACGCCAAGCCTGTCCGTCAACCCCTACAACGTTTCTCCAAAGAGAAGAGAAGAACCATCGGTGAAGAGGTCGCCAAGATTTTGGCGGCTGGCTTCATCATGGAAGTGTTCCACCCCGAGTGGCTGGCCAACCCAGTCCTCGTCCTGAAGAAGAACAAGACCTGGCGCATGTGCATCGACTACACCAGCCTGAACAAGGCCTGTCCCAAGGATTCGTTCGCCCTCCCGCGGATCGACCAAGTCATCGACTCGACCGCCGGGTGCGAGCTCCTGTCCTTCCTGGATGCTTACTCCGGCTACCACCAGATCAAGCTGGACCCGGCCAACACCCTGAAGACGTCCTTCATCATGCCCTTTGGGGCATATTGCTACATCACCATGTCGTTTGGCCTGAAGAACGCCGGCACCACCTTCCAGCGCTGCATGCAGAAATGCTTGTTGCCGCAACTCGGCCGCAATATCCACGTCTACGTGGACGACATCGTGGTGAAGACCAAGCAGCACCTCACGCTCCTCGACGACCTGAAGGAAACATTCGCCAACCTCCACGAATACAAGGTCAAGCTCAACCCGGAGAAATGCGTTTTCGGCGTCCCGGCCGGAAAGCTACTCGGCTTCCTCGTCTCGGAGTGCGGCATTGAGGCGAACCCGGAGAAGATCAAGGCCATTGAGCGCATGCGCAAGCCGGCTCGGCTGTGCGATGTCCAGAAATTCACCGGCTGCTTGGCCTCGGTCAGCCAGTTTCTCAGCCGGCTGGGCGAGAGGGCCCTATCCCTGTACCAGCTGATGAAGAAGACGACGCCGTTTGAATGGAACGACCAGGCAGACAAGGCCTTCCGAGACCTCAAGAGCATGCTCTCCACCGCACCAGCCCTGGCCGCGCCGGCTGAGAAGGAGCCGCTGTTGCTCTATATTGCCGCGACCTCATGGTCGGTCAGCACGGTGCTGGTGGTCGAGCGACCAGAGAAGGGAAAGGTCCAAGCCGTCTACCCGCACTACCAGAAGATGTGTTACGACATGTACTTCACCACCAAGAAGCTGAAGCAGTACTTCCAAGAGCATGTCATCATTGTGGTCAACACGTCCCCCCTCGGCGAGATCATCGGATGCCGGGATGCCTTTGGCCTGGTCGCCAAGTGGGCGCTCGAGCTAGCCAGCCACACCATCCTCTACGAGCCCCGCACCACGATCAAGTCTCAGGCCTTGGCCAACTTCCTCATCGACTGCACCGAGACCCAGTACCTGCCACCGCCTCCGGACTTGATGCACTGGCGCATGCATTTCGACAGCTCCAAGAGGTGACTCGGCCTAGGGGCCGGCATTGTGCTGTCGTCCCCGAAGGGCGACCGACTCCGCTACGCGCTCCAGATCCACTTCGCCGCCTCCAACAATGTCGCCGAGTACGAAGCCCTTGTGCATGGCCTCCGGCTTGCCAAGGAACTCAGCATCCGGCGCATCCTGTGGTACGGCGACTCAGATCCGGTAGTGCAATAGTGCTCCGACGATGGGACGCCCGCGACTCCAACATGGCAAGCTATCGCTTCCTCGTCCAGAAGCTGTCCGGATCCTTCGAAGGCTGCGAGTTCCTCCACGTCCCGTGCGAGGAGAATGAAGCAGCCGACACACTCCAAGATTGCCTCATCCCGGCAGTCCATCCCATCCGGCATCTCCCTCGAGCACCTGCACAAGCTGTCCGTCAAGCCGTCTCCGGACTCCGAGTCCATCCACGTCCCGAACGACCCGGTCGCACCTCAACCCGGCCCGGGGACTGCCGAACCCGGCCCAGGGGCTGCGAACCTGGCCCAGAGACCGAAGCCACCATCGTCCTCAACCCGGCCGTCGCCATCCCTGACCCGGGGGCTGCTCAACCCGGCTCGAGGGCTACCGACCTGGAACCCACCCTGGTGGCCGTCTTCGTCGTGGTGACGGCCCCATCTTGGGCCTTGCCCATCTCGGAGTTCCTGGAGAACGGGGTTCTCCCCATGGACAAGACCGAGGTCCGACAGGTGCAATGTCGGGCATCAACAACGAACTCATCAAGCGCAGCTCCACCGGCATATTCCAGCGTTGCGTCGAGCAGGACCAAGGCATCGACATCCTCCTCAACATACACCAGGGCGAATGCGGGCACCATGCCGCGTCGCGATCCCTGGTGGCCAAGGCTTTCCGCCATGGTTTCTACTGGCCTACGGCCCTCCAAGATGCTGAGTCACTCGTCCTCAAGTGTGAGGGATGCCAGCACTTCAGCAAGCATAGCCACCAGCCGGCATCAGCACTCCGCACCATCCCGATCGCTAGGCCCTTCGCGGTCTGGGGACTCGACATGGTGGGACCCTTCAAAACCGCCCGAGGCGTCATGACGCATTTGCTGGTGGCGGTGGACAAGTTCACCAAGTGGATCGAAGCATGGCCAATCAAGAAATCGGACGGGCCAACAGTCGTCCAGTTCATCAAAGACATCGCGGTGCGCTATGGCATGCCGAACAGCATCATCACGGACAACAGCACCAACTTTTCCAAGGGCGTGCTCGCGCAATACTGCTCCGTCTCTGGCATCCGCCTCGACCTGGCCTCCGTTGCACACCCGCAGTCCAACGGGCAGGTCAAGCGGGCCAACGGCCTCATCCTATCCGGCATCAAGCCGCAGCTCATCGAGCCGCTCATCCGCTCACCCGGCAGTTGGCTCGACGAGTTGCCGGCCATCCTCTGGAGTCTCCGAACTACGCCAAACAGGTCGACCGGGTTCACCCTGTTCTTCCTCGTCTATGGAGCCGAAGCCGTCATCCCGACCGACGTTGAGTTCGACTCGCCGCGTGTCATGATGTACACTAAAGCCGAAGCCAAGGAAGCCCGTGAAGATGGCGTCAACCTACTCGAAGAAGCCCGCCTCCTGGCGTTCAGCCGTTCGGCCATCTACCAGCAAGGCCTGAGGCACTACCACAGCAAGAAGATCAAGCAGCTCGCATTCTGCGAGGGCGACCTCGTCCTCCGACTCGTCCAAGAGCAAGCCGGCCAGCACAAGTTGTCCCCTCCATGGGGGGCCCGTTCATCATCAGCAGGGCCTTGTGCGATCGCAACGCCTACTACCTCATCGACACACGCAAGAGAGACACCGCCGGCAAAGAAACGACCCGACCGTGGAATGCAGAACTCCTCCGCCCGTTTTACACTTAGTCGTACGAATGTATGTATCGCTGCCTTTTGTAAACGCATGAAAGTATGGAGTCCCCAAATGATGCTTGGGGGCTGCCTTATGCCGACCAAGTTATTGTGTCTCTTACCTTTACGCATCACTATGCTCCTGAACCCGGCCACCGGTCTAACTCGCTCGACCCGGGGCTCGGGGGCTGGCCGGCTTGGTCGCCACCCGCCACCTTCCTCGGTGATTCCTGACGCGCTAAGGACACCGCGGCCCCTCACTTCGCCCTAGGCCACAGATCCGGCTTCGGCTGTCGGTTGGCAAGCACAACGGGACAGAGCTCTAGCACGCCTCAAACACTAAGTCAAAGGCCGCCGGGTCGACCAACCCGTCCCGTCACTCTAAAAAATAGCCACATGACCGGCTGCTCGCCAACCGGCTCCGCCGGGTTGCCGCCAGCCGGCCCAGTGGGTGTTTCGCTCGCGCTCAATGTTTTGAAAACCTAAGTACTGCGCGCTCCTCTCAAAAACCAAACTCCTTGTCACGGACCGGAGCCTCGGCCGTCAGACTCGTGGGGGGAGGTTTGAGAAAGGAAAAACGCAAGAAATCGGTTCAAAAACGAAAAGCAAGAGCAAAGACATTCACAAAATATACACATCACAGAAATATTTAAGAAAGGGCCCACGGCCAGAGTTCATTACACCCAGAAACCCCCAGTGGGTGGGTGGACCTGCTACCTAACAGCAAATTCTACTAAGTCGTAAATAGGACAACCTCAGGCGTCTCCAGCGCCGGGTCACGAAGTCAATGGCTCCCCCCCCCCCCGGGCGGCCTCTGGGTCCGCCGAAGCACCGGTGTCCTCCTCGGCACCCCTGCCACGGTAGACACCCGTCTCCTCAGAGCTGCCCTCCGGGTCATGCAGAAGCAGGCCGTAGTCGTCACCAGACATGACTCCGCCATCTTCCGCCAGCTCCGGGTGGAACTCATCATGGAAGGCGAACCCGGTGATGTAGCTGGCCCGAGAAGCAATCCGGCCGGACTGCTCCTCCAGCTGCTGCTCCGAGCCGGCCCGCTGGCCCATCAGTGCATCCAGCAGCAGGTCTGGGTGCCAATACAGCGCGAACCGGAGCGCCATCTCGGCGCCGGCATGGGCGGCGGAGACGTACCACTCATGGAGCCGGTCCGGCCCCATCTCCAGCCAGCACGCCAGCTGCATGAAGCTGCTCAGCGCAATGGAACCCGGCCACAAGGCCACCGTCATCGCTGTGCCGGCCTGGGACAGCCGCCCCATCTGGTCGCCCAAGACCCGCAGGCGAGCCTCGGCGGCAGTCATGATCTCCGAAAAGGTCCACTCCACTTGCGGGTTGGTCCCGGAGCCAACAACCCCCAGCAGGTCAGGCTGGAAGCGGGCGACCTCCTCCGCCAGCCGATGCGTCTCCAGGAAGGCCCCTGTCAGAAAACAAAGCAAATCAGAAAAAGGACATCAAGGACAAGAAACCGGATCCCAACCCGGCAGGAAAGCACTTACTGGAGAAGGATTCTTCCAGGTGCTGCGCTTCGAGCAACATACCGCGCCGCTCCCGATCAATGGTGCGGTCGCGCTCCTGGAGCGCCTTCTCCAAGTCGGCCACCTTGGCAAGGGCCGCCTTCAGCTTGGTGTCCTTGTCCTTGGCCGCCTTCTCGGACGCCTCCCGACAGCGGGCCTCCTCCTGTCGGGCCCCCTCCGCCGCGGTCACCTGCCCCTTCAGGCGCTCAACCTCGGCCTGAAGCTGGCCCTTGTCGTCGGCCAGCCTGCCGCGTTGCTGGTCCGCCTCGGCCAGGGCCTGCTGCGCCTCCACCACCTTAGCAGCCTCCGCCTTAAGGAGCTCCACCTCGGCCTCGAGGCGGCTCCTGTCACCCGGCAGCTGCTCCAGCTGCCGGCTCGCTTCGTCGAGCGACCACCGAGCTGCTGTCGCCTCCGCCTTCGTCTGCGCCACCTCGGCTCCAAGATGGCCGGCATTAGTGACAAGCCGGTCATAGTGGTGGCCGGCCTAGAGCATCCGGGTCTGCCGAGACAACACCTCGACTGCAAAAAGAAGATTCAGAGAAGAAGCAAGACTTAAGATTCGACCCAACTGTTACACAGTTGGCCTGAATCTCGGGGCCTACACCCAGTGGGTGCGCTAGCGCGCCCCCACTAAAAAAGAGCACGAAGATACCTGTGGCAACATGGAGCTCCTCCTCCTTGGCGGCGAGATGCTCCTTGATCTCTCGGTACTTGCCCAGGAGACAGTTGAAGGTGCTGACCCGGTAGGCGTCCAGTTGCTGCAAAAAACAGCGATTATTACAAAGATTCAACCCAACTACTACATAGTTGGCCCGAACCTCGGGGGCTACATCCAGTGGGTGCGCTAGCGCGCCCCCACGAAGAAGGAGCTGCAAAGGAAATTACCAGCATGGCACGCTCCAACTCCCGCGTCCGCTCCACCTCGGCCTGGGCGAAGGCCTCGATCCGGTCCATCCGCCCGCGCAGACGGCGGCTGACGGCATCCATCACCGCCTCCTCCTGGGTGTGGGGCCTGAAGATCACGGCGGCCCCGCCCCATGCCGGCTGCGACGCGGCGTCTCGGCGCCCCCCTAGCCGGGGCACCAGGGCATGCTCCCCGTCGGCCGCTCCCGCCGCGGTCGGCACCTCCTCCGACGCCCTCCACGGTGCCGTCGACGACCCGGCCGCCGGGACGGCCTACGACACCACCGCCGGCTTGATAGCCGGGGTGGCCTGCAGCGCCTCCTCTGACGCCCGGGGCATCCCCTGCGGCGCCACCCGTGGTGCCTCCTCCAAGACAGTGTTGTCGCCGCCTTCGTCGACCCCCGCCCGCTCGACAATGTCGACCCGCGGCGCGGGGTCGTCCTTCACCTCCACGACCTCCAGGTCGAGGTCCACCACCTCAACCCGGCCTCCTTGGCCGTGCTCCTTCACCGACGACGGCTCGAAGACCATCGCCGCCACCATCGTGCCCTCCGGCATCTCTCGCCACGCCGGCTCCTCGCCGGCTAGCGCCCATGCCGCCGCAGCATCGGTCTAGGCCCAGCCGATGCCGCCTCCAGCTCCGCCTCGGCCCTGTTCCTGTCCCGCCAAGCCAGGCCTTCAGTGTCGGTCAGGTCCAGACTGAGGTCCGGATCTGCCGGCTCCTCCTCCTCGTCCTAGTCAATGCGGCCGGACCGGCTCCTCCGGAACGCGGCGTCCTCAACAGCCGCGGCGTCGGCCGCCACCCTCGCCAGCGCAATCGGCGACCTGAAGACAAGACAAAATGAACAACAAGCGAGGCCGACTCGGCTACTCGGATGCAGGAAAAAGAAAAAGCTTACCCCGACAAGACTGGGACGGCGACCCTCGCCGGCCTCTCCTGCGCAGCATTTCGCCTCCTCTTGGCGGCCGGCCTCGCACTCCTGGCCGGGTTCGCCGCGCGCTTCACGGCCCAAGGCCGTGGTGCGACGCTGTCCTTCCCGTGCGGCCGGCTCAGCGCCGGCCCCTGCGACGACCCGGCTCCACCCCCGTCGCCGCCTCCTCCGCCCAACGCCACTGTGTCAACGGTCTGCGTCAGTATCGTCTGTGCCGCGTCGCGCCCAACAACCCAAGAAGCATAAAAAAGAAAGCAAAAAACGAGACTTACCTACGCGGCGCCCTATGCCAACATCGGCGTCCTCCTCCTCCCCTCCACCATGGGTCGCGAGCTCCTCCTACGCCGCCCACACCACCTACGACGGATCCCTGGCGTAAGGGTGTCGGATGGCATTCAGAAGCACCTCCCGCGTCGCGCCGGGACATATGAGAAGATGCGCATCAGCAAAATATGAAGACTAGAGACTCACCAGGGGCGCCGGATTTGAGTGGTTGTACAGCGGCTTGCTGAACCGCCAGTCATCCCTCAAGTTGGCCTTGGAGATGTCGTTGACCCGGCGCGCGATCTGGTCCGCCGCTAGGCGCGTCGCCCCCAGGCGGTTTGGGGTCCTGAAGGCCGGTCATCTCCCCGATGAGGCAGCTACGCCGCTGCAGCGGGAGGACCCGGCGAAAAATGAAGGCAGCGATGAGGTCGGTGCTGCTAAGCCCCTCCCGCGCCTTCACCACTGATACTCGCTCGCAGAGATTGAGAATCTCCTGCGACGGGTTCCTGGGGTAATAACCCCAGTTCATCTTCGCCTGCGGCGGCGCGATGGCGAAGGCCGGCAGGTTGATGCAGTCTGCGCCGAGGTTGCGGACGTAGAAGAAGGAGTTCTGCCACTTCTTGGTAGAATCCACCAGCGGGATCTTGGGGCAGTCAGCCCCCGACCGCTTCAAGATGACGGCGGCCCCGCAGTCGGAGAACTCGCCGGCCGTCGGTCCATGCTGCTTAAAGGAGAAGAAGCGCGCCCAGAGGTCGATCGTGGGCTCGACCCCCAGATACCCCTCGCAGAGGGTGATGAAGCCCGACAGCTGGACGATGGCGCCGGCGCCAGCGCCAAGATGATGGGGCTGGATCCCGAAGAACTCCAGGAAGGTGTGGAAGAAGGCGCTCGCCGGAAGCCCGAACACGCGCTCGAAGTGCGAGAGGAAGACCACACGCTTCGTGCCCTAGGGCTGCGGCCTCTGCTCGCCCCGCGGCAGGCGCACGGTGACCTACATTTCCCTCGACAAGAGCCGGGAGGAGCAGAGGTAGGAGATGTCATCGGCGGTGACGGTCGAGCCCATCCATGAGCCCGACGGCAGCGCCATGGACGGACACGAAAGAAAGGAAGGCAGATGGACGACGGTGGATCTCTGCTTGAAGCAGCGAGCATCGTAGCGTGGCGGTCGCAAGAAGCAGAGGAACGGCGAAGAGCCAGGGGAGCGCGAGCGAGAATAATGTCCGCTGCCCCCCTCGACCCAATTTATAAGCCTCGGTTTGAACATGGAGGAGTGGGATCTCGCCTTTCCCACTACCCCGCAATAAGTGCGCGCGTACGTGTGCAATAACTGCACGGGGAAGAGCAACCGACCCCCGGACGCCGCAATAAATCCGCGCGCGTGGGCAAGGGCATGCGGCGGCGGGCCCCAGCACGTCGCCCAGTCCCGTCACGCGCGTGGCCTGTCAGGCCCCTCCAACTTCCAGGCACCACGTGGCGCCCGCGTGAAGCCCGAGGTATTGCCCCAAGATTCGATGGACTCCTCGGTTTCCTGCCACTGTCGGGATGCCGTGATCCGGTTTCTAAAAACCGGCACACAGTGGGTGTTGCCGGACCTGGCGCTCGCAGGGTTCGCCTTTTCAAAGGGGGAAACTGCGAAGGCCCTCCCATCCGAAGACGGCGGACCTTCACAGCTTCGGGGACTACTGTCGGGGGGATGAACCCCTAGCAGGCAACGAGGCTCATCTGCGTGGATGGTTGTGGCTTGGCTGCGGGCACACAATCCATTGATTCACACATAAGGTTTGCTTTTCGTCTCTTTGCATTCTTTTCTATTAAGTTTGCAGATTGTTTGTGTTGGCCAACGAAAAAAGATTTAGGACCCTAGATTTATACAGAACTTACAAAGTTTAGCAAGCATATCTGGTTCTGAACTTTCGAAGAGTGCTTATAACAGTAATTTCTTCAGTCTTTTGTAATTCCGATTTAATAGTGATTTTGTTGTAGTAGCATCCTTGTAGTTCATTATTGGAATGTGCACATTTAGTCTTTATTGGTAATACAGTTTCTTGATTCTTGAATTCTGAGCTGAATGTGCACATTTAGCGACCATTGCGTACGTACGTGCTCTAATGGAAAGTACGTAGATGACACAGACCGTAGCTATCTACACCAAGGCTTCTCCGCCCTACCGAGTCTTGCAAGCGATCGTCATAAGAAGTATTCCGTTTGATGCCGGCATGTGTTGTTGTTGCACTGTCGCAACCATCCATCTGCACACCAAATGTATGTGAACAAGATTCATTGGGGTTCCTCTGTTTTCCCATAGTTTTCCTCTTCTTTTCATGCAAGATCAGTCTCTGATCCACCTCACTCGCATGGATGCAGGTCAAAACCGAGTCGCGGTGTTCACAATGCTGGGCATTATTTATATCAAAGGACGAGGAGGAAGATTTGGATGACCGTAACCACAATGGCAAGGGCAGCAACATGGTCGTCACCTGCAATGCCGATGGGTGCTGTGATTATGATGTTTGGTTTATTAGTTGAAAGTTACAGCTCATGTTTCATGATTTATTTGCGGCCGGTTAATCATGATATTTTGAAGTGCTCTGACAATTGCTTGTTGTCTGCATATCTTACTTCTCAACTTGCTGCATATACAGATATACATCATTAGAATCTGTTTGTACAATATATTTACTTATTCAACATGCTTCAGTTATGCTTCTTTGAAAATCCAGTTGTAGATTGCAGTGAAGCCCCATTTAGATCTTGGCTATAGTATTATTCTTGTCTTATGACTCGTGACAGATTGATATGTGATACCATGACATAGCATTGTGGTACCGTGGTAGTCACATTTGGTGGTAGTTCTGATTATTTGCTAGATTACGAGATAAGACCAAGTGCTTCTGCAACTCGGTTGCGGTTTTGATAGGAACATGAAGACTTGTGCCATGCCATGGAGCATGTTTGATTAAAAGGAGTAAGTCAACATACAACTTGTTTCTTATGTTTTATCTAGAAAAAATGATTGTTCCTTGTGAGTCATTTTCTTCTACAAATGCAGCATAGTTGCTCCAATATATTGAGTAGGGACGAAGTTTGTTACAAGTGTTTTATAGAGTTGACGCAAGAGACATCCGACGGGATACATTGGTAGGGACTTCGTGAAAGGCGGACTCCATTTAATCCTTTCCAGTTGCTTACCGAACACCAAGCCCTATTTGATATGCTTAATGATTGTTGTATAGGTGCAGGAATCGACGAAGAAGCTTCCATTCAGCATGGTATCTCAATGGAAGAATATCCGAAGCAAACCTCCGCTACTTCTCTGTTCCCTTTCATTTGTCGGCGGAAGACCTTAGGGAGGTAGGAAGGCCTTAGGAAGAGCGGGTGGGGGGAAGGGAGGAATGTGCTATAGACGTAGGCGAACAATGGTCCTTGGAAATTATTAGTGCTCTACAAAATGTCTGTCCCCTGTGACGCCTACAATGAGCGAGAGAGGGTGGAAGGAAGGGAGAGCGAAGGAAGGAAGATGGGGATATATGTAGAGAGAGGGAGATAGGAGGAAGGGAGATGGGCATATATGTAGAGAGAGGAAGATCAGAGAGGGAGGGAAGATTTACAGGACGATTGTCGTTGAACCACTCAAATATGTATGTCTCTGTTGCATCGCACGGGCAATTAACTATAGAAAAATTCAAGGCTATTTTATAAAGTGACATTTATTCAGCGTCTTCCAACCTTTACATGCCTTAATTATAGAATAATCTAATATTGTGATTTCTCCAGTAAGCAGTATACTATATACTTAACTGGACTTTGAATTTGTGCTTCAGGAAAATTTGAACAGACCTCGTCCACGCCGATAATTTCCAGGTACATCAGGTTGAACAATTTTGTTTATGTTGTGAGTGGTCAATATTCTTTACCGCTGGCCACATATCTCACTTGTGTTGGTCCCCTAGAATATGCTAATGTTTAGTTTCCAATTTTTCAACTATCAAATATCGGTATACTTTACATGGTTTCCTGCAAAATAAAAATAAAACAGAGGAAACCCCGCCAGTCTTACTACCGATAGCCTCAAACAAGAATATGGGTAATTTCCCTTGTAATGATTATTAGAATTGTTGTTTCTGAAATTCAGTCTTCAGAATTACTATGGCTAAGTGAAGGTGATAAAAAATTCCAGTTTAACGAGTACTTCTGGATTGTTTAGATGGAGGACCACTCTTAGTTTTGTTCTTAGATTCAGTTCTGAATCATTTAGTGTGCAATTCAGATTCACGCAGATTTTTTCTTGAATTTTGCCTGCCTGGAAATTATTAATGTCAACTTAATACATAGCATGTCCTGATGTTAAACATGATGCATTTCTTCACTACAGTCTACATACTTGGTACATATAGCATGTCTCTGCCGTCAGCAACCCCGTCTATCTCACTTTTTTAGCGGCATAGCCTTTTTCCAATCTTATGTCAATTGATCTTTGCTTTGTAGGCACTAGAAAGGAGACGATCCTATCCACTATCACAATGAAACAAGAGAAACAATTCCTTGCAGTCATCTATAAGGTCAGCATGCTGGGGCTTGGTTGATTCATTTATATTGCTATTTCTATGCACACGTAAAAGGATCTACGTATCCACAATTAATTTGCTTACCCATGTGAGTTTGGGGATATTTTTTCTCTTGTTAGGATGCATGTCAGATTTAAATTTTCTGATATCTATATATGTAGTGCAATTTTTATTTTGTAAAAACCTACTACCAGTTCACGCATAAAGGTGCACTTAATTTCTTAGTATTTCTACGTGCATTACCCCTCTTGAATTTACTTAGTAATAGTATTTTGTTATTTGGGTCTGAAGATACCAATATTGCGAAAAGTAAATAATTTGGGAGGAAAGTGATTTGAACTTTATACTGTTAAGGATAGTAAACCAAATTGATTTGTATAGAGGCGTGGATAATCAAACCAAAAAAGGGGAGTTGATTAGTAAGGAGACATCTAGGATGTTTCAAATTCTGTCGAAAAGCTCAATATAATTAGTACTACTCCCTCCGTTTTTAAATATAAGTCTATTTTAGATATTCCACTGTGGACTACTACCTCCGTCCGGAAATACTTGTCATCAAAATAAATAAAAGGGGATGTATCTAGATGTATTTTAGTTCTAGATACATCTCTTTTTGTCCATTTTGATGACAAGTATTTTCTGATGGAGGGAGTACACACGAAGCAAAATGAGTGAATCTACACTCTAAAATATGTTTATATACATTCGTATGTAGTTTGTATTGAAATCCATAGAAAGACTTATATTTAGAACGGAGGGAGTATATGTTATGGTGGATAAAAATTCTTTTAAATGCACTATATATATTGTGTACTAAATGGTGGAATCGTTGGCCGCCTGCCGGCCTCGACTGACATAGAGAGGGAGAACGCCCTAGATGGGATGCTCACGCATTTGCGCCTCACCAAGGTTCACTGCCTCGCATGCTTCCTAGGCCGAACTGAGATGCCGTCTCGAGCCGCTGCGTTCTCGAAAAAAAAATCTCAGATGCCACTGTTCCATTGACCTGATTCTGATTGTTTTGCAGACTAAAATCGTGTTTTGAAATCATATTCATAAAGTGAGAGACACTTTCCAATGTGCTAAGATGCGCAGCTCAACATCATAGGATTATCACATTTTGAATTCTGGTTCTTAGAGCTTTGGTTTCTAACCCTTATTTGCTTGTCTTGTCTTTTATTTTACGGGTTTCACGTTTCAGCACAAATCTTCTGTAGGAAATCTTGTACTCAAAGTGTAGAAAAATGCCGTTTTTGTGAAATGTCACGGGAGCTACATTACTAAGATTGCTGAATGTTTGTATGGCAGCCTATTCTTTAATCTGTTCAATTACAGAGTTTATGATTATGTAAATGGAGTATGGGATCTGAGAAGAAAAAAAAAGGTTATAGTACTTCCGTTCACAGGCAGATTCGACATATCCTCGTTTACTTCCCCCTTGTCTTCTGACTGACTCCTTAAATCATCAACATGTGTGTATATATAGTTGCATCCGATTCAAGGAAGATAATGGACAAGTACATTGGTATGAACAGGTCGTCGACTTTGACAAAAAATGCATACTGATTATCAGTTTTCCTGCTGAGTTGTATTATTATGCTGCAGAATACTCCCTCCGTTCCTAAATATAAGTCTTTTTAGAGATTCCACTACAAACTACATACGGATGTATATAGACATATTTTAGAGTGTAGATTCACTCATTTTGCTCTGTATGTAGTCAATAGTGAAATCTCTTAAAAGACTTATATTTAGAAACAGAGGGAGTACACATCAGCTATTATGCTACAGAATGCGCATAATTAGTTACAGATCAGTAGGCTACTCATCTGGTTAGTTTTCTCAAGTCATTTCTTCTGTGTGTATATATGTTATTTTCCTTTTTACACTAACAAGAGTTTTGTGCTTTCTGGTATGGTGTGGTGCTCCCCCCTTCATTTAGTGAGTTCTTCCTTAATGGAGGATATGGTATAGGTAATAGTGAGTGGTGTTCTAGCTTATGCACTATTTCTCCCTGGCCCGAGTTCCACACCATGACATGCCGCCGCCCCGGCCGCCATGTCTGTCATGGCACCGACGCCTCCCTGGCTCGCGGGACATTCCCTGTATATTTTGTAACATGCTTTCATGAATACAATTGAGTTGCATCCTATAATATTTTACATGCGTTATCCGGTTTTAATGGACAGGTTCCAGCAAAAAATGTCCCGCTATAGGGAAACCGAGTGGCAAGGTGTGTTTTAGGATGGAGTTCTTGTGTTGGAACAACGTGTTGAAGATAACATGGCGAATAGTCCGTACAACTACATTTCTTCCCCACATATGAGTTGGATTTGGGGGAGCCCAGACGGTTGAATTTGGGGAGTCTGTTGGGCACCCATTTGAACACGGCCGAACGTATGTATCTGGTTGTAGAATCATGGAATAAGGGAACAAAATCATGCATGTGTTCTCTTTAATTAATAGATAATAAAAATAGATATGCTTTATGGGATGATTGGTCTTAAGCATAAAAAGGCATCCATGTGCCACCTATCATTTATAATGCACAATAACGAGTTCTATGTTCTTGTACCACTTTCTTTATTTTCTGCGTTAGATCTGATAGTGTATGTTAGTAAATTACATTTTTATCGAAGATTACAAGTGAAGAGTATTTCAATTATTTTTTGTATGTTATTGGCTATCTTTTGTATACATGTGACATTTGATATGCAATCAGTAACAACCAATCCACAATGAATAGGAAGACATAATAATGCTAAGAATAACCCAGTGTCAACAAAAGAATGTTCTTAATTTTTTTAAGGCCCGTGGCAACGCACAGACACTCTACTAGTATAACCAGGAGGAGGGTTAATACATTGTAGGTTTTTTCTACGTCCCGCATTGGCGTTGGCTTTCTCTTATGCTTCTTCACCGTTGGTTGTAACGGAAAAAGTTGGACTGCACAGTTTCACCAGTCTAAATTATTTTAACATATAAATTTAGCAAATGACTCCTGCCGTCTAACCGGCCCAATGCGGTCGTCCAACCTGGGCAAATCCATCGCTCCGCCCGAAGAACCAACTCCGGCGCCACACATTGGCGCACCCAAACACTTGGCCTGACCAGAATCTGCTATTTAATAGCGGCTACATTTAAATTATTGAATTGACATGGTTTGATGGCCGAGATTAATTGGATCTTCCCATTTAAGTCTTTTCATATTGGTACAGATAAGCTATGTTTTAAACACCTAGGCCCCTATAGCTCCTAATCCCTATGTAACGCTCATGGTGTCAAAATGAAGGATCGGGGGCTACTGACAGGACATGATATCGAGGTATCCAACCTTCAATGAAGTAGATCACCAGGCCGGCCTTGAGGGCCAGCTACGTCCCAGGCCCCTCACCCTGCCGGCAAGCCTCCTCTAGAAGGGTGCCTCTTTACTTGGCGCACAAAACATCTACTCTAATAAATTCATTTGGGCTACAAAGCCATGTAAGCTGACTCGAGCCCATGTAATCCTACCCCCCATCAATCCACCTATATAAGGGGAGATAGGGGCCTCCCAAGACGACAACTCCTCTTGATCTCCCTCAACCTCTCTCATACGAGACAACACCAATATAAGCATGCAGGTTGTAGAGTATTATCTTACCTCGAGGGCCTGGACATGGGTAAATCCTTCATCTCGTATGCACCTAATATGATCGTCTATGCGTACTCCTCCCTATGATCAACCTTATGATCATTTTGTCGGTTTCATGCATCAAAAAATGGCCCCCGGCGAGGGGTGTGGTGCGTGTACATACTATGTTCAGATGATCTCTCCTTGTTGTCATCGATTACAATCTTGCCTAAGATGATAAAAAAGTCGATAACATTTTGCGCACCGCTGCACTGCTCCCTGTGATCCAATCTACGTCGGCAGCAAAAGCGTGGTTATGCATCACATTCGGAGCAAGCCTTTGAATGGAGTATGGATTGAAGTACAACCTAACTAGTTTTGTCGATCGGTTGTGACTCGTCTTCTCCTTGGTACCTACCGATATCCTGCCGGATTCAACCCAACATGCACATACAAGGAGTAATTAGGATGGTTGTTGTGTATACGACTTGGTCTGCAACAGTTGTAAATTATGTGTGAAGCACAACAGAAGGATTGCGTACTCTTGGAGTAATTAGGATGGTTGGTGGGCGCTTTGAAGTCCAACCAAGAATTGGGCGTAGGTGCTAAATCCACATACACAAAAGGGATACAAGGGTCCAAATCCAACAAAGTAGGCAAAAGAGGAACTAGTTCATCCCAATCATTAAGGAATTGAGGGCTTGATATCCAAGAGGTTCTTCCCTAGAAGGGGTCATGAATCCACTAGGGGATCTTCTCGTAGGCGTTGACCTTCATGGAAGAGTGTAGTGGATGAACAAAGCTTTATCTCATATTTGAGCTAATCCTTTGCTAACCGTACAAATGAGGTGGGGCAGTCTGAAGGGTAGACGAGGGAGAACATCCTCGCGGTTGGGAGGTTCTAAAACCTAGCTGCGGGGATCTGCACCGCCGATCTTCATCGACTCTACTTTCGTTGCGCTGCGAGTCGGTAATGATCAGATCAAAACCTTGTATATGTTATATTGGAGAAATTCATTGTGGACAAATCTTGTGCATCCATAACTCACATGGCTTCGTTCTCTAGATGTAGAGAAACATCCATCGAAACCATGAGTTGATGGGAATGCGATATTGGAACATAAAGTTCGATATCCTAGTGTCGTTGGACCGACCACACTTAATTGGTTGGGCCTCGGGAATATATGTGGTTCTTGTTTACTCTTGGAGTTGGTGGGTACTCCTAGATGGTTGGACTCCTTGCTCAAATTTCCTTCTTGTGGTGTGCTCCTAAGAAGTTTTGTAAGAGCTTGGTGGGCGCTTTGAAGTCCAACCACAAATGATTCGGTTTTACATAGGTTTATTTTCACCTAGAAGCTCTGGTTGAAGCACTAGGCCTTAGAGTACCCAATCCCTACTTAACACTTATTACGTCAAAAGGAAGGGCAGACGCACAGGACTGGGCGTAAGGGGCCAGGACCGATAGGAGGCGGGGTGAGCAATTTTCCCAAGTTATCGAGTAGCGGGTTTTAAGAGTGGTTTCTTCTAGTATGCTTTTATATGATTTCTTTTGTTTTTATTCATATATTACAAATATTTTGAAAAATCTTCAAGATTTTTTGGAAAAAAAGTTTGCATATTTTAAAATTTTGATGGAATTATTTCCTAAAAATTCTCTCATTTTTTTTAAAAAATGCTTGCATTTTCAAAAAAAAATGTTCATGCAGTTAGAAAAAGGTGCCGGTTTTGGGGAAAAAATTGATGACTGTTGAAAAAAATGTTGTCCAATTTTCGAAAAATGGTTAGGCCTTGTGAAGAATCTTCAATATCCCCAATTGGCTTGGGATAACTTTTCTAGTTTGCTTCTAGCATAGCAGCAAAAAAAGATATATCAGCAGCATGTGCTTTTTTTTGGAAGAAGTAGGAGGCGATGGGCTTTCTGAATTAGTATTATTACGGGGCCATACAGCAGTAAAGCCCAACCCTAACACCCGATCCGCGACCCAGTCGTCCCCTCCCATCCCCCATCTGCGCCGCTCCCATCCCGATCTGCGCCGCGCCGCTCCCCTCTCCTCCCCATCCGCGCCGCGCCGCCCTCCGCTCCCCTCCTGCCGTCGGGACCAGCAATGGTGCTCATGAGCGCTGCGGCGACGGCCGCCGTGATTTACGCGTACGGCAAGTCGGTCGCCTCGGTCGGGCTTGCTGCAGGGACCAGCGCCAGGGCGTTCTGGGTGATCGGCGGTTTCACCAAGGTGCTGTGTCCGATCTGCCACGAGCATGTCAGGCAGATGAAGTACGAGAGGCACACCAGAGAGCATACGTTCGAGTGCCCCTCGTGCTACGACCAGGTCCCGTTCTCCGAGCTCGAGAACCATGCACAGAGCCATGGGTATCGATGCTCGGTGTGCTACCAGACCGTCCCGCTCGCCAACTTCGGCACTCACCTGGATCTCCACAGGCACGACGCGACGGTTATTCTCCTCTTGTTAGCTCGAGACGAGATGCTCTTCTTTTTTTTTTACTCTTGCGGTGTCCTGCAGGGAGGAGCTGGCCGGGATCAGGCGGATCAGAGACGAGGGCTACCAAACAAGGCTGGAGGACCTGGAGCGCGAATGCCAGCAAAAGATGGCGGACCTTGAGCGGTACGAACCATCTCACCTGCAAGACTGCCGGTCGGACAAATTCAGATGATTAACTGTATGATGATTCTGTTAGTTTATTTTGTATGATGATTTTGTTAGTTTATTTTGCTTGTTGGCCAAATTCAGATGATTAACTGGATGATAACTCTGTTAGTTTATTGTGTTTGTTGGCCCAAATTCAGATGACTAAACTGGATGATGATTCTGTTAGTTTTTTGTGCTTGTTGGCCCAACTGGATGATGATTCTGTTAGTTTTTTGTGTTTGTTGGCCCAAATTCAGATGATTAACTGGATGATGATTTTGTTAGTTTATTGTGTTTAATCTATGGATTGACACTCATGAATGAAATATTTCATTTCACTTTGATTTATGGATCGATGTGATGTAAGTACTCCCTCGGTCCCAAAATTCTCGTCTTAGATTTGTTAGACAAGAATTTGGGACGGAGAGAGTATTTGTTGTTATTACTAATTAATGATTAGTTTTTTCTAGCTACTAAATTGTGTTGGATGCACTGTGCCTTTGTTAAAGAATACACTGCTCTTTGCCTCTCTCCACTGCGTCTTGGTAACAGTACAAAGTCTGTCTCTGCAGGGCGGAGGCTGCGTATATCGAGAAGAGAGAGCAAGCGAGACTGTTATGGGAACACCTAAAGTCCAATTGCCCTGCCTGCAATGAAACCGTGCCCATGCCCCAAATGGAATCACATGTCCGAGAGCACAAGTACGTAGACGAGTGCAAAATAAAATGAAAATTGCAAGATTTACAAACATACAAACAACCATTTTTACAGAATTTCCCTCTCCTGTGCAGACTTGATTTAAAGCAAAGTTCAACCAGACGCAATGAGATTGCTAACATGGGGATCAGGGTCAAGGGCCTAAGAATCGGAGCTCTCGTGAGTAGCTGATGATACTTCCCTCAACCTGCAAACGAGTTCTAACACCTCATGCCCTTGCACAAATCACTAGATTAATTAAATAACAATTGAAAAACTGAATATACTACATACAGTTCTACTCCCTCCGTTCCTAAATACTCCCTCCGTTCCAAAATATAGCGCGTCCTCGGTTTCCGTGCTTCAACTTTGACCATTAATTCAATCAACAAGACCGACTGCGGCGGGCGAAAAAATTATACCAATGAATTCGTATTCAAAAAAAGTTTTTAATTATATAATTTTTGATCCCGCCGCAGTCGGTCTCGTGGGTTAAATTTATGGTCAAAGTTGAACCTCAAAAAGCGTGGGCGCGCTATATTTTGGAACGGAGGGAGTACAAGTCTTTTTAGATATTCCAATATGGACTACATACGGAGCAAAATGAGTGAATCTACACTCTAAACTACATCTATATACATCCGTATGTGGTTCATATTGAAATCTCCAAAAAGACTTATATTTAGGAACGGAGGGAGTATTTTATACAATGACACAATTGGACAACTGAAGCCAAGTATATTAAATCTTCATCTACATTTATAGTGACAGATAATTGTTGTATACAAAGTATGAACATTGTATCCTACTCTAGATGATTGAATGTGGCAGATAGGAATAGGATACTCTATGTGCAGACTGAATCATGATAAAATCCCAGAAGGGTGGAAAGATTATTCTTTACCAATTCTCCTTGAAGCATTGCTGCAAAAAGCTGACCTGCATCATTACTTGACGCCATTTTTCATTTATTTTTTCAGGTGAAGCGTTGGGCCAGTCATCAGTAGAGTGCTCAATGTGCTAAGGGGACACTAAAGGGAAAGGTAGCCAGCCAGCCTTTGATTTGCTTCGAAAATCTCCATCACTACGAATTTAGATACTTGCACAACAAATGATTTACACATCAGGTTTTATTTATGGAAACTGCATATGTAACCTGAAGGTTATGTGATAAAATTAGCAAAACTTTTATAGCCGCTAGCTTAACATGGTATACACCTCGTCAAATATAAATTGCGAGTACTACTCCCTCCGTTCCATAATGTAGTGCCTATAGATTTTTTGAAAAGTCAAACTTCACAAAACTTTGACCAAGTTTGTGGAGAAAAATATTTACGTCTAGAGTGCGAAACATATATCACTAGATTCATCATAAGATGTAGTTTCACATTATATATTTTTGCTATTATAGATATAAATATTTTTCTCTACAAACTTGGTCAAAGTTTGACTTCTCAAAAAATCTATAGGCACTATATTATGGAGCGGAGGGAGTAATAACTAAGAACCATAGGCATTAGGCACTAAAAGTAGTCTCGAGATAGCAAACCAGAATACTAATCAATGCACAGAATCATATGTGCCCCACCACTACAGGTATGATGTATCATATACCACCCGACAGCAAGTAAAGTGTAATCCTTTCCTGTAGTACTCCCTCCGTCCGGAAATACTCGTCGGAGGAATGAATGTATCTAGATGTATTTTAGTTCTAGATACATTCATTTTTATGCATTTCTCCGACAAGTATTTTCGGACGGAGGGAGTATTACTTTACCTTGTGTAGTGGTGTGTTGCATAACAGTTCATCCTGTGCTGCTGGACATTATATTTTATCTGCCCGAGCCATTCACACCCTCCATTCATTTTGTGGACAGCCTAGCCTAGCTATGGACCTTGGGACGCCCCAGCTTTGGCTGGAACCCTGTGAGCATCCCAAAATCATGAGCAGACTTTAAAAAAGCAAAGGGACGATTAGGTTTGCATGATTCTGAAAAAAGGATGAATATGTTATATACACGCTTTTGTATAATTAGCTTGAACAGGGTATTGCCTCATAAGAATCTTGGAAATAGGTGCAGAATCAGGGTATTGCCTCATTAAATCATTCTGTGACAGCGGTTGCACTTGAAATGATTAGGCGTAGACAAAACCTATAACTATAACTACAAGCTGAGTATAAACAAACTTAGTCTGCACTTTATGCAAATGGTGTGGTGCACAACAACTGCTGCTGCACATCCTACTGTATTTTTCATCTATCTGGTTAATGAAGTTGACAACTTCAGTATTCACAAGAATTTTTCCTAAAAGTAAAACTGTATTCTCTTTGTGGTTGCAGGATGAAGGTATCAACTTCTAGAGAATTGCTACCAGCATACAAGAGAATGTCTTGATCGGCAATTTTGAATACCCAGTGAACTATTTTCTGCTCTGTTAATCTGCATCTGCGTGCTAACGTTTTGTAAACCGTGTGGTGGATCCTTAGAGATTGCTTACAAACAGCTCTAGTCTTAGTTCAGTAAGGAATTGAGCAACTTGGTGTTACGGATGGTGCATGTGGTCCGTTGAGAGCAGCCGCATCACATTTATTTAGCTGTGTTAGTAATGCTAAGCTTTGCACCACTGGTAAGCTTACTGGTCGATGCTAAGATCAGTATGCACTGCCCCGTCAGTGCTAGAGGTGTTTATCTTGACTATTCCTTTGTTTAAATCAACTATCTACAACTAGCATACTTTCTTGAAAAAAGAAAAACTATGACAATAGAGTAGGATTATTACCAAGAAGAGTGGGTTCATGGGCAAGATTTGTACACCTTCATACCTGCACAGGGAAAGAGAGAATCATATCAAAAACAGCCAGAAGAATCCAAGGTCCAGACACACGTACAGTAAGGAAATTGAAAACTATTGTATCGGTAGAAGAAATCCCCAGCGGGCGACCCTACGAGCACGGCTACACACTACACCTTCGCCTTCTTCTTCTTGTTCTTAAAAAAAATGAGACTTGTATCACAACACTTTATGCTTAGCTTAGAGGAGGTGCCAGGAAGGGCCACACTACACTCTCTTCTTCTTGGCTATTTAATCTTGCTGAATACTGAAGTTGTATCTTAGCTACACCTCACAGGCGATGGGACGACTTGATTTAAAAAAAGTGAGACTCATATGAAGATTTCAATACTTTAGTCTTCTGTGATTTCAACACTTTAGTCTTCTTCTTGGCTACACCTCACAAGCAATGGAGTGACTTGATTTGTAGGATTCATAAGGATGAAAGAAATGCTTCTCAAGATGATAGAATCACGAGATGATAGAGCGACTACCAGGATCAAGGAAGTTGCTTTGCATCAGACAAAACAGAGCTGGAGGCCTTCACAAGTGTGCATCAAATGCAGCCTCTAAAACATAAGGATGAAAGAAATGCTTTTCAAGATGATAGAATCACGAGATGATAGAGCGACTACCAGGATCAAGGAAGTTGCTTTGCATCAGACAAAACAGAGCTGGAGGCCTTCACAGAGCATACGGCCTCTAAAACACAAGCAAATCCATCTTGCCGAAGTGGTGGGACATACCTGAACAAGCAAAAGAGAGCAAGGTCATATCAGAACAGGCCAAGGGATCCAAGATCCTGATCAACATGCAAAAAAAAATGTACAAGAAATCTTCATATGTATCTAGAGAGGTGGATAGCCTGGCTGCCTCTATTCATTTCGAGGGTAAAAACATGGACAGCCTATCGAGGGACGACTGTTACCGGACCCTACGACCACGGGTACACACTCCATTGCGCATTCCCAAAAGATGAGTACAGAGTCTTTTTTTAAGTGAGCACAGACTTGACAAAAGCAGTATTCGCAACATTACAAAAATTTACTACTATCTCGCAAGCAAAGGGACGACTTGATTTGTAGGATTCGGAGGAGAAAAAATACTTTTGAATATGAAGAAACACACTTGCAGAACAAAATTACACATTAATTTTTGGAACATATGTGTTTGGTTCACTGAGTTAAGGAACTCGAAATCTTGATAGAAACACAAGAATATTTAAAACTAAAACACCTACCTTTGGTATCTTAAACATATGTATAACACGGATTTTTAATCGTAGCACATACCACATATCACAACTAGGCACGAAAGGTGACAAACAACAAAAGAAATACTGATAAAATTACACGAATATGATAGCCTGCAAAATGAAAAGACACATAAATTTTGGTAAATTAGGTTTCTTTGTTCACTGGAATATAAAAATCAAGACCAAAGGACATACACTACTACTAGCATGCAAGCATCTGCCATTGCATTAACCAACACAAATGATAACTAATCACTCTCTTCACAAGCATATCTTCTCCAAGATAAATGTTGTAACCTCAATTGTTTGGGAAAATTCAGTACATACACAAGAATATCAGTACAGACTAGTCAAATCAAAACAACACGGAAAAAGTATTACGGTTAAAAACATAAATATTTTTTGTAATCTCAAGTACTTTTTTTAAAAAAAACTCTGAGAGTAGGAGAAAAAGAGAGAGAGCAAATCCAACCCAACGGCGTGGTGGTGGGTCTACATGGCTGAACAATGATGGTAGAGAGCAACATGCCAAGGAATCCAAGGTCCTTACCTGAAGAACATGCATGCTTACAGTATGTATACTGCAAAAAAAAACTCAATGGATCTGATCTAGAGAGAAAACGAGTGGACAGCCTCCATTCATTCATTTCGAGTGGACAGCTTGGGCATCGACACGACAGCTACCAAAATGAAAAAATGGGGGCAGGCCGACCCTACCTCCATGTGCGCACATCCCCAAAAGATGAGCACATACAAATAAACCTGACAAACAAAGGGATGGTTTGAACCAGGCCTGCAGAACGGTTATTAGACACATCAATTTTGTCAACCTATTATGTGTTTGGTTCACTTGATTAAAAAAATCAAAATCATCCTAATAGAAGCACATACACAAAATTAATAAAAAGAAAGCCAAATCAAAGCAACACGTTCTTACTTAACGTTCTTATATATAGGCTAAAAAAAGTAAAATCGAATCAAAGCAATGAAAATCACAACCAAAAGTATATGACTCAAATGCTAGCTAGATTACTCCATCCCCAAGCGTCTCTTCAGCGAGTGGAGCTTCGACATCTCTAACACCGACACAATACATCTCTAACTAAAATGGATAACCATAACTAATTAAGATTAATCTAGCATAGCATCGGACACTAAGTTTTTTAATCTTAGCACGTACCCTCATATCACCTTAGCACTGGCGAAAAGTGGACTAACAATGACACTAAAGTTTGTGAGGACAAGTGCTAAGATCAAAAGGCTTAGCGACAGAGCTAGGCAAACAAAATGTACTTTGGATTGTTATCTCTGTATTAATTAGGGGGCCTATATAACTATAAGTGGTACTAAGGGGTGTGGCAAAAGAAAAAACTCATCAAAGAGTGTTTTATACACCACCAAAAGAAGTAATAAAGGAATTGCAAGGAGAGGTTTGTGATTTTTATTTTCTTAAAAAACAATAGACTGCATGAATTCTTGGGAAAAATCCCAAAGAGTTTGAAATCCTTTTAGGAAAAGCTCCCACAGATCCAAACAGCCTGAAAACAGTACTCTGGTGAATCTTCTTCTGAAGAAGCATTTATTTTCTTTTGCTTTGTCCTCCGGTGATATACATAATACAGAAGATTAAAACAAAAACAAAAAGCTCTGCACATACATACACAGGAGAGGAGACGGCCTAACAGGGCCTGATGCGGCTGGGATATTCGTTTTACTCGATCGATGGGAAATATCCATCTGTAATACTAGTGTAACATAAAATAGAGAGAGATCCAACCAACCTGCAAGACGAGACAGTAGAAACATGGCGGCCGGTAAGGATGGATTCGTTTTCTTTCTTAGATTAGAGGGGGGATTCGTCGGATGAAAGAAGAAGCAGAGGACTCACCCTGTCACCCATCCATCCATAAGAGGAACAAGCGCCGTGAGAGTCTCCGGTCGCCACCGTGCTGTTTCCCATCTGGACATGGACGGGGTGAGGGGAGGTACGTTGCTGCCGTCCGGCCAGCGAGGCGGGTATGCGTCTCGATTCGGCGGGGCTAGATCCATCTCTCTCGCCATCGCCATCGCCATGGAAGAAGGGTGCACGGTGGCAGGGGGTTGGTTGCAAGGAAGGAAGGGTGAGCCCATGGATCCTTCCGTGGTGGTGGTCGGAGATCTGAGGAGAGGAGAGGAGCAGGAGAGAGAGGCGGCTAGGCTAGGCTAGGGTTTGGATCCAGGCAGCGAGAAGATAAGGCCAGATCTGACAACAGATTTAGTATTTGACAAAAGTTAATATTACGTATGTGGGTGGCAGGCAGGCAGGCGCACGCGTGGGGTTTCTCTTTCTTTCTTTCTTTTGCACGGATTTTCACGTCATGCATCACCGCACCTGACCTAGGGAGCTCCTATTGGGCGCCACAGGCGCCAGAAGTTCTCCCTGGCGCCTACTACACCGCTGAGTTGGGCCGGCCCAGCAAACGTGTACAACATCGAAAAATCATAGCGTTTAAAAAATCACAGAAATAAATGCAGTTGACAAGTTTCGAACTCGTGCAGTTCCACTAGCGTATGAGTTCTGCTAACCAGCGGGACTACTTGCGACTAGTGATAGGTAGCAGGCACAAATTATATAATAACAATGTTTTCTCGCTATTTTATTGCACAAAACGGTACCAATTACTATTTTTAAATTATTTGACGAAAAAAAATCGTGAATTTGAAAAGCCTCATAGATTTCGAACAAAGTTCTTAAATTTTCAAGAAAAGTTCAGAAACTTGAAAAAAGTTCATCAATTGTTAAACAAAAAGTTCATCAATTTTGAAAAAGTTCATCAAATTTGAAAAACAATCATCGAAATTGAAAAAAGTTAATGGGTTTTCAAAATTAGTTCATCAATTTTCAAGAAAAGTGCACAAACCTAAAAAAAGTTCATCAATTTTCAAACAAAAAAGTTCATCAAATTTGAAAAAAGTTCATCGAAATTAAAAAAAGGTTCATGGATTTTTAAAAAAAATCATCAATTTGGAAAAGGTTCATCGGATCTAAAAAAATTTCATAGAAATTGAAAAGGAAATCATTGATTTTGAAAAAGTTCACGGAATTTGAAAAAGGATGAGGAAAAAAGAAAAACAAAAACCGACCTGACGTTGACAAATAAATGAATGGACTGAAGTATCTATTAGTAAATGTGGCCCTGGCTTGGTGGCTAGAGCCTTGCGCTCTCAGCGACGTGGATCCAGGTTCGATCCTTGGTTAACGCTATTTTTTGACCAATTCATAAGTAAAATCTCTCAGCGGGTGGGTCTCCTGGGATTTCTCGTATCTCCACGGAAGTAAGTACTGGTATGATCGGAACTAGTATTTAGATATATGTGACCCTCTAGCGGTTTGACTCCGTTGATGGTATACGGAACTTCCTTCCTGCGAAAGGTCGAGTTCGTAAATCAAGCTTGTAGAAAAAGCGAGTACCGGTATTTGATGGTGATGGTGAGGATGACTAACCTCGCTCTTGCAACCATGAATATTTTCTAGATACTACGGGCATATACCTTCTTCCGAAGGGTCCCCGTCCTATCTTTTTCGCCTTCCGCTCTGGAATCGACTATTGGTGGGTTGTAACGTGAACCTATGGATCTCAATGAACAGCTTCGATACCACAAAAGGATGGGCAAGAAAGACAGCAGGTGTTGAGCCAAAGCCCTAGTTCATACACAATCATAATGTTGGTCAACCATCCGAACCGGGATTCTTGTTATTCATACGAAGGAACAAGAAAAGAAGAAGTATGGGATAAATGGTTTTTGAGTTGGGCATGATGAAAGCGGGTACAATGGCATTACTTAGAAGCTATTATGTCCTGTCTTGGCTTTAGCAATAAGCTTGTGCGACTGATGACTCCCTCCATCCCTGGCATCGCCAAGACTAATGGATAAGGTTTTGTCGCATCTTAATCGAACCGCATGCGGAGCTCAGCTCCTAAGAAAATAATAAGAAATATCTAGTTTTGTTTCATAAGTGGCGAGCCAAGGAATAAGAATACCGCCCCCTGATCTGTATTTCAAAAGCGGATTCAGCGCTGCAAGAAATAGAATTATGCATAGATTGACTTGTAAAGAAAGACGAACCGAACAGTGCTAAGCAAAACTCTCTTATTTCTATGCTCGATTCAATCTCTACTCATCTGCTTTTAGTTCTACTTTCTGTATACGAAGTCCGAGCTTTTCGAGCTGCTCAGTTCTCGCTATGTCATTTCTTGGTTTTTAGTGCATTCACTCAATTCTCTGTGAAGTCCATGGACATGTTGTGGTTCATTGCAGAGAACAGCCATCACATGGATCAAGCTATAAGGAATCACCCGCGAGCGAGGGCAAGTCTCAATTATGGTAGGAATGGAATACACCAATCATAACTCTGGTCTGGTCCCTAGTTCCCTAAGTAGTTAGTGAAACTTCCAGCTGGACTGACTGGATTTAGAGCTTAATGCTCCTATCTTTGAACTAGAATCTTAGCGCTTATTTCATGAAGATAGCTACTTTAATTGATACAAGAATGCCTACTTTGGACCAATAGGATCTACTCCTACTTGAATGCCAATCCAATCTCTTTCCCAATAAGAATTCCTAATCCCTAAATCCAAGCAAGGCATGATTGTTAGTCAGGATAACCAGCTTACGTACCGCATTAAGAAGTACCGACTATGCTTTTTTCCATACTTTTCTTGCAGTACTTCAGTAAAGCTACCCCATTTTAATAAGATAGGGATTCGAGATATCAGCATTTTCACAGGTCCTTGTCAAGCTGCAGCAGAATCAGATTCGAGTATAGCATCATTCGGTTGGAGTTCTGAAATAATCTGGATCCCCTTTGCTATTTTAGCAATCTCTGTTGCTCAGTTTCATCCCTTTCTGAGGTAGAAAACCCATCCATATATGTACGAGTGAGAGATGTCTTCCGTCCCGGAGAACCGTCTTCTCTCCCTCCTTAGGAAAAGGAGATCTAGGTAGAGGAGGTAGAAAATAATAGATACCGTCTATTCTATTAATTAGTCATCAAAAAGCAACCTATATCGAGGTCAAGTTTGATAGGGTGAAGTGGACTATTAGATCCCCGGCTTACCATTAGAAAGAAAGCTTAGCCGCCGACGTCAATGTGTTAAGCACATAGGATATATTCGGCGAAAGTCAGTAAGAAGTAGAGTGAATTCTGAAACTCCAGCATTTAGGCCCAGATAGAATGGGTCCTCAAGCTTAGAATCATTTGGCCTAACCTTTAAGAAAAGTCAGCATCTTTTCATCCGGGTCGTACTAAAGGCAGGTAGACCGAACACACGGCACCTGTCCCAATGACTGGTACACTGACGGTGGCTTATTGGTTCCTTCCTCCCTTCCATCCTCAAGTCTTACTTTCCTTGATGCCTTAGTTTACTTGATGCCTGATTCATTCCTCCCTATATTCAATCTCTCGTGCCATATTCTTTTTCAGGTTTGACATTACTTCCCTTTCCTATCTTTTTTACTTTTCTCAAGGACGTAAGATTCTTTAAAATCCCTTTCGCATATCCCTTTGATTCCAGGTTCAGATCCATCTATCTCTTCTCTCCCTTTCTTGGAACCTTACTTCACAAAGTAGGACATGCCCCCGGGGATACTCATCATTATTATGAATAGGTTACTCTATCCAATTCCCCGGAATCATTCACTATCATAGTCAGTCTCACCTTCACTTAGTTGAGGGATACTAACATCACCATCTGCACTGAGGAATATCTGAGATTTCTCAGGGTTCACGTGCATGCCCCCGCCACCACGTTCGATCACGGAAATAAATCCACTTAGATTTACGTGCCTTAAGATGTCCAGAATTTGAGGACGGTCAAGATGATATGAATCATAGCGTGTTGAAGCTAGAAGGACATTGGTGTCCCATCTTGTATAAAGAACACCTTCATACCGGCTCAGGACCTCCCTATCGAATTGATGTTGAAAAAAGAGATGTAGGAGCACGTCGCTCAATTCACCTATCAATGGTATACAATTCGAATGAGGAATTTGGAGGTTAGTGGCAGCATTATATATCGGGAGAGATAGAAATTCCTTTAAGATGTGGGAAATCACACCCAGATTGTGTAGACACTTTAAGGTATTCCATAGACGTTCCGTAGAAACATACCGGATACTATGACTCAAATCCACACAGACTATTTTCTCTACACCACTTTGACCATCCCAGAACCTTTGGTGGTAATCCAACATTTCATTATAATAAAATAATCTAGACGGAAGATTGTTTCTTATCACTAGAAACTCCCGCATTAAGATATTAGCTAACACTTTAAAAAGTAGTACATCTATTGGAAGAGATGGCGCAGCCATACAAGGCCAATCACCAGCATTGATGAGTGGGCGCCTGGCACAACAATAGCCAAGCTCATCTTGCCTTTCCAGAGTGAAATGTTCCTGCAAAGTCATACCACCCCTACCATATTTATAGGTTTTGTATACCAATTTGGGATGAAATGAAGAATAACCTTCGTGTATATGCGACACCATGGTATCGATTTCTTCGGGTAAGACGCCCCGCTCTCTCCACATATCATTCGAATTATAGAGTCTCCTGACCTCATTAATCAATTGAAGTTTCCAAAAACTACCATGAAATCTCCGGCGAAAAGTGACGTTGTGATTACTTATAGATCCAATGAAAACTTTTGAGATAATACAAAAAGTGGTCATCATTTCTTCCTCTTGGTAAGTTGGCTGGTTTCTTCCCATTCTTTCTTCTTTCCACTAATCTAATGGTTTCATTCTCCCATCGAGAGGTTATGATACTAGCAAGAGTCCTATTCTTCTCCTCTCGATCCTACCTTGGGTTATGTTTGACAGGGATGGTCAGTGAACTTCTATTAGTTTCAAAGGAGGATAGAGATCCATTGGGGAAGGCTCGAAAGGTTATTCGATATCAAAGGTTGACCCTCGACGTGCCGCAGCCACTATTTTTACTCCTTTTATGCAATTATGAACGAAACTTTCTCGATTCCAATGCAACTTATCCTTTTGGAGTTGACGTAACAAACTATGCGAGCCTCCCGATGAAGCCAACAGAAATCCTATCCGAATACTAAAAATAAAAGGCAATTTCATTATGGTGGTATACCAGCCGCCAGTTCTGGAACTTCCAGTTCCAATCGGAGCATATAGATTCGTAAATGGATTTGTATGTATAGCCACTTCAGTCGTGCTCCTCGTTTCTCGAATGGAAAAAAAGTATCTTCTTTCTGGGAACATGCTAAACCAGAAATTCTTATGTTCGTGATTCTTCATCCACCGATGCAGAAAATCTTCCAGTTTTCCATTCTCATATGAGGCAGGAAAGTTTATGGGCAACAGGTCGGCACGAAGTGATTCATCATGTTCAAACATGAACCTTTCGCTCGTTGGGGACGGTTTATAAATCATCAAATTCCCACAAATGGAATGAGAAGTGGGTCCATGTAAATGATCGAGACCTCGCAAACAACAACGTTCCTTCCCCATATGGAGTTCGGGACCCAAGGGCAATCGTTGAGTGAACTGTATCTTATTCGTATTAGTTGACCTAAGCCGCACCATTATTGCAGGGGTGGGGCTCGGCCTCCGAACCGTACGTGGGACGAGTTTCTGCCTCATACAGCTCGGGCCGAAGACCGGGGAAGTTGAGGAGAGATGGGGAGACCCAACTGCTGCCAGTCGGGACGGACAGGAAAGGGGGCGGGGATAAGCTTGTGAAGAAGCAAGCTTATTGCCCCACCCCCCAAAAACAAACCGACCCAGCAAGAAAACGTATGCGATTTAGCAACAAAGCGCTCATCCCTTGCTTGCTGCTTCGCGTTCTTTCTATTCCATCCCAGTCCATTCCGGGATAGGCGGCTAATAGAATCTAATATGTGCAGTAGTCGTCATCTGACCAATCGGCTCGGACACCAGACCACTTGTGTCCGCCCATTCTGTCTCGCCCTAAATGGAATGGCTCTCTTAGTTACGCTGTGCCCCGACCCGAGTCCCCACGTCCGCTTTTATCCGCCCGCAACCCGGCCAACACAACATTAGGGCCGTCCCCCCCATTCTATGCTGACCCGGGCCGGGGCTCGCTTTTTGGGAAGCCCGTTCCCACCGCGTGTTGGAAATATGCCCTAGAGGCAATAATAAAAGTATTATTATTAAATTTCCTTGTTCATGATAATTGTCTTTTATTCATGCTATAACTGTATTATCCGGAAATCGTAATACACGTGTGAATACATAGACCACAATATGTCCCTAGTGAGCCTCTAGTTGACTAGCTCGTTGTGATCAACAGATAGTCATGGTTTCCTGGCTATGGACATTGGATGTCGTTGATAACGGGATCACATCATTAGGAGAATGATGTGATGGACAAGACCCAATCCTAAGCCTAGCACAAAAGATCGTGTAGTTCATTTGCTAGAGCTTTGCCAATGTCAAGTATCTCTTCCTTCGACCATGAGAGCGTGTAACTCCTAGATACCGTAGGAGTGCTTTGGGTGTATCAAACGTCACAACGTAACTGGGTGACTATAAAGGTGCACTACAGGTATCTCCGTAAGTATCTATTGTTTTATGCGGATCGAGACTGGGATTTGTCACTCCGTGTAAACGGAGAGGTATCTCTGGGCCCACTCGGTAGGACATCATCATATGCGCAATGTGACCAAGGAGTTGATCACGGGATGATGTGTTACGAAACGAGTAAAGTGACTTGCCGGTAACGAGATTGAACAAGGTATTGGATACCGACGATCGAATCTCGGGCAAGTAACATACCGATAGACAAAGGGAATTGAATACGGGATTGATTAAGTCCTTGACATCGTGGTTCATCCGATGAGATCATCGTGGAACATGTGGGAGCCATCATGGGTATCCAGATCCCGCTGTTGGTTATTGACCGGAGAACGTCTCGGTCATGTCTGCATGTCTCCCGAACCCGTAGGGTCTACACACTTAAGGTTCGATGACGCTAGGGTTATAAAGGAAGTTTGTATGTGGTTACCGAATGTTTTTCGGAGTCCCGGATGAGATCCCAGACGTCACGAGGAGTTCCGGAATGGTCCGGAGGTAAAGATTTATATATGGGAAGTCCTATTTTGGCCACCGGAAAATGTTCGGGATTTTTCGGTATTGTACCAGGAAGGTTCTAGAAGGTTCCAAAGTGGGGCCCACCTGCATGGGGGGACCCACATGAACGTGGGTAGTGGGGGCAAGGCCCCACACCCCTGGTCAAGGCGCACCAAGATCCCCCCTTAGAAGGAATAAGATCATATCCCGAAGGGATAAGATCAAGATCCCTAAAAAGGGGGGATAACAATCGGTGGGGAAGGAAATGATGGGATTTCTTTCCTCCCACCTTGGCCAACGCCCCAATGGACTTGGAGGGAAAGAAACCAGCCCCTCCACCCCTATATATAGTGGGGAGACGCATGGGAGCTTCAGACGAAGTTCTGGCGCAGCCCTCCCCCTCTCCCAAGTCGTCCTCCTCTCCCGTGGTGCTTGGCGAAGCCCTGCTGGATTGCCACGCTTCTCCATCACCACCACGCCGTTGTGCTGCTGTTGGATGGAGTCTTCCTCAACCTCTCACTCTCTCCTTGCTGGATCAAGGCGTGGGAGACGTCACCGGGCTGTACGTGTGTTGAACGCGTTGGTGCCGTGCGTTCGGCACTTGATCATCGGTGATTTGAATCACGACGAGTACGACTCCATCAACCCCGTTCACTTGAACGCTTCCGCTTAGCGATCTACAAGGGTATGTAGATGCACTCTCCTTCCCCTCGTTGCTGGTTTCTCCATAGATAGATCTTGGTGACACGTAGGAAAATTTTGAATTTCTGCTACGTTCCCCAACAGTGGCATCATGAGCTAGGTCTATTGCGTAGATTCTTTGCACGAGTAGAACACAAAGTAGTTGTGGGCATTGATGTTGTACAATATGCTTACCGTTACTAGTCCAATCTTGTTTCGACGGTATTGTGGGATGAAGCGGCCCGGACCGACCTTACACGTACTCTTACGTGAGACAGGTTCCACCGATTGACATGCACTTGGTGCATAAGGTGGCTAGCGGGTGCCAGTCTCTCCCACTTTAGTCGGAACGGATTTGATGAAAAGGGTCCTTATGAAGGGTAAATAGCAATTGGCATATCACGTTGTGGTTTTGCGTAGGTAAGAAACGTTCTTGCTAGAAACCCATAGCGGCCACGTAAAACATGCAAACAACAATTAGAGGACGTCTAACTTGTTTTTGCAGGGTATGCTATGTGATGTGATATGGCCAAGAAGAATGTGATGAATGATATGTGATGTATGAGATTGATCATGTTCTTGTAATAGGATTCACGACTTGCATGTCGATGAGTATGACAACCGGCAGGAGCCATAGGAGTTGTCTTTATTTATTGTATGACCTGCGTGTCATTTAACAACGCCATGTAAATTACTTTACTTTATTGCTAAACGCGTTAGCCATAGAAGTAGAAGTAGTCATTGGCGTGACAACTTCATGAAGACACGATGATGGGGATCATGATGATGGAGATCATGGTGTCATGCCGGTGACAAGATGATCATGGAGCCCCGAAGATGAAGATCAAAGGAGCTATATGATATTGGCCATATCATGTCACTACTCTATTTGATTGCATGTGATGTTTATCATGTTTATGCATCTTGTTTACTTAGGACGACGGTAGTAAATAAGATGATCCCTTACAAAATTTCAAGAAGTGTTCTCCCCTAACTGTGCACCGTTGCTACAGTTCGTCGCTTCTAAGCACCACGTGATGATCGGGTGTGATGGATTCTTACGTTCACATACAACAGGTGTAAGACAGTTTTACACAGCGAAAACACTTAGGGTTAACTTGACGAGCCTAGCATGTGCAGACATGGTCTCGGAACACGGAGACCGAAAGGTTGAGCATGAGTCGTATAGTAGATACGATCAACATGAAGATGTTCACCGATGATGACTAGTCCGTCTCACGTGATGATCGGACACGGCCTAGTTGACTCGGATCATGTAATCACTTAGATGACCAGAGGGATGTCTATCTGAGTGGGAGTTCATAAGATGAACTTAATTATCCTGAACATAGTCAAAAGACCTTTTGCAAATTATGTCGTAGCTCGCGCTTTAGTTCTACTGTTTTAGATATGTTCCTAGAGAAAATATAGTTGAAAGTTGATAGTAGCGATTATGCGAACGGTAGAAAGCTTATGTCCTTAATGCACTGCTCAGTGTGCTGAACCCCAAACGTCGTTTGTGGATGTTTCGAACATCGAACATACACGTTTTGATAACTACGTGATAGTTCAGTTAAATGGTTTAAGTAGAGGCACCAAAGACGTTTTTGAAACATCGCGGAACATATGAGATGTTTCGAGGGCTGAAATTGGGATTTCAGGCTCGTGCTCACGTCAAGAGGTATAAGACCTCCGACGATTCTCTTAGCCTGCAAACTAAGGGAGAAAATCTCAATCGTTGAGCTTGTGCTCAGATTGTCTGAGTGCAACAATCACTTGAATTGAGTGGGAGTTGATCTTCCAAATGAGATAGTGATGTTTCTCCAAAGTCATTGCCACCGAGCTGCTAGAGCTTCGTGATGAACTATAACATATCAGGGATAAATAAGATGATCCTTGAGGTATTCACGATGTTTGACACCGCGAAAGTAGAAATCAAGAAGGAGCATCAATTGTTGATGGTTGGTGAAACCACTAGTTTCAAGAAGGGCAAGGGCAAGAAGGGATACTTCATGAAATGGCAAATCAGCTGCTGCTCCAGTGAAGAAACCCAAGGTTGAACCCAAACCCGAGACTAAGTACTTCTGTAATAAGGGGAACAGTCACTAGAGCAGAATTACCCTAGATACTTGGTAGATGAGAAGGCTGGCAAGGTCGATAGAAGTATATTGGATATACATTATGTTAATGTGTACTTTACTAGTACTCCTAGTAGCACCAGGGTATAAGATACTGGTTCTGTTGCTAAGTGTTAGTAACTCGAAATAAAAGCTACGGCATAAACGGAGACTAGCTAAAGGTGAGCTGACGATATGTGTTGGAAGTGTTTCCAATGTTGATATGATCAAGCATCGCACGCTCCCTCTACCATCGAGATTTGGTGTTTGCGTTGAGCATAGACATGATTGGATTATGTCTATCGCAATACGGTTATTCATTTAAAGAGAATAATGGTTACTCTATTTATTTGAATAATACCTTCAATGGTCTTGCACCTAAAATGAATGGTTCATTGAAATCTCGATCGTAGTGATACACATGTTCATGCCAAAAGATAGTAATGATAGTACCACCTATTTGTGGCACTGCCACGTAAGTCATATCGGTATAAAATGCATGAAGAAGCTCCATGTTGATGGATCTTTGGACTCACTCATTTTTGAAAAGTTTGAGACATGCGAACCATGTCTATTGGTGTATATGCATGAAGAAACTCCATGCAAATGGACCGTTTGAACTCACTTGATTTTGAATCACTTGAGATATGCAAATCATACCACATGGGCAAGATGACTGAAAAGCCTCGGTTTCAGTAAGATGGAACAAGATAGCAACTTGTTGGAAGTAACACATTTTGATGTGTGTAGTCCAATGAGTGCTGAGGCATGCAGTGAATATCATTATGTTCTTACTTCACAGATGATTCGAGTAGATGTTGAATATATTTACTTGATGAAACACAAGTCTGAATTATTGAATGGTTCAAGTAATTTCAGAGTAAAGTTGAAGATCATCATGACAAGAGGATAAAATGTCTATGATAAGATCATAGAGATGAGTATCTGAGTTACGAGTTTTGGCACACAATTAAGACATTGTGGAAATTGTTTCGCAATTAATACCGCCTGGAACACCATAGTGTGATGGTGTGTCCGAACATCATAACTGCACCCTATTGGATATGATGCATACCATGATGTCTCTTATCGAATTACCACTATCGTTCATGGGTTAGGCATTAGAGACAACCACATTCACTTTAAATAGGGCACCATGTAATTCCGTTGAGATGACACCGTATGAATTATGGTTTAGAGAAACCTAAGTTGTCGTTTCTTAAAAGTTTGGGGCTACGACGCTTATGTGAAAAAGTTTCAGGCTGATAAGCTAGAACCCAAAGCGGATAAATGCATCTTCATAGGACACCCAAAACAGTTGGGTATACCTCCTGTCTCAGATCCAAAAGCAATAAAGGATTGTTTCTTGAATCAGGTCCTTTCTCGAGGAAAGGTTTCTCTGGAAAGAATTGAGTGGGAGGATGGTGGAGACTTGATGAGGTTATTGAACCATCACTTCAACCAGTGTGTAGCAGGGCACAGGAAGTTGTTCCTGTGGCACCTACACCAATTGAAGTGGAAGCTTATGATAGTGATCATGAAACTTCAGATCAAGTCACTCCCAAACCTCGTAGGATGACAAGGATGCATACTACTTGAGAGTGGTACGTAATCCTGTCTTGGAAGTCATGTTGCTAGACAACAATGAGCCTACGAGCTATGGAGAAGCGATGGTGGGCCCGGATTCCGATAAATGGCTTGAGGCCATAAAATCCGAGAGAGGATCCATGTATGAAAACAAAGTGAAGACTTTGGCAGAACGGCTCAATGGTCGTAAGGCAAAGGAGTACGGATGGATTTTAAAAGGAAGACAGACAATGATGGTAAGAATTACCATTAAGAAAGCTCGACTTGTCGTTAAGATGTTTTCCGACAAGTTCAAGGAGTTGACTACGATGAGATTTTCTCACTCGTAGCGATGCTAAGAGTTTGTTGGAATTATATTAGCGATTACTGCATTATTTATGAAATCTTGCAGATAGGATGTCAAAACATTGTTTCCTCGACGATTTACTTGAGGAAAGGTTGTATGTGATACAACCGGAAGGTTTTGTCAATCCCGAAAGATGCTAATAAGTATGCAAAGCTCCAGCAATCCTTCTAAGGACTGGAGTGAGCATCTCGGAGTTGGAATGTATGCTTTGATGATGATCAAAGATTTTGGGTTTGTACAAAGTTTATGAGAAACTTGTATTTCCAAAGAAGTGAGTGGGAGCACTATAGAATTTCTGATGAGTATATGTTGTTGACATATTGTTGATCAGAAATGACGTAGAATTTCTGGAAAGCATATAGGGTTATTTTGAAAGTGTTTTTCAATGGAAAGCCTGGATTAAGCTACTTGAACATTGAGCATCAAGATCTATAAGGATAGATCAAAATGCTTAATAATACTTTCAAATGAGCACATACCTTGACATGATCTTGAAGGTGTTCAAGATGGACCAGTCAAAGAAGGAGTTCTTGCCTGAGTTGTAAGGTATGAAGTTAAGACTTAAAGCTCGACCTCGGCAGAATAGAGAGAAAGGACGATGGTCGTCCCCTATGCTTAAGACATAGGCTCTACAGTATGCCATGCTGAGTACCGCACCTGAAGTGTGCCTTGCCATGAGTCAGTCAAGGGGTACAAGAGTGATCCATGAATGGATCACAGACAGCGGTCAAAGTTATCCTTGGTAACTAGTGGACTAAAGAATTTTCTCGATTATGGAGGTGGTAAAAGAGTTCGTCGTAAAGGTTACGTCGATGCAAGCTTAACACCCATCCGGATAGCTCTAAGAAGAGATACCGGATACGTATTATGGGGCAACAATTTAGAATAGCTCCAAGTAGAACAGTTATTTGGAATAGCTCCAAATAGAGCGTGGTAGCTACATCTAGGAGATGACATAGAGATTTGTAAAGCACACACGGATCTGAAAGGTTCGGACCCGTTGACTAAAACCTCTCTCACAAGCAACATGATCAAACCTAAAACTCTTGGGTATTAGTCACATGGCGATGTGACCTGTGAGTGTTAATCACATGGCGATGTGAACTGGATTATTGACTCTAGTGCAAGTGGGAGACTGTTGGAAATATGCCCTAGAGGCAATAATAAAAGTATTATTATTATATTTCCTTGTTCATGATAATTGTCTTTTATTCATGCTATAACTGTATTATCCGGAAATCGTAATACACGTGTGAATACATAGACCACAATATGTCCCTAGTGAGCCTCTAGTTGACTAGCTCGTTGTGATCAACAGATAGTCATGGTTTCCTGGCTATGGACATTGGATGTCGTTGATAACGGGATCACATCATTAGGAGAATGAGGTGATGGACAAGACCCAATCCTAAGCCTAGCACAAAAGATCGTGTAGTTCATTTGCTAGAGCTTTGCCAATGTCAAGTATCTCTTCCTTCGACCATGAGAGCGTGTAACTCCTGGATACCGTAGGAGTGCTTTGGGTGTATCAAACGTCACAACGTAACTGGGTGACTATAAAGGTGCACTACAGGTATCTCCGTAAGTATCTATTGTTTTATGCGGATCGAGACTGGGATTTGTCACTCCGTGTAAACGGAGAGGTATCTCTGGGCCCACTCGGTAGGACATCATCATATGCGCAATGTGACCAAGGAGTTGATCACGGGATGATGTGTTACGGAACGAGTAAAGTGACTTGCCGGTAACGAGATTGAACAAGGTATTGGATACCGACGATCGAATCTCGGGCAAGTAACATACCGATAGACAAAGGGAATTGAATACGGGATTGATTAAGTCCTTGACATCGTGGTTCATCCGATGAGATAATCGTGGAACATGTGGGAGCCATCATGGGTATCCAGATCCCGCTGTTGGTTATTGACCGGAGAACGTCTCGGTCATGTCTGCATGTCTCCCGAACCCGTAGGGTCTACACACTTAAGGTTCGATGACGCTAGGGTTATAAAGGAAGTTTGTATGTGGTTACCGAATGTTTTTAGGAGTCCCGGATGAGATCCCGGACGTCACGAGGAGTTCTGGAATGGTCCGGAGGTAAAGATTTATATATGGGAAGTCCTATTTTGGCCACCAGAAAATGTTCGGGATTTTTCTGTATTGTACCAGGAAGGTTCTAGAAGGTTCCGAAGTGGGGCCCACCTGCATGGGGGGACCCACATGAACGTGGGTAGTGGGGGCAAGGCCCCACACCCCTGGTCAAGGCGCACCAAGATCCCCCCTTAGAAGGAATAAGATCATATCCCGAAGGGATAAGATCAAGATCCCTAAAAAGGGGGGATAACAATCGGTGGGGAAGGAAATGATGGGATTTCTTTCCTCCCACCTTGGCCAACGCCCCAATGGACTTGGAGGGCAAGAAACCAGCCCCTCCACCCCTATATATAGTGGGGAGATGCATGGGAGCTTCAGACGAAGTTCTGGCGCAGCCCTCCCCCTCTCCCAAGTCGTCCTCCTCTCCCGTGGTGCTTGGCGAAGCCCTGCTGGATTGCCACGCTTCTCCATCACCACCACGCCGTTGTGCTGCTGTTGGATGGAGTCTTCCTCAACCTCTCCCTCTCTCCTTGCTGGATCAAGGCGTGGGAGACGTCACCGGGCTGTACGTGTGTTGAACGCGGAGGTGCCGTGCGTTCGGCACTTGATCATCGGTGATTTGAATCACGACGAGTACGACTCCATCAACCCCGTTCACTTGAACGCTTCCGCTTAGCGATCTACAAGGGTATGTAGATGCACTCTCCTTCCCCTCGTTGCTGGTTTCTCCATAGATAGATCTTGGTGACACGTAGGAAAATTTTGAATTTCTGCTACGTTCCCCAACACCGCGCTCACGGCCCGGCTGGCCTGCCAGCGGTAGTGGGAATTCTCCCGTTCCCTGGTCAAAAAAGGGTTGGTTGGATGCGGGATCTACTCCACGAGGAGCGGTACAGACGTAGATGATATCATCACGACCTCTCTTTGCGTACCGCTAGGGATGCTTAACGCCACTTCGCCAACTGGCATTACCTGCGCTTTCGTGTCTCTCAGTGTGGTCAGCACTGGGTGTTTCCGAGCAGCGAGGCTTACACCCATTCGCATTAATTCATCCAAAGTTCCTTACCCTTATGCACGAATTTTGGAATAAGCCATCTTCCTATCAAGGTTAAGGAGTCAACTGAGCATCTCAGCGGCGGGATTGAATACCCGGACCGAATCAGAGTTCACGCCGCCCGCCCAGAACAAATAGAATAGGAGGCGTGGGCCACAGGTCGCACATAAGCCATCGGGTCGCACGACAGAAGAACACCCAACATAAAGATGCACACTCCTCCATGTGAAATAGAAAGATTCATCTTCACTTTTTTGTAGTAGTCGTGACCAACAACCATCAGCAGTCGGCTCGTTGGTAAGGCGAGAGCTTCAAGCCCGCTTTCTGGTGGCACACCCCCCAAACAAGCACCACTCGACGAGGGGGGGGGGGGCGGGGAAAGCTACATGCCCAAAACCTTCGACCCTTCTTTCTATATGGGGGTGCCCGGGGCACCTCATCTTGTCATTTTGTTGCTCATTCCCCTTAGGCCGAAGTGTTTGGCCTTTACTTCGGAGCGCCCGCTCACGCTTCGCTGACCTATCGCGTGGTAAAGAGAAGAGAGTACGAAAGAATTGTAAACAGAGCAGACCGCAGAAAGATTCTAAATATGACAAGTCCCCCATGGATTCGATAATAAGGAAATGAAGAACGGGAACGAAATGAAATAAAGCATTTCTAGCGGATGAGCTTCTCTCCATTTTGTCTGGTAATAGAATAGGGCGGCTTGCTTTGACCAACACTCCACTTTTTGCTCTGTCCATGGAGCGTATGAATTTCCTTAAATGTAGATAGACCAAAAAAGGGAATAAAGGGATAGGAATAGGAATTATAGTACCATTGGAAGAAGAGGCACCAGTGGGAACATCTCTACTGACGAACCATTTCAATAGTACGGGTGCTGCCGTGCCACGGGGCACGACCATGGAAGTAATGAAAAAGAAGAAGTTCTGTAGTTGGACCATCTGCTCTATCCGTTCGATTTGAGCTTCTCCAGAGAAGATGAGACGCTAAAAATGAAAGTGTTCGCAACGCATACCGAAAAAGGGTACCTATGTTGCCGACCATTAATGACTAGTTCGAAGACCAGGAGCAGGGGCACGTGCCAAGAAAGATTTGTTACTTTCCCTATGGTTTTCGAACGTTTTCAATAAAACCTTCTCGTAGAAGTATTTTCACAAAGTTTTCGGTAATATTAGTAGATGCTATTCGAACCCTTCCTTTTATTAAGATTCGAATTCTTATTCTTATTATTATCTAATTATTCTTTTTTTCATGTATATGCGTCAGACACAATCTACTAATTGATCTATATTCTGATACCCTACTATATCATAGTCTCTACTACTAGTATTTTTAATACCTCAGGAGCTCATGAGACTCTTTTAGTGAAATTCATAAGTCTCAATTCCCGAGCGATCGCACCAAAAACTCGAGTTCCTTTTGGATTTCCTTCTTGATCAATGACAACCGTCATCATATCGTATTATCATCCCGTTGTCACGTTTGAGTTCTTTACATGTACGTACAATTACAGCTCGTCTTACTTCTGTCTGATCTTTCTAGAGGCATTTTGGGCACTGCTTCTTTGATTACAGCAACAATAACGTCACCAATATGAGCATATCAGTGATTACCAGCTCCTAAGATTCGAATACATATCAATTCGATAGCCCCACTCCGTTGTTATCCGCTACATTCAAAAGGGTCTGAGTGAGATGGATCTTGGAAGTCTGGTTTTTGATTGGATAGTGATCTCGGGCACGAGTGGTTGATCTTCATGGGCCGTGAATGGCCATGGAAAGGAGTATTGATGTCAATATGTTCGATCGAGAAGATTGGACGATGAAAGACGGATCCTTTGTGGTTTGAATAATAGGCTGTGGTCTCGATATTGGGCTATGGGCTGATTGCTTTCTGTATGAGCCTCTTGTGATTGGGCTCTCGTGGGCGGATTACCCGATGTGTACTCATCTTCCAACAAAGAGGAGAAGACATAACCAGAAGAATTGTGAGAAATAAGTTAATTTATCAAGTTGAGGCATTTCGATTTGGATTTCAAATAAGAAAGAAAAGACTCCTGCGCCCTCGAGAGCATTCTCTTTCACTTGCATTTCTTCCTGAAGTTGGCTCGAAGACCTGTCCAACCTTGATTTTCCCAGTTATTACTCGAGCGCGCTGAGGCAACTCTGAACTAAGCTTAGGGGAGGGGTAGTAGGTATGCTTCAAACCCTCTGGCACCTTGAAGAACGATGGCACTAGATCGGGAAAGATGAATGACCAATGAGGACAGGACAATGGGGGAAGTTGGTAATAGAGAATCCTCCCTTCTTCTTTGCTTTCTTGCCTGAAAAAATCCAAAACTAACCATTGGAACCTCATGGGCCACCGAGTTAGGAGATTCATTTTCTTTATTACTTTTACTTTTTTTACTAAGTTATTCTAAAAGATAAGAGCTAACCGACCATCCTGATTGAATGTTTGAGTACTCGGAGTCTCTCGTAAGTATGGAAAGAAAGTCTCTTCTTTCCACAACTCCTAAATTTCCCATCAGCCTATCCAATCTAATTCCAGACAGAGTCAGTAGACCTTACTTTAGTGTAGGTAGTGTCAGATAATTAGGAAGTCTTGATAGTCTTTCGTATAATCTCTTCTTCAATCCTAGGAGCAAAAAAGGAATGTCCTTTAGGGACCTTTGGATAAAAAGATTTCCGACCTCTTACTTTCGTAGTTATGAATTGCGGAATAGAATCAATTATGAAATTCATAAGTATATATCCCTCATCCCTATTGGTATCGGTTTGGGCCACTACCCAGAACCCTGCCAGAGCCCTATTTTTAAGAAGAAATTGACAGTCTTTTTTAGAACTAGAACTATGGTAAAATCCAGTATCGACAGGCCTAGTTCTTTTCCTTTGCTTATGCAGGGCAAGAATTTGTCGAGTTCAATCAGTACAATAAGAAATCCTAAGTATTTTTTTGGTCAGGCGACACCCAGATTTGAACTGGGGATAAAGGATTTGCAGTCCCCTGCCTTACCGCTTGGCCATGCCGCCAAATCCGATCCAAAATAGAGCAAAATCTTATTCATCCACATTATTTCACTAATTTTTATTCGTAGGAGGGGATTATTAAACCCTTTTTTATTTTTTTAGATCGTTGAATCCCTTTGTACTTATCCCTTTCCAATCCCTTTTAATAAATTCATTATTGTTTTTTATTGGACCCAGTTTTATTCTCTTCGATTGATTGTATCTCAAAACACACATTGCTTAAATACCTTCTCTTTCTATTGAAAAGAGAAAGGATTTCCAGTCACAGCAAATTTAGGAAAAATTGGAACCATTAACTATATTATTTGTTATTATTTGTTATTTTTATAAATTCTATTTGTTAGTAGTGAACGGTTCTAAAATGTGTATTGTATCCCAAATAGTGTTTCCTTAATGGCATAACAAAGTCAAATTGATTTACGGCTAATCAGTATCAATTAAAAAAAAGAGAATTATGATATTGATATAGTGTGACCTGACCCCTGTTGCTCCAAGTGAAATTCTTTCTAGGGTTCTTAAAGATATTCTCCATTTTTTCCCTTTCCCTACAATAAAGTATAGTCTGAAGGCTAGCACGCACCATTCCTCGCTTATGATAATCTAAGGCCAAAAAGAAAGAAGGCTCACACCATAATAATACATACCCTTTTTCCTCGATTGTCAAGGTCATGGATTTGGATCGATTTCGGTTTTACGGGCTTCATACATTGTTAAGAAAAGTACTCTGCATTGGAAAGCATCACGTTCTGGCCACACACAAAAGAAGTCGGTGGAAGGTATGGAATTTCTCGGCTGAAGGTCAGAAAGAAAGCAATCACCAGTGCTCTCGGTTCCAGCAACGAGTCTTTTCTCTGAGAATTAAGGAAAACAAACTAACCTTGTCTGTCTATGTTCACCTTGACATGAAAGACTCTTTTCCTAACCTGACTGTTCTACCTGGCTAGTTCACTTCACTTTTCGAGGGATCCTGGATTGGAGTTCACTTGTCTATGAGTGTCCGAACAGCTTCAGATCCTTCCAAGGCGCAGGGGTTCTCTCTCCATTCACTTTGAGCTGGGTTTCTTGTGATCTTTTTAGTAGTTTTTCCGTCCCATTTTTTTGGTAAATTAAGTCTTACACAGCTGTCCCCAAGGATGTCCATTCCATTCGGCAGGGACTCCATCTCGCATTCGATCTCCCTCCTTTCCCTGAAAGAGTCGAGGTCTCTCTGGACTTCTCTTTTGCCTCTCTACCAGATTCAGAAAAAGGGAGGAAGAGGGCCTCTCGACGGGAGTGATTCCTCGAAAAGAGATCGTTCCCAGCATCCTCGAGTTCGTAGTCAAACTCACCTTCATCCACCTTTCATGGACTGGCGCGGGCAAGCGCCGATGTCTGGAGTAGGAGATGGAAGCTTGGGTTGAGGAGGCTGTCAACGAGTCATCAAAGGCGATAGATTGGTTATATTCGGATTCGTTTGATTTTGATTTTCTTTTTTTTGGTTGTGAGAGGTCTGAGTCCACAGCTGGGGTAGAGGCGTCAGATGACAATTGAAGTAGGGGTCTGCCTCTTTCAAAGGGAAGCAAGAGTCTCATAGGGAAGGAGATCCTGCACAGACCAATCCCAATCAGGAAGAGAGTCTTGTTGTCAATGAAAGCAATTTTTCTATGTCACATATCTGCCTATCTCGTGTTGTGAGCTATAAAGTACCCACCAGGGGGGGTGGACCAAGAAAGAGGCAGGCGATTGGGTCCTTCCCATCCTTTGTGATGTCAGTCTCTTTGTCATTCTTTCACCCTTGCTGAGTAGCGAAGTGAGCATACTCAAGATCCAATTCATCAATCATTTGAGTTGGTACGAACATAGGAATCCAGACTCCGCTTGATTCGATCTTCAATTTTGACCTTCATCAGTCAGGAAAAAGAAGAAGGACCCACTTATTCCACTCGGAGAGACCGAACCATGCAACAACAAAAAAAGAAAAACTGAAGGAAGTTCTCTTTCCATTCCAACTAAACTAAGTGAAAAAAGGGGGAGAGCAAAACAGAAACACAGGAACAAAGAAACTATGTCCAAACCAATGAGTCCTTTGGTCGACTCTAAAGAATGTATCGGGAGTTGGGAGTTAGCCGTCTCATAGGAGTGCTAGCTGGGTTTTTCACGGAGTTTCTTCGTACGATTGAAAAAAAGAGTGCTCTAGGTCGGAGAAAACAAGAAGAAGATTGTTCACCAGTCTGTCTCCCAACCTCTTTAAAGCAGCTACCTACCGTGATCTGGTCTTGGGACAGCATTGGCACCCCCGTTTGCTGGATCTTCTAGGCACTCTAAAGCACTTCCACGAGAGACAGATGGACTTTGAGTTATAGACGGAGAAGAGCCTTTAGAGGATCAAGAGTGATTCCTCAATAAAACAAATGGGATTTTGAGGGAGGGCTGAACGCGATGTACTGAAGGGTTCGCTTTCGCTGATCGGCGCCAGTCTTTCCTGCTATGAATTTCCCAGGTCGGGAGGGGCCCTTTCCTTCTACCTTACTGAACCCATTCACCAATGATTGGATCACTCAAAGCTAAAGACCAATTCCTTCCTTTTAGGTGGTCTAGGTGGCTGGGATACTATGCCCTTCTTTTTAGAGGCTCAAAGACGAGTTCTTTGAAGGAAGCAAAAGAACCCATGTGTCTCGGATGAAGTCTACCCTCTTTTTGTGCCGGGAAGAAGAATGAGATCCAACTCAAAGTCAAGGAAAGCGGCCTAGACCACTGACTTTTGATGGAAGGCTTCTGAACATGGATTGGTCTGATAAAGCCAATTTTTCGGCGAATCAAATATTTTCTGAGAGCACTAGACCTTCTCTCTTTCAGGATTGATTCCCACTCACTGCCTGATAGCAGGCTTGGCCCATGAGACCTATTGTCTTATTGTACTGGCTCACTTCACTACTTTGGAGGATGGGTTTTTCCCCTTTTTGGTTCGCAAACGCTCTAACCCATCGAGAAGCTCCATCCAAATTGGAGTTGATGTGAGCACTTCCCCAGAGGCAGAGGCTTTTTCTACAAAAGGGTGGGAGCATAAAATGTAGGTGAGTCAATTGCGTGTGGCCTTCAAGTATTTTGTATTGTAACAATATTAGATCGGCATCCAAACAAAGGTGCATGTACGGTTCCTAAGGGATACAATTTTGTCCTAATCATCGAGAAAGATGAAATAAGTTGATAGCGCGATCTCGTACTAACACATACTCTCTAAATATTTCAGAACTTGCATGCGGCCTTCAAGCCACAACCGCGGTATGAGTTCTGATCTCAGACTTTGGTTTGGGGGCTGCTGGCCCCTTCGCGTCGACAAGGAAACTGTGGACGACAATGGGTTTAGAATTCGAATAAAAGTAAGACCCTATCGAACAAATAGAGGAAAGGGCGGAAAGGGGAAAAAGTAAAGTCTAAGCGACATATGGCACGAAAAGGAAATCCAATTTCGGTAAGACTTGATCTGAATCGTAGTTCAGATCCAAGTCGGTTCAGTGAGGGCGACCGCGAAAGTCACCGAATGGGTTCGGTCCGTCTTTTCCTGATCTTTGTTTGTCCCCCCAAAAAAGGTGTGAGAGGATGTTGCAGATGTCCGGGACGGACACGACTTCTTCTAACGCTAGAAGACCACAGGAAGAAACCCGGGACCAGAGCATGTCATGAAAGACGCACACGGGGCGGGCGTGCTTCGACCGTGTCTCCGGGGCACAGTTGAATGTAGATATCATGAACGCGAGGATAAGGATACCAGGCCGAGAAACCCGGGCAAGTACTCCCCTAATGTGCCGATCGCTAGCGCATCCAGGGCCCCGGCGCCCAGCTCTGCTGGAGAGGCCGTCACTGATCTGAAAAGTGCGTCTGCGGTTCGGATAGACTGATTCTGCGAACGCCTAGCCCCAGGAATCAATAAAAAAACAAGTGCTAAGTTTCATTTCAGATCAGTGAATAAACCAAAAAAGAGACCTTTCTCGCTCGACGCCACACTATGCTCCGCTTCAACAAATGAGAGTTTTCGGTGGAACCGGTGAACCACGCGAGCTGGTTAGATGCGTGGGGCAGAGGGCTCATAGTACCTGATAGCGCAGCTATGCAGTGGAAGGGAAGGAGCCTAAATCGACCCCCTTCTTTCTTTTTTATTCAAAGACACAAAAGCAAGCACAAAAGAGATTGGACTCTCGGATGAGACTAAGCAGCTACCGTTCCGACGCGCCCCTGACCCTATCTTGATTCAAACCGAAAACCCTCTCTAAGGTGGAGCCTAGTTGAAGCTGTCATTCAAAGAATAAATGGGAATCCAAATCCACTTTTAGGGATATAGATGAAGTCTCGCTCAGTAAAGAGAGTTGTAGATTCGTAGAAGAGGATCAGAGTATGCGCGCTACAAAAGGCAGCTAGCCAATGAAAGTAAGTGGAAAGAATATATTACTTTTGTACTGACCCCTCCGGGGCCCCCGGTTGTTTTGGCGCGCCCTACCCCAACGTTAGACTATTGCCTTTTTAGCCTACGCTTGCTGCTTGCAGCATGGATTCGATAGATCTATCAAATACATGCTTCCCCCGCCCCGAAGCGAGACTCTATCTAGATCTCAAAGAATAACGAGCTAGGTGGCCGGCGGGCAAAGAAAGGGGGCGGGGCGTTTACTTGAAAATGACAACCGCCTGTTCCAGCAGCGGGGGCCTTGCACGAAAGCAAACCAACGATTAAGTAGCAGTTGCTTTCGCTGATGGGCCCAGTGAGGGGGGGCATTGTCCCTCAGTTCTTACCAACCTCAGATGTGTACATCTAACTTATTATCTTCTTTTTTCATGCAAGCCTGACCTCAGCTGTCCATTTCTTATTCATTCAGGGCGCCCCTAGTGGACTTGGCGGTGCTCCTTTCTCAAACCAGAACAACTCTGAACGTTAGGGAAAATAAGGGAAGACCACCTGAGCGAACCGACCGAAGGGACTTTACTTATCCGAACCGAACGTTAGCGGCTTAAGCTAAGCCTATCACGAGCTGCGTTGCTGCTTGATCGGCGGGGAGGAAGATCTCAAAGTATGGGGCAAAGGATCAAGCACTTTGACTTTGCTTTGTCCCCCGGGATCCACCACAGGTTGGGTTTGAGAGCCGTGTGATGGGTGACTATCTAGCACGGTTCAGAGAGCACGTGTATGTAGTCTGCGCTGGTGAATGGAAGCCCCCGCCGCAAAAAAGAAGCGGCTCTTCCCACGGCTCTGTCACCATTGACTCTATTTATTATTATGGTAAATCATTGTATCAAGATGTCAATCTTAGATCTTATTTTAGTTCGATACGTCCACCTACGAAACTCGCCCTTGGCTTTCGTCTCGGTAGGTGTATTATTCTACATTTTCCCAAAAGGACATTCATTCATTTCTTTCTTCCCGGGCGATCACCACGACTAAAACGAAAACAAGACAAGAAATCAAGACCCGTACTACAGGAAAAGGGCTGGTGGCCGACATTTGGGAAAGTCGGGCCGATCGGGTGTCTTCATTCAAGCGAGGGTACAGAGGAAGAACGAAACGAAGTGAGAGGCCGGGGGGCAGGGAAAAGAGTCGAGTCGATCGACCAGGAGAAGCAAAACGAAATCCGGATTTGGCCGAAAAAGATGCAACGTTATGGATACCATGACCGATCACCATCGAGAAAGAAGAATTTTGATAAATCACTTCGGGTGAGCGGGGCCTTCAAGCGGCCTCAATACGCCGGGGTTGTAAATGACATACCTTTCCTTATGGGAAATGCCGCCTCCTTACTAAAAAGGAATAGAATCAAGTTATTTTTACCAAAGAAGTCCCGCTCTGACGGCCCGACGAGTCATCTACTAAAAAGGACCCTCCCCGCTGTGCGCCCCTCCTTGAATTATTCGGTCATGCAATACTTTTTTAATACTAAGAATAAAATGCATTTCGACCCCGTCCTAGTTCTCAATCATTTCGTGGCACCGGGTGTGGCTGAACCATCTAGGATGGGGGGAGCGAAGGGAGGAAGCTTAGATAAGAGAATACGCTCTCGCATCGCTTTTTTTTAGAAAGCTCTACCAGCGAGAAAAAGTGTTTGGCCCGAGCCAAAAAGAGGTTGATCCACTTCATTCGCCAAGCGAATGATCTTCGCTTCGCGGGAACAACAAAAACCACCATATCGCTCTTTCCTTTCTTCGGTGCTACCTTCTTTTTTCCAAGGGATGGGGTTGGGGTGTATAATAACCCTTTTTTTGAGTATGCCCGGAAACAACTCCTAGCTCAATTTAGGATCAAATGTAGGAACCTCATGGGTAAGGATAAGGTAATGGAATTGATAGAGAAATTCATAGACCTAGGTAGGATAGGAAAATTGATAAAGGGAATAGAGATGATGATAGAGATCATACTGAGAAAGAGGATAATTCCGTACGGGTACAACTCTTATTTGAACGAAGTGCAAAAAATGCGATCTTTTTTGTCTAATAGAACAAACACTAATACCTTAATTGAGTCGGTAAAGATCAAATCTGTTTATCAAAGTGCTTCTCTGATTGCTCAAGACATCTCTTTTCAACTGAGGAACAATCCAATCTCATTTCGTTCCATTTTTAGTAAAATAGTGAAGGATATTCCATTAATAATGCCAAAAGGGGTGGAGGGGATACGTATTTGTTGTTCTGGTCGATTAGGGGGTGCGGAAATAGCTAGAACTGAATGCGGAAAGTATGGAAAAACATCTTGTAATGTATTTAACCAGAAAATCGATTATGCTCCTGCGGAAGTATCTACTCGTAACGGAATTTCAGGTGTCAAAGTGCGGATCTCATATAGTCAAAATAAGAAGGGACGTGCTATATCCGAAACGTACGAAATATAGTAAATATTTTAAATGCAGATGTAGTAGGGGTCGCGAACCGGATGGTACACAACTTGGTTTTGGAAGATATGGCACCAAAAGTTGTAGAGCTGGTCGTCTTTCATATCGAGCCATTGAAGCAGCGCGTCGGGCTACAATCGGACAATTCCATCGTGCTATGAGCGGACAATTCCGAAGAAATTGTAAGATATGGGTAAGAGTTCTCGCAGATCTTCCTATTACGGGGAAACCCGCAGAAGTTCGAATGGGAAGAGGAAAAGGAAATCCGACGGGTTGGATTGCTCGTGTGTCCACGGGACAAATCCCATTTGAAATGGATGGTGTGAGTTTGTCAAATGCTCGACAAGCCGCTAGATTAGCGGCGCATAAACCATGTTCGTCAACCAAGTTTGTTCAGTGGTCGTAACGTAATTGGTTAGTGGGGAAAAACCGGGCCGGGACTCAAAAGAATTTGGCGAAGTGTTTGTTCCTGAATGAGGGAAGTGGAAAGACAAAGAGGGATAGGGAGCTCGCCTCCTTCTTTTTTGTAATCGCCGAAATTGTACGACGACCCTTCTTGTTCCAGGCATACGACCCTGAGACGTGACGGTGTCACTTTTCCGGCCCGGTAAAGTGACAGTGATATAAATAAGAATAAGAAAGAGAAGCGTGATGTTGTCGTGTTGTCAGCAATCAAATTATCGTAAATAGATAGTACGGTTGCGTTGTTTCAATTTCTGTTCGTACTCTGATTGCTGTGGCTGCAGCTCGATCTTGGCAAATCTCTCAAATGGATGTCAAAAATGCTTTCCTTCATGGTGATCTACATGAGTTTTTTCTATATGCAGCCACCTCTGGGTATTGAAGTTCCTGATGGTCATGTTTGTCGCCTTCGAAAGGCCCTCTATGGGAAAAAAGCAACCACCTCGTGCTTGGTTTGAGCGTTTCAGCTCTGTGGTTCAAGCTGCTGGTTTCTCTTCTAGTGAGCATGACCCTGCACTTTTCACTCATACATCTGACCGCGGTCATACCTTGCTTCTTCTCTATGTTGATGATATGTTGATCACTGGAGATGATCAGAAGTACATTGCTTTTGTTAATAAAAAGTTGAGTGAGCAATTCAAGATGTCAGATTGATTTTCTCTCCGTTATTTTTTGGGAATTGAGGTTGATAAAACTAATGATGGTTACTATCTCTCTCAGCATCGCTATACTCAGGATTTGATCTCACGCTCAGGTCTTACTGATACACACACTGCCGCTACACCCATGGAGCTCCATCTCCAATTGCGCCCTAGTGATGGTACTCCTCTTGAGGGATACCACTCGCTATCGTCATCTTGTAGGCAGCCTTGTGTACCTCACTGTGACCCGGCCTGACATTGCTCATGCAGTCCACATTGTCAGTCAGTTTGTCAGTGGTTACTTGAGGGAGATGCAAATACTTCATTCTTCCATAGTGCTGGCAATGGAAGACACATAAAATGTAATATTGCTTCTTTGGAACATGAAGGAAATGTTATACAAGATGAGAAAGAGTTGCAAGAACACATTTCTAGTTACTATAAGAGACTATTTGGTTCAGAGGACAGGGGGGACATATCTCTTGGTGGAAGCCCCTTGGTCAACAGAGCACATGCTATCAGAACTAGACAATGAAGAGTTGACTAAGCCTTTCACTATGGAGGTTTTAGAGTTAGTAGTTAAAGAGATGAAAACCAATACAGCTCCTGGCCCAGATGGCTTACCAGTAATCTTTTAGAAACATTTTTGGGAGATGGTTAAAGAGATGGTCAAAAGAATGCTTGATAGCCCGCATGCTGAGGAGTTGCAACTTAGAAGAATTAATTATGGGGTGGTTACTCTGATTCCTAAAACGAAAGATGCTGCAACTATCAAGCAATATCGGCCAATATGTTTATATTATGTTTGTTATAAAATTGTGACTAAAGTACTGACAAATAGGCTTGAGAGAGTTGCAGATAAGGTGGTGAGTAAGAGTCAGACGACATTTATGAAAAACGGAAATATTTTAGATGGGGTGGTCACTATCCATGAGGTGTTTCATGAGCTTAGGAGGACTAAACAAGAGGGGGTCATACTAAAGCTAGACTTTGAAAAAGCATATGACAGGGTGAATTGGGATTTTCTACAAGAGGTTTTGCTTAAAAAGGGTTTTCTTTAGTGAGAAGTGGAGAGGTTGGATTAAACAAGTGGTAGAAGGAGGTGCAGTGAGTATCAATATTAATGGAGAGGTTGGCCCATATTTTAAGAGCTACAAAGGATTTTTGCAGGGTGATCTCACCTCTTCTTTTGAATTTGGTGGTGTCACAGAAAAGGGGGTCACTCAAGTGTACGGCATTCTTTGTCCGTCCAGATCGCGGTACATGTTCGGACTGCTCTGGATTGTAGAGGAACGAATTTCAGGCTACTTTAGATGGGGTGGGTTGCACCCATTCTCGGTACGTACAAGGTGGGCACCCATTCTCGGTTAAGATGGGAAATCCTATAGGGGTAGAAATGCTACATGAAAAAAATCCGCTCTTGCTGTATTAGGAATTGAAAGTAAGTCAACTCCTTCCTCTTAGAGCAACTTGTCGCAGCTGTGACTACTCTTTCTATTTGAATTGAATGTCAGCGAATCACTTGTTTCACTAATGTGACTAGTCTTGACTGCAGGTTTTTTCTTTCTATAGAGAAGTGACTGCGCTAGAGATGCTTATTAAAGGTTTGCTTGGTGGCTTCCTTGCTTGACAGGCTTTCCTTGTTGATTGGCTTGGTCTACTAGTTCCCGGAAATCACTTCCTCTAAGTCTTAAATAGCAGAACCTACTCTTTCTTCAAAGAATGTATCATACCTAAGAAATGATTTCTCTAACGAGTCAAATCCGTTGTGAAATAAGGAAATGCGCGGATCGCTTCTTCTACCCTTCTCTTATTCGCATTTCCTGCTTACTATTGAAAGAAAAGCTGTTACTGCTGCATATCCCCTTTTTCCTCTAATTCGAGCGAGTAAAGGCGCAGCTTCCTCATCTTTGCTTTATAGTTTGATATAATATAGAATTGGATTTTGCTTTCCTTTAAGGAGCTCTAGCTATCTTGCTGATCCACCAGTTCATACTATTAATGAAAGCTCTTTCACCCTGCCCGCGGGTAATCCCTTACTGAGCCTACTCAAGCAATCTCACATTAGCCGCTCTTTACTTTATAGTCAAGCGATTGTAAACTCCTTATTTAGGCTAGCGACTTTGCTGATTAACAAGATTATCGCATTGGAGCTGTGACAGTTATGTAAACTACTTCTCTAGCAAGTAATGAATCTGAGGTCAAAGCCAATGAGTACGCCGGATGTTGCATTTTCGCAGTGAGGGAAGGTTGGCTTGACAGGCTTCATTCTGGATGTTGTAATCTCTTCTCATGGTCTTTGTTCGCTTTATTATCCCGTTGTGAGAATGGCTAGGACTATGGATCCACACGCCCCCCCTCTAGTCAGTACTTTCCGAGTAGCGCAAGGCTTCTTCGTTGGCAAATAAACGAATTAATGAACTAATTTCCTAATATGACGTGAACTTGAACTAGCATTGATCAAGTCCATGAGCTCATAAGAAGGAGTTCTTCACGTGATAAAGTCCACGGCTTAGCTTAATTCAATAAAAAAGAAAGTATCCAATCGACTTTAGGAGCGCCATATGTTTCTATCTGAAACGGTAAAGCGAGGCTCGCTATAAGGGTCATAGCTAGTTCAGGATTGGTAGGAAAGTAATACAAATGATTGTAATATGACAACCCCCAGGGGAGCTAGCCTTTGTGTTAAGATTAAAAAGAAGAGCCCTCTTTTCATACGACTCGGTGATTCCATTGCTCTATCCGGCCGCAAGATTCGATCGCGTACAGCACGAGCACGAGATGGGTTGGGGACTTAGAAATGAGCTATGCTCCAAGAATTGACCCCTGAACTACCTTTGCCCGCCTTCTCTTGTAGAATCCATTCCCCCTCTTTTATATATTTAGAATGCTTTTAGGGCTAGTGGAATGAGGCTGGAACCCATCAATATCGCTAAACCGGGAGAGTTGCTTGTGTTGGGTTCAAAGTTTCGCTCTACCAAGGCAAGATATAATATGCATCCAGCTTTAGCTGAATATCGTGAGTGTTCCGCGAAGTCTGCTAGCCATTGGCGTTCAGGATACTCCTTTCTGTCTTTGCGATGTTTGGTTATAAGAGAATGTTGCTCTTCAGAAAACGCGTATAGTGGCCTTCGTCGATGGGACAAACGCTCCAGTGTATGCGTTACAAGGCAACTAGCATTTTGTCATGGAAGTTCGTGAAAGAATGTTCTTGTTTTTCGTTGGAAAAACCAACGCCGACGTCAAGATCAGTCTCCTTTCAAAAGTGAGCGAGCAGAGCTGAAAAAGATGGAGTTACCTGGAGATGAGATTTCTTTCTACGGATATGAAGGATAGAAATATGCTATTTGCTGCTATTACAACGAATCAACCAATTTGTAGTAAGTGTTCCCGTCTTCCCGATCTACATGATTTTTTCCCAACCAACATCTCTCAGAACTTTGCTATAACGCCAAACTTGGATATAACGCCAACGCCTGAGCGAATTGCCGGCGTCACAATAGTTTTACAAATAGAAGAGTATTTGGGCCAAAATGAGTCCGAACAGGGAGCAGTCAATTTAGCTAGAACAGTATTGGGAGCCCGCCACCGAAATGGCGAAACTTGGCAGGGCATATTAGAGGATATTCGGGCGGGTGGTGGTATGGATAATTTTATCCAGAATCTGCCTGGTGCCTACCCGGAAACCCCATTGGATCAATTTGCCATTATCCCAATAATTGATCTTCATGTGGGCAACTTTTATTTATCATTTACAAATGAAGTCTTGTATATGCTGCTCACTGTCGTTTTGGTCGTTTTTCTTTTTTTTGTTGTTACGAAAAAGGGAGGTGGAAAGTCAGTGCCAAATGCATGGCAATCCTTGGTCGAGCTTATTTATGATTTCGTGCTGAACCTGGTAAACGAACAAATAGGTGGTCTTTCCGGAAATGTGAAACAAAAGTTTTTCCCTCGCATCTCGGTCACTTTTACTTTTTCGTTATTTCGTAATCCCCAGGGTATGATACCCTTTAGATTCACAGTGACAAGTCATTTTCTCATTACTTTGGCTCTTTCATTTTCCATTTTTATAGGCATTACGATCGTTGGATTTCAAAGACATGGGCTTCATTTTTTTAGCTTCTTATTACCTGCGGGAGTCCCACTGCCGTTAGCACCTTTCTTAGTACTCCTTGAGCTAATCTCTTATTGTTTTCGTGCATTAAGCTTAGGAATACGTTTATTTGCTAATATGATGGCCGGTCATAGTTTAGTAAAGATTTTAAGTGGGTTTGCTTGGACTATGCTATTTCTGAATAATATTTTCTATTTCATAGGAGATCTTGGTCCCTTATTTATAGTTCTAGCATTAACCCGTCTGGAATTAGGTGTAGCTATATCACAAGCTCATGTTTCTACGATCTCAATTTGTATTTACTTGAATGATGCTACAAATCTCCATCAAAATGAGTCATTTCATAATTGAATAAAAACGAGGAGCCGAAGATTCTAGGGGGCTACAGCTGCGCTTTTGCAGCACTAAACATGGTTCCGGGTACTCAAGATATTGCGTTTGTGTTTGGAGAGGTGTAGATTGTAGATTCCAGCCGAGAAGACCAGGAAAAGATAAGGATAAAGAATGTCATATATCTCAGGAGCCAGATCACTTCCCGATGAACAAGTAAGAATTGCCTCAACAAAAATGGATGGAATTGGACCGAAAAAAGCCATTCAGCTTTGTTATCGATTAGGTATCAGTGGGAACATCAAGATGAATGAGTTAACTAAGTATCAGATCGACCAAATTGAACAAATGATAGCTCAAGATCATGTTGTTCATTGGGAATTGAAGAGGGGAGAACGAGCAGACATCGAACGATTAATTTCTATTTCTCGTTATCGTGGAATTCGTCATCAAGATGGATCGCCCTTACGCAGTCAACGAACTCATACTAATGCAAGGACTGCTCGCAAGCAAATTCGGAAATGAAAGAAGGCTACCGAAAGAACAAGCAACGGATTTCGCGCTCATCCCTTGCTAAAGCGCATACGTTTTCTTGCTCCTTGGTACTTGTCTGATCAATCACACTGTTCATTAGTTCACTTGATTTTTCGTTCGATGTCTTGAACTGCTTACTAATCACGTATACGTATAGTAGGCCCCCTTCGCCACTCCACGTCTGGCCCGTCTTGGTCTCGCTCACTTCGCCCGCCTATCGTATCGGCTCGGCTTCGTCCGTCAAGCGACAGCTTCTGCCTCCGACGGCTTCACTATCGCTCATGACTGGTAGTACTCTATGTAGTAGTCGGCCTTTGTTAAGCTTCGCCAGAAGCGACTAGTCGCTTCCCGAATGCCTCTTTCTTGTACTAATTAATGTGTATGGTCTAGCCTTTCCAATGCCTCCTTCCTTGCCGCCAACGCACGCTAGATGGAGAGTAAGCAAGCTACCTTGCTTGCATTGCATTCGTTAAACGGTAGCTTCCGCGCCCTTCCTGCCTGCTTCAATTGATGTGAATGATCGTGTCTTCGACATCAATTTCAGTCTGATTAGATATGTCATTGAAACAAATCTGTTTTGTCTCTGTTTTCTTTTCGGATGATGAGGATGAGCCAGCCGATCCTAACATAATTTTGGAGGAGCCGGACGACGAAGCCTCAAAATCAGATAAAGATGTCTCCGACGCGACCGGACTTCCACTAGATTTTTATAGGGGTCAGGAGGGAAAAGATATGCTGTTTTCTATCAGTCCCAAGCGGATACTCCCCAGCTTCCACGGTCCGCTTACCGAGGAAGAGATGCGGGAGGACCCAGGGCCAGAGCAAGTTGGGTTGGGGTATAGAGCCGTAAGCGCGGTGGGGGTGACAGAGGATGTGCTCGTACGGTTCATAGTTGGGTATGATATTCTCGTGGATTGTTGGGAACGTCCTCTATATTAGAAATATGCCTTTCTAGGAGCATTACGATCTGCAGCTCAAATGGTCCCTTATGAAGTCTCTATTGGTCTTATTCTTATTGTGCGCCTTGTGAGCACGTTTAGATCCGCGAAGGCAATCGCTCGGATCTTCCCCTAACCCAACCCGGGAACGGACCGGAGGGAACCGCAGCATGAGGAATGTCCGCGTCTTGTCACAAGGCTCATTTTGAGTTTTGGGTCATAGGGCGGGCAGTGTAGTCCGGGGCACAAGGGTCCTGGTACTACCCAGGTGCGAAGAACCCCGGAGGCGACTGCAATGAGCAAAAATGTCACTCACCGGCCTAAACGATGAGCAAACACTCAAACGTGAGAGCAAGGGATCACCCAACGAATGGACGAGCTCAAAGGAGGGAGGAGAGAGGGAGGCAAGAACCATGCTTTCAGAGAAGTGGCGGTCCGAATCCACTCTGACAAAATAAAATAACAGACTAAGCCGTTCCGTAAGGGGGGCATTCTCCACACGGGACGGGGCCAAGGCCTTCATGTATGGGTGACAGATCGGCCATAGGAGTACTCCGGGATATACACCAGGGCAACTAATGTCGAGCATACGATGTTGCCGCCCGTTTTCATTTCGTGAAAGTCCCCGGCAGAGGAAAGGGCTGTAGGTGATGGCGCGTTCTGCTTCTTAGGGCGATGAAATCATTCCTATGGGATCGTGCGTGGCAGCTGGTATAGATGATGATGAAAGGCGGGCCGCTTGAACCGGGACCTATTCTCATAATAGGCAGCAAGCAAAGCTAAATAGGAAAGGGGGCGACTGATGACTGCCTTTTTCGTCAGAAATCAAAAAGGGTGGAATGTGGAGCTAATATGGCTGGCTACAAGTATAGACAAAGAAAGATGAGACGAGACGGACTGTCAGAGGACGCAGCGTGACTACCAGGGGAAAGCCCGCCCCTGCTAGCTAACATAGATATCTATTCTCGGTGCGCATATTTGAGATTTAGAATCTCTTTCCGACCAGGCCAGGACGAATCGGGCCACCACTTGGGATGGGAATGGCTCAGCCCACATGCATCATTTGATGAAAGCACTCCAGTCCAGTCGCCTCCGATCAGTGGCTTGTCAACCACCGGACCGTAGCTCCTCACCAAATGCCCCTGCGTTGGGGTAACACAGCACATGACTAGTTCGCTCAAGGACCACACCCTCTCGAGAGCAGGATGCCGGCCGAGATGGAGCGCCAACCTAGACTTTCCTTGGGCTTGCCTTGCCCCAACATCTAAATAAAGGGCGGGCGCCGAAAAGGAAGCAGTGACGCCTTTTCGACGAAAGCTTAGCTTGGTAGGCGCAGCTTACTCACCCTACTCCCTTAGACAATGCAATGCTCTGAACACGAAAGTTTGCAGTTCAGCCCTCTTCTCCCATGAAGAGTCGCAGGCAGCGCCTCGGATAAAAGCATGGACGAGCCACATGCAGGGAAACTTGCACGTGTGGTTCTGGCCGGGGACCCCGGTATACTATACTAATATGTGTAGGTCCCTGTAATTCGAGTGAGATTGTCATGGCGCAAAAGCAGATATGGTCCGGTATTCCCTTGTTCCCCGTATTGGTTATGTTCCTTATTCCTCGTCTAGTAGAAACTAATCGAGCTCCGTCTGATCTCCCAGAAGCGGAAGCTGAATTAGTTGCAGGCTATAATGTAGAATATGCGCGGGATGCGATCCTTAATAGTTCACTGTTGGCAGAAGCCAATGTCTCGGGGACTCATTCTGACTTAAACAAGGGGTGGGTCTTTACCAACTTCCAAATCCAAGATTTAGGGAAAAAAAAGAGGGGTAGGGCACTCTTCATTCTTCATTCGAAACTCATGAATGTCGGGTCGGAGGTTTTTGCCTTATTTTTAAACCTCCACAGGTGTTGTTACTAGTAAATCCGTGTTTTACTAGTTTGCTGAACCTAGATCTTCCTTGGTTACATTTTTAGCGTCTCATCTTCTCTGGAGAAGCTCAAATCGAACGGATAGAGCAGATGGTCCAACTACAGAACTTCTTCTTTTTCATTACTTCCATGGTCGTGCCCCGTGGCACGGCAGCACCCGTACTATTGAAATGGTTCGTCAGTAGAGATGTTCCCACTGGTGCCTCTTCTTCCAATGGTACTATAATTCCTATTCCTATCCCTTTATTCCCTTTTTTGGTCTATCTACATTTAAGGAAATTCATACGCTCCATGGACAGAGCAAAAAGTGGAGTGTTGGTCAAAGCAAGCCGCCCTATTCTATTACCAGACAAAATGGAGAGAAGCTCATCCGCTAGAAATGCTTTATTTCGTTTCGTTCCCGTTCTTCATTTCCTTATTATCGAATCCATGGGGGACTTGTCATATTTAGAATCTTTCTGTGGTCTGCTCTATTTACAAGTCTTTCGTACTCTCTTCTCTTTACCACGCGATAGGTCAGCGAAGCGTGAGCGGGCGCTCCGAAGTAAAGGCCAAACACTTCGGCCTAAGGGGAATGAGCAACAAAATGACAAGATGAGGTGCCCCGGGCACCCCCATATAGAAAGAAGGGTCGAAGGTTTTGGGCCTGTAGCTTTCCCCGCCCCCCCCCCTCGTCGAGTGGTGCTTGTTTGGGGGGTGTGCCACCAGAAAGCGGGCTTGAAGCTCTCGCCTTACCAACGAGCCGACTGCTGATGGCTGTTGGTCACGACTACTACAAAAAAGTGAAGATGAATCTTTCTATTTCACATGGAGGAGTGTGCATCTTTATGTTGGGTGTTCTTCTGTCGTGCGACCCGATGGCTTATGTGCGACCTGTGGCCCACGCCTCCTATTCTATTTGTTCAGGGCGGGCGGCGTGAACTCTGATTCGATCCGGGTATTCAATCCCGCCGCTGAGATGCTTAGTTGACTCCTTAACCTTGATAGGAAGATGGCTTATTCCAAAATTCGTGCATAAGGGTAAGGAACTTTGGATGAATTAATGCGAATGGGTGTAAGCCTCGCTGCTCGGAAACACCCAGTGCTGACCACACTGAGAGACACGAAAGCGCAGGTAATGCCAGTTGGCGAAGTGGCGTTAAGCATCCCTAGCGGTACGCAAAGAGAGGTCGTGATGATATCATCTACGTCCGTACCGCTCCTCGTGGAGTAGATCCCGCATCCAACCAACCCTTTTTTGACCAGGGAACGGGAGAATTCCCACTACCGCTGGCAGGCCAGCCGGGCCGTGAGCGCGGTGGGAACGGGCTTCCCAAAAAGCGAGCCCTGGCCCGGGTCAGCATAGAATGGGGGGAGGGGGGGACGGCCCTAATGTTGTGTTGGCCGGGTTGCGGGCGGATAAAAGCGGACGTGGGGACTTGGGTCGGGGCACAGCGTAACTAAGAGAGCCATTCCATTTAGGGCGAGACAGAATGGGCGGGCACAAGTGGTCTGGTGTCCGAGCCGATTGGTCAGACGACGACTACTGCACATATTAGATTCTATTAGCCGCCTATCCCGGAATGGACTGGGATGGAATAGAAAGAACGCGAAGCAGCAAGCAAGGGATGAGCGCTTTGTTGCTAAAGCGCATACGTTTTCTTGCTGGGTCGGTTTGTTTTTGGGGGGTGGGGCAATAAGCTTGCTTCTTCACAAGCTTATCCCCGCCCCCTTTCCTGTCTGTCCCGACCGGCAGTAGTTGGGTCTCCCCATCTCTCCTTAACTTCCCCGGTCTTCGGCCCGAGCTGTATGAGGCAGAAACTCGTCCCACGTACGGTTTGGAGGCCGAGCCCCACCCCTGCAATAATGGTGCGGCTTAGGTCAACTAATACGAATAAGATACAGTTCACTCAACGATTGCCCTTGGGTCCCGAACTCCATATGGGGAAGGAACGTTGTTGTTTGCGAGGTCTCGATCATTTACATGGACCCACTTCTCATTCCATTTGTGGGAATTTGATGATTTATAAACCGTCCCCAACGAGCGAAAGGTTCATGTTTGAACATGATGAATCACTTCGTGCCGACCTGTTGCCCATAAACTTTCCTGCCTCATATGAGAATGGAAAACTGGAAGATTTTCTGCATCGGTGGATGAAGAATCACGAACATAAGAATTTCTGGTTTAGCATGTTCCCAGAAAGAAGATACTTTTTTTCCATTCGAGAAACGAGGAGCACGACTGAAGTGGCTATACAAAGAAATCCATTTAGGGATCTATATGCTCCGATTGGAACTGGAACAGAAGAAGAAAAACAAATCAAAATGGGCCGAGCCCATCTAACGCGGCTGCAGGCGCCCGTTTGCAAATTGCACTGTAACGGACGCTTGCAGCGCCAAATAGGAATTGCCCCTGACCTACATCTCAAAAAAAAACTCACCTGACCTGACCTCACTCGATCGAGGCCCAACCAAGCCACCAAGTAGGAAAGTCCGTTGCATTCACATTTCCTTTTTTTAGGATCAGTTGCATTCACATCTATAATCTATAAGAGCAACTCCGACGGCCTATCCAAACAGACGGCAAATTTGTCTTCTTTTGTCCGTTTGGGTCAGCCGCCCGCCCGGCGTCCGCCCTGTTTTAGATTTGGGTCGGCAGTGCGTTCAACGTGCTAACCCATTTCATATCCGCACCCAATTTTTTTTAAAAAGGCCTGCGGCCATAGATCATGCCAGCGGCCATGTCTCATGTCAGCACCATGCCAGCGCCGGCATACAATGTCGGCTTCAAAAAATATCATCACAGTTCATGCTGGCGCACTCGCCAACGGCCGGCACACATGCCAGCACACAAAAAAGGGGGTGGGACTTGAGTTCGACTACGTCATCGCAGCCCCGTGGTCATGCCAACACACCTACCGGCATAAAAAGAAGGATGGCGCTCGCTGCCATAGATCACTCGTCGTCGAACTTGAGCATGTCGACCTGCATCTTCTCGAACCACGACCTCTTACTTGGCGACACGGTGTTGAGATCCACCTTCATGATCTCCACCCCAGTCATCATGCTCACGAGAGCCACTTCTTTCACCTTGGTCTTGGCGTTGCGGCCTCGATCTCAAGCATCCCGACTTGCTTCTCCGCGTCCATCTCAAGCCTCCTCCTTTGGATCTCCATGAAGGCGTTCATTTGCTCTTCCCTTTCTTGTCGGCGCTTCTCCTCCCTTGAGTCATTCTTGTTCATCATGCCCTTCACGGTTGCGATCAAGGCAATCGAGGCCACACCCCGCTTGTCCTCCTTCCTGGAGTTGGTCTTCCCCTGCTGTCGAGTCTTCTTGCCGTCCCCAACCTCCTCCACGGCTTGCTTCCCCTCACGCGACTTGAGGGCCGCATATTGCGCCTTGAACTTCTCCTCGTCTTTGATGACCCTAAAGCAATGGGAGTTGTTGAAGCACTTGCCATCGTGTTGGACCTTGAATGCGTCCAAAGCTTGAAATGCCTACAAATGTATTTCATGCAAGCATATTGGCAAAATGGTATGCAAACGAACACGCAAGCATAAACTTGATGACACAAAAGAGGGCGGCTTGCTAGGATACCATGTCTTGCATGCCAATGCCGCTCACGGGGCGGGCCTTGACGCTCTCAAGAGTGGCACAAAACTTGTTGCACTCTTGTTGGATGATAACCCACAAGTGTAGGGGATCGCAACAGCTTTCGAGGGTAAAGTATTCAACCCAAATTTATTGATTCGACACAAGGGGAGCCAAAGAATATTATTGAGTATTAGCAGTTGAGTTGTCAATTCAACCACACCTGGATAACTTACTATCTGCATCAAAGTATTTAGTAGCAAAAGTAGTATGATAATAAAGGTAACAGTGGCAAAAGTAAAGAAAATAGTTTTGTAGGAATTGTAACAGCAGCAACGGAAAAGTAAATAAGCGAAGCATAAGATGTGAAAAGCTCGTAGGCATTGGATCAGTGATGGATAATTATGTCGGATGCGATTCCTCATGTAATAGCTATAACATAGGGTGACACAGAACTAGCTCCAGTTCATCAATGTAATGTAGGCATGTATTCCCTATATAGTCATACGTGCTTATGGAAAAGAACTTGCATGACATCTTTTGTCCTACCCTCCCGTGGTAGCGGGGTCCTAGTGGAAACTAAGGGATATTAAGGCCTCCTTTTAATAGAGAACCGGAACAAAGCATTAGCACATAGTGAATACATGAACTCCTCAAACTACGGTCATCACCGAGAAGTATCCCGATTATTGTCACTTCGGGGTTGTCGGATCATAACACATAATAGGTGACTATAGACTTGCAAGATAGGATCAAGAACACACATATATTCATGAAAACATAATAGGTTCAGATCTGAAATCATGGCACTCGGGCCCTAGTGACAAGCATTAAGCATAGCAAAGTCATAGCAACATCAATCTCAGAACATAGTGGATACTAGGGATCAAACCCTAACAAAACTAACTTGATTACATGGTAAATCTCATCCAACCCATCACCGTCCAACAAGCCTATGATGGAATTACTCACGCACGGCGGTGAGCATCATGAAATTGGTGAATGGAGGATGGTTGATGATGACGATGGCGATGAATCCCCCTCTCCGGAGCCACGAACGGACTCCAGATCAGCCCTCCCGAGAGAGATTAGGGCTTGGTGGCGGCTCCGTATCGTAAAACGCGATGAAACTTTCTCTCTGATTTTTTTCTCCGTGAAAAGGAATATATCGAGTTGGAGTTGAGGTCGGTGGAGCCTCAGGGAGCCCACGAGACAGGGGGTGATACGTCTCCATCGTATCTATAATTTTTGATTGTTCCATGCCAATATTCTACAACTTTCATATACTTTTGGCAACTTTTTATACTATTTTTTGGGACTAACATATTGATCCAGTGCCCAGTGCCAGTTCCTGTCTGTTGCATGTTTTATGTTTCGCAGAAACCCCATATCAAATGGAGTCCAAATGGGATAAAAACGGAGGGAGAATTATTTTGGAATATTTATGATTTTTGGGAAGTAAAATCAACGCGAGACGGTGCCCGAGGGGGGCAGGAGATAGGGGGCGCGCCCCAGGGAGGCAGGCGCGCCCTGGACTCTCCTGGGCCCCCCGTAAGGTGGTTGACGCTCTTCTTTTGCCGCAAGAAAGCTAATTTTATGAGAAAGATCTGGGTGAAAGATCACCCCAATCGGAGTTACGGATCTCCGGATATAAAAGAAATGGTGAAGGGGCAGAATCTGGGAACACAGAAACGGAGAGATAGATCCAATCTCGGAGGGGCTCTCACCCCTCCCACGCCATGGGAGCCAAGGACCAGAGGGGAAACCCTTCTCCCATCTAGGGAGGAGGTCAAGGAAGAATAAGAAGAAGGGGGGCTCTCTCCCCCTTGCTTCCGGTGGCGCCGGAACGCCGCCGAGGGCCATCATCATCACCGCGATCTTCACCAACACCTCTGCCATCTTCACCAACATCTCCATCACCGTCCCCCATCTATATTCAGCGGTCCACTCTCCCGCAACCCGCTGTACCCTCTACTTGAACATGGTGCTTTATGCTTCATATTATTATCCAATGATGTGTTGCCATCCTATGATGTCTGAGTATATTTTCGTTGTCCTATCGGTGATTGATGAATTGCTATGATTGGTTTTGAGTTACATGTTTTATTATTGGTGTTGTTCTATGGTGCCCTCCGTGTTGCGCAAGCATGAGGGATTCCCGTTGTAGGGTGTTGCAATGCGTTCATGATTCACTTATAGTGGGTTGCGTGAGTGACTGAAACACAAACCCAAGTAAGGGGATTGTTGCGTATGGGATAAAGGGGACTTGATACTTTAATGCTATGGTTGGGTTTTACCTTAATGAATCTTTAGTAGTTGAGGATGCTTGCTAGAGTTCCAATCATAAGTGCATATGGTCCAAGTAGAGAAAGTATGTTAGCTTATGCCGTTCCCTCAAATAAAATTGTAATAGTGATTACCGGTCTAGTAACGTAGTCAATTGCTTAGGGACAATTTCACAACTCCTACCACCACTTTTCCACACTCGCTATATTTACTTTATTGCTTCTTTATCTAAACAGCCCCTACTTTTTATTTACGTGTTCTTTACTATCTTGGAAACCTATCCTATCACACCTACAAAGTACTTTTAGTTTCATACTTGTTCTAGGTAAAGCGAACGTCAAGCGTGCGTAGAGTCGTATCAGTGGCCGATAGGACTTGAGAGAGTATTTGTTCTACCTTTAGCTCCTCGTTGGGTTCGACACTCTTACTTATCGAAAGAGGCTACAACTATCCCGTATACTTGCGGGTCATCAAGACCTTTTTCTGGCGTCGTTGCCGGGGAGTCATAGCATGGGGTGAATATTCTCGTGTGTGCTTGTTTGCTTTATCACTAAGTAATTTTTATTTGCTGTTCTAAGTTGTTCTCTATCTTTAGTTATGGATATGGAACACGAAATACCAAAAAATTTAGGTGTAGACGCTACTCATGGAGATGGGGAACCTCCTAAAACCCTCGATGCTCGTTATGTGAAAGAAATTATGTACTACTTTAATAATCCTGAGAAAATCCCATTCAATTATGTTATGGGAGTAACGTTGGATCAACGTGAATACTTTAGGGATTATCGCTTGACACAAAAAGGAAACTATTATGGGATCAAATTCAAATGTTGAAGTGGTATGCTAGGCAACTATGCTTGATGCATGATTATACTTGCTGCTCTAGGATGAAGGCTCCACACCTTCCCTTTTCATGCAAATTTAATGATAATGAAACCTTAGCTTCTTATGCTAATGGTATCTATGATTACTATGATGTGGAACAAATAGAAGAATTTGTTGCTTTTATGGGTGCTTATGAGATTGAATCTATGTTTAAAGCGTTTGGCGATTTTGATGACTCAGTTTATAGACCAGAAAATTTTGCTATACTTAGATATTGCTATGAAAATTATGAATACAATTACAATATTAATGCATTTATTGAGAAAGTCTCCGCTGTCCAAGAAGAGAATAATATTTTGCAGGAAGCTATGGAAGAAGAAATTAATGAAACTGTGAGCTCATTGGATGAAAAAGATGATGGGGAGAGCGAAGAACAAAAGGAGGAAGAGCGGATTGATCACCCGCGCCCAACTTCTAATGAGAGTAACTCTTCAACTCATACATTGTTTAATTCCCCTTCGTTCTTACCGAAGGATGATTGCTATAATGATTGTTATGATCCCATTGATTCTCTTGAAATATCCCTTTTTGATGATGCTTGCTATGCTTGTGGCCAAGATGCCAATATGAATTATGCTTATGGAGATGAACTTGCTATAGTTCCTTATGTTAAACATGAAATTGTTGCTATTGCACCCACGCATGATAGTCCTATTATCTTTTTGAATTCTCCAAACTACACTATATCGGAGAAGTTTGTGCTTACTAAGGATTATATCGATGGGTTGCCTTTTACCGTTGCACGTGATAATTTTGATAGATATAATATGCATGTGATTGCTGCTCCTACTTGCAATTATTATGAGAGAAGAACTATGTCTCCACCTCTTTATGTTTCCAACACGATAGAATTACAAGAAACTGCTTATACTATGCATTGGCCTTTACTTGGTGTGCATGAATTGTTCTTTTATGACATGTCGATGCATAGGAAGAGAGTTAGACTTCGTCATTGCTTGATATATCTTACTTTGTGCTCAATACTAAATTACAAATCATTGTTAATTAAAATTGGCTTTGATATACCTTGGGATCCGGGTGGATCCATTACTTGAGCACTTTATGCCTAGCTTAATGGCTTTAAAGAAAGCGCTACCATGGAGACAACCCGGAAATTTTAGAGAGTCATCTATTTCTGTTGAGTGCTTTTATATAGTTTAAAAACAAAAAAATAAAGAGGGGAACCTAAAACTTTTCAAAAAGGAAAGTGAAAGTGAGAAAGACAAGCATTGTTGAAGTGGGAGAGCTCCTTGAACTTTGTTCATGCTCATGGAAACTTTGTGAATCTTAATTACATAAACTTTTCAACAAAAATAATTATCCCCTTGTACAATTCCATTGTATTATAAAAATAATATGCCAAGGTTTGCCTTTAGGATGTTTACAATGCTTGTTGGTTTGTACAGTGCAGGACAGAAACTTTGTCTGTAGTGCACGATTTTACATTTTTAACTGGAACGTCAAACGGTTCTGATTCTTTTTACAATGTCTTGCTGTAAAACTTTTTTATTTTTCCTAATTTTGGTAGAATTTGTGGGGTACCAGAAGTATGGTGAATGTTCAGATTGCTACAGACTATTCTGTTTTTGACAGATTCTGTTTTTGATGCATAGTTTGCTTGTTTTGATGAATCTATCAATTTATATCAGTGGATTAAGCCATGGAAAAGCTATATTACAGTAGACACAATGCAAAAATAAAATATGATTTGGTTTTCAATAGTAACTATAGTAGTGATTTGCTTTATTATACTAACGGATCTTACCGAGTTTTCTGTTGAAGTTTTGTGTGGATGAAGTGTCTAAGCGAGGATGTTTCAATATGAGGAAAAGGAAGAGAGGCAAGGGCTCAAGCTTGGGGATGCCCAAGGCACCCCAAGTAAATATTCAAGGAGACTCAAGCGTCTAAGCTTGGAGATGCCCCGGAAGGCATCCCCTCTTTCTTCAATAAGTATCGGTATGTTTTCGTATTCGTTCCGTTCGTGCGATATGTGCAAGTCTTGGAGCGTCTTTTGCATCTAGTTTTCATTTTTCTTTTATGCACCATGCTGGTATGAGATAGTCCTTGGTTGATTTATAGAATGCTCATTGCACTTCACTTATATCTTTTGAGTATGGCTTTATAGAATGCTTCATGTGCTTCACTTATATCATTTGAAGTTTGAATTGCCTGTTTCCATTTACATAGAAAACCGCCATTTCTAGAATACTCTCTTGCTTCAGTTATATCAATTTAGAGAGATGACAGGAATTGGCCATTCATATGGTTAGTCATAAAATCCTACATAAACTTGTAGATTGCAGAATATGATATGTTTGATTCCTTGCCATAGTTTTGAGATATAGAGGTGATAATATGTGGGAGGTAATAGTAGATGGTTGTGTTCAGTAAGGATGTTGGTGTTAAGGTTTGTGATTCCCGAAGCATGCACGTATGTTCTATTAACTATGTAATCAAATTGGCGCACATTGTATTTTGATTATTTATCTTTGCGTGAAGGTCGGGGGCGCGCGATGGTTAACTCCTACCAACCTCCCCCTAGGAGCATGCATGTAGTACTTTGTTTCGAAGGCTAATAAATTTTTTGCAATAAGTATGTGAGTTCTTTATGACTGATGTTGAGTCCATGGATTATACGCACTCTCACCCTTCCATCATTGCTAGCCTCTTCGGTACCGTGCATTGCCCTTTCTCACCTCAAGAGTTGGTGCAAACTTCGCCGGTGCATCCAAACCCCGTGATATGATACGCTCTATCATACATAAGCCTCCTTATATCTTCCTCAAAACAGCCACCATACCTACCTATCATGGCATTTTCATAGCCATTCCGAGATATATTGCCATGCAACTTCCATCATCATCATATACATGACTTGAGCATTCATTGTCATATTGCTTTGCATGATCGTAAGATAGCTAGCATGATGTTTTTGTTGGGAACGTAGCAATAATTCAAAATTTTCCTACGTTCACCAAGATCAATCTAGGAGATACTAGCAACGAGAGAGAGAGAGAGAGAGAGAGAGAGAGAGGGAGTGCATCTTCATACCCTTGAAGACCGATAAGCGGAAGCATTACAAGAACGCGGTTGATGGAGTCGTACTCGCGGCGATTCAAATCGCGGAAGATCTGATCTAGCGCCGAACGGACGGCGCCTCCGCGTTCAACACACGTACAGCCTGGGGACGTCTCCTCCTTCTTGATCCAGCAAGGAGAGAGGAGACATTGAGGGAGAGCTCCGACAGCACGACGGCGTGGTGGTGGAGCTTGTGGTATTTCTGCAGGGCTTCGTCAAGCTCTACGGAGGAGGAGGAGGTGTTGGAGAGGGAGAGGGCTGCGCCAGGGAAGGGGTGCCTCTCCCATGCGCCTCCCCACTATATATAGGGGTGGAGGGCTGGTTTCTTGCCCTACAAGTCCATTGGGGCGTTGGCAAAGGTGGGGGAAAGAAACCCCATCACTTCCCTTCCCCACTGATTGTTATCCCCCCTTTTTAGGGATCTTGATCTTATCCCTTCGGGATATGATGTTATTCCTTATAATGGGGGATCTTGGTGCGCCTTGACCAGGGGTGTGGGGCCTTGCCCCCACTACCCACGTTCATGTGGGTCCACCATGCAGGTGGGCCCCATTCCGGAACCTTCTAGAACCTTCCCGGTACAATACCGAAAATCCCGGACATTTTCTGGTGGCCAAAATAGGACTTCCCATATATAAATCTTTACCTCTGAACCATTCCGGAACTTCTCGTGATGTCCGGGATCTCATCCGGGACTCCGAACAACATTCGGCAACCACATACTATTTCCCATAACAACTCTAGCATCACCGAACCTTAAGTGTGTAGACCCTACGGGTTCGGGAACCATGCACACATAACCGAGACATCTCTCCGGCCAATAACCAATAGCGGGATCTGGATACCCATATTGGCTCCCACATGTTCCACGATGATCTCATCGGATGAACCACGATGTCGGGGATTCAATCAATCCCGTATACAATTCCCTTTGTTAATCGGTATGTTACTTGCCCGAGATTCAATCATCGGTATCCCAATACCTCGTTCAATCTCATTACCGGCAAGTCACTTTACTCATTCCGTAATGCATGATCCTAAAAGCACAAGTGCTCCCTAGGTGGTTTTGGTAATTAATGTCAACATATCTCTTGTTGGACTAACACTTTTATCCAGTATGTTTCAGATAAGTTCAACAATGGAGTGGCATGGACTAAAGGATGTGGGAACCCCTTCAAGATGCTAAGAACAAAGGATTGGCTCAAGCTTCAAGCTCAAGACTCTTCATTTTATATTTTAGTGATCCAAGATCACATTGAGTCTATAGGAAAAGCCAATACTATCAAGGAGGGATGAGGTGTTGCTTAATGAGCCTCTTGCTTCATGTGCTTTGTGATATGCTCCAAAACCCTCAGCTACTTTCCCACTTCCACAAATGACCTAAACCCAAAGCCAAAATCAGTCACACCGATTCTTCCTATCCGGCGCCACCGATTCCAAAAGTCATAGCCACTGCCACAAACCCTAAGCAAATCGGTCTCACCGATAGGGATCTCGGTCTCACCGAGATGGGATTGTAATCTCTCTGTGTATGTCCATTATCAAAATCGGTCTCACCAAGTTTGAGCAATCAGTACTACCGAGATTACAATGCAAACTCTCTGGATAACTTATTACGAAAATCGGTCCCACCGAGTTTGAGTAATCGGTCCCACCGAGTTTTCCTGACCAACTCTGTGGAAAGCTTATTATCAAATCGGTCTCACCGAGTTTGTGTAATCGGTCTTAACGAGATTACGTTATGCCCTAACCCTAACCGAATCGGTGTCACCGAGTTGCATTTCGGTCCCACCGAAAACCCTAACGGTCACATTATTTGCTAAATCGGTCTGACCGAGTTTAACGATTCGGTCCCACCGAGTTTGGTAGATTGTGTGTAACGGTTAGATTTTGTGTGGAGGCTATATATACCCCTCCACCCCCTCTTCATTCGTGGAGAGAGCCATCAGAACGAACCTACACTTCCAACTTACCATTTCTGAGAGAGAACTACCTACTCATGTGTTGAGACCAAGATACTCCATTCCTATCATATGAATCTTGATCTCTAGCCTTCCCAAGTTGCTTTCCACTCAAATCTTCTTTCCACTAGATCCAAAACCTATGAGAGAGAGTTGAGTGTTGGGGAGACTATCATTTGAAGCACAAGAGCAAGGAGTTCATCATCAACGCACCATTTGTTACTTCTTGGAGAGTGGTGTCTCCTAGATTGGCTAGGTGTCACTTGGGAGCCTCCGACAAGATTGTGGAGTTGAACCAAGGAGTTTGTAAGGGCAAGGAGATCGCCTACTTCGTGAAGATCTACCGCTAGTGAGGCAAGTCCTTCGTGGGCGACGGCCATGGTGGGATAGACAAGGTTGCTTCTTCGTGGACCCTTCGTGGGTGGAGCCCTCCATGGACTCGCGCAACCGTTACCCTTCGTGGGTTGAAGTCTCCATCAACGTGGATGTACGATAGCACCACCTATCGGAACCACGGCAAAAACATCCGTGTATCCAATTGCGTTTGAATCCTCCAAACCCTTCCCTTTACTTTCTTGCAAGTTGCATGCTTTACTTTCCGCTGCTCATACACTCTTTGCATACTTGCTTGATATGTATTGTGAATGTTGAAATTGTGCCTGAACTCCACTTAAACTTAAAGAACTTAAAAACTGCAACTTTGGTACTTCGTGTCTAATCACCCCCTCTAGATACCTCTTCTCAAGGTCCTACAAGTGGTATCAGAGCATTGGTCTCCATTGCTTTGGTTTAATCACCATTGGAGGAAGATGGATGAGTCTACTATTGGGAGTCTTAGACATAGAGTGCCTATTCTTGATGGAGAGTATTTTCATGAGTGGAAAAATGAGATGCTTGTAATTTTCAATCAATATCACTTGAACAAGTACATTGCTAGCCCTTGTGCACCTTATGTTGATCATATGCATCCTACCCATGATGAGTCAATTGACATGATTAGGAATCTTAGAACCGCCGAACTTATCATTAGAGGATTGCCTAGAAACTTGATTGGATGTTTGCCTACTTTTAAGTGTGCCTACACCATATGGAAATTTCTTGAGGAAGGATTTCCAGATTATTCCTTGAAAAATCTTGATGAAATTCTCCATAAGTCTAGATTGCCTTGAGTAAGATGAATACTAGTGATCCTATGTTTGGTGATCGTCTATTTGAGCTTACAAACCTTATGCGTGCCAAAGGAAATGTTGGTATTATTAATGATATTATTTCCTAAGCTATAAAAATTCATAAGCAAGATCGTTGTCAAACTCACTCTAATGAATCACCCTCTCTAGGACTTGATCCACCACATGATGATGTTGAACATGGATACTACTACGAGGATGATGATAGTGACTTCGATCTTGATGATGCAATGAGACATTTTGGTCTTATGGCAAATCTTCGGGGATATATGTCAGGAGGAAAGGAATGGGTTCTTGATAGTGGATGTACCGATCACATGACCGGAGATAAAGACATGTTTCGTGAGCTTGCTGATAATGATAGTCCTTGAAAGTATGTCACTTTCGGTGACAACTCAAAGGGTAAGGTGGTTGGCCTCGGTAAGGTGGCCATATCACATGATAGCTCCATACAAAATGTCATGCTCGTTGAATCTCTTGGTTACAACTTACTTTCAGTATCTAGACTTGTTGATTTTGGTTTCAATGTTCTATTCACTGAAGTAGACTGCCAAGTGTTTCGTCGAGATAATCATAAAATGGTCTTTACCGGTGTGCGTAAAGGTGATCTATACATTGTTGATTTCACTAAAAAGGCTCAACCTAAAACTTGCTTCATTGCTAAATCCTCAAAAGGTTGGTTATGGCATAGACGATTAGGTCATGTTGGTATGCGAAACCTTGACAAGCTTATTAAAAGAAATCATATCCTTGGAGTTAACGATGTCATATTTGATAAGGATAGACTTTGCAGTGCCTGTCAGGCAGGTAAACAGGTTGGAGGAGGGCATCCCGTGAAGAACATCATGACCACAAGGAGGCCACTCGAGCTACTTCACATGGATCTCTTTGGTCCCAACTCTTAAAACAGTCTCGGTGGAAATTCTTTCGGTCTAGTTATAGTTGATGATTTTTCAAGATTTACGTGGGTGTTCTTTCTCGATGATAAATCGCAGGTCCAAAAGATCTTCAAAAACTTCGCAAGGAAGGCTCAAAATCAATTTGAAGTGAAGATCAAGAAGGTTCGCAGCGACAACGGAACGGAGTTCAAGAACGCAAACATGGACATCTTTCTTGACGAAGAAGGGATTTCACATGAGTTCTCGGCTACGTACACACCTCAAAAAAACGGAGTTATTGAGAGGAAGAACCGGACGCTCATCGAAATGGCGAGAACGATGCTTGATGAGTACAAGACGCCAAAGCACTTTTGGGCAGAAGCGGTTGATACAGCTTGTCATGCAACAAATCGCTTGTATTTTCACAAGCTACTCGGCAAGACGACATACGAGCTCCTCACCAGTAACAAACCCCAAGCTGGATACTTTCGAGTACTCGGCTCAAAGTGCTACATTCTTGATAAGCATCGTCGCTCTGAATTTGATCCTAAATCTCATGAAGGTTTCCTACTAGGTTATGGCTCAAACTCTCACACTTACCGTGTCTACAACAATTTCACCCGGAAGGTTGAAGAGACGGTAGATGTGAAGTTTGATGAATCTAACGGATCGCAAGTAGAGCAATTGCCAATTGATGTAGGTGACAAAGATCCTTCGGAAGCAATCCAAGACTTGTCTATTGGCAAGGTTCGTCCAATTTGGGTGAAGGAGAGTACCTCGTCCGTCCAAATGGAAGCTTCAACTTCACAACAAGGTGGACCAAGAGTTGATACGGAAGCATCCACAAGCGGGACACACCAAGATGAAGAAAACGAGGAAGTGCATCAAGATGAACGTCAAGAGCCTCCTTCTCCACCACGACAAGAGAACGACAACGCCAACAATGAAGAAGGCCAAGAAGAAGAAGAAGAAGATAAATAAGATGTTCAACGAATACCCAAGCAAAAGCTTTCACGAGTTCGAGCAAGAATTGCTAAAGATCATCCCGTCGAGCAAATCTACAATGACATTCAAACCGGGAGAATCACTCGCTCTAAAACTCGTTTAGCTAACTTTTGTGAAAACTATTCTTTCATCTCTAGAATTGAACCTATGAAGGTTTAAGAAGCATTGGAAGATCCGGATTGGATAAATGCTATGCATGAAGAGCTACATAACTTTGAGAGGAATCAACTTTGGACATTGGTTGAGAAGCCCGACAACAACCACAACGTCATCGGTACCAAATGGGTGTTTCGCAACAAGCAAGATGAAGATGGACAAGTAGTTCGCAACAAAGCACGTCTCGTCGCCCAAGGCTACACACAAGTCGAAGGTATGGACTATGGTGAGACTTACGCCCCCGTTGCTAGACTTGAGTCCATCCGCATCTTACTTGCCTATGCTAATCATCATGATATCACCTTGTACCAAATGGAAATTAAATGTGCTTTTCAAAATGGTGAAATAGAGGAGGAAGTTTATGTCGAGCAACCTCCCGGCTTTGTCAATCCTAAGAAACCCAATCATGTTTACAAACTTCACAAAGCTCTTTATGGTCTTAAACAAGCTCCTAGAGCATGGTATAAATGCTTGACCAAGTTTCTTATTGAAAAAGGCTTTGAAATTGGGAAAATTGATTCAACTCTCTTTACTAAAAGGGTTAATGGAGAACTATTTGTGTGCCAAATTTATGTTGATGATATTAATTGGTTCAACTAACCCTCTTTTTAGTGAAAAGTTTGGGAAGCTAATGTCGGAGAAGTTTGAGATGTCTATGATGAGTGAACTCAAATTCTTCCTTGGGTTGCAAATCAAGCAAACTAAGGAAGGTACCTTTGTTTCTCAAACAAAGTACACCAAGGACTTATTCAAGAAGTTCAATATGCAAGAATGCAAAGGTATGTCTACGCCCATGCCTACTAGTGGACATAATGACTTGACCAAAGGTGGTGAACCGGTTGATCAAAAGGTTTATCGCTCTATGATTGGTTCATTGTTATATCTATGTGCTTCACGTCCCGATATCATGTTAAGTGTGTGCATGTGTGCATGATATCAAGCTGCTCCTAAAGAATGTCATCTTAAGGCCGTGAAAAGGATAGTGAGATACTTAATCCATACACCAAACTTTGGCATTTGGTATCCTAAGAGGGCCTCTTTCAATCTTGTTGGCTATTCCGACTCGGACTATGCCGGAGACAAGGTCGATAGAAAGTCCACTTCGGGTACTTGTCAATTTCTTGGTAGATCTCTTGTGTCTTGGTCCTCCAAGAAACAAAACTCGGTATCCTTATCCACCGCCGAAGCTGAATATATTGCCGCTGGTTCATGTTGTGCTCAATTACTTTGGATGACCCAAACTCTTAAGGATTATGGGATATATGTAAGACATGTTCCATTGCTTTGTGACAATGAAAGTTCTATCAAAATTGGTCATAATCCTGTGAAACATTCTCGAACTAAGCATATTGAAGTTCGTCATCATTTCATTCGAGATCATGTTGCTAAGGGTGACATTGATCTTAAGCATGTTCGCACCGAAAAGCAATTAGCGGTTATGTGCACTAAACCTCTTGATGAGAAAGTGTTTTGCAGGTTAAGAGGAGAATTGAACATCATTGATGCTTCAAACTTGGAGTAGAAACTCCATTGGATACATGCAAGACATGAGCATATGACTAATCCTTGATATTTCTCTTATGATGAAAATCTTATGTCTTGGATATATTTGTATCTTGCATGTTATCTAACCCATGTAGGTACTTGGTGGAATCACATTCCATGAGATTGTATTCTACTCATATCTTGAGCAATCTCTACATCACCAAGACTCTACACTATGGTGGTTGAATACAAGGAAGCACGGAACCACTCAAACATATCCTTTGACAAAATTCTATGTTAAGCTTCATGATTGTCATTTTTTGAGACACAAGTGCTCTTCCTTGCAAGAACTAACCCATGTAGGTAGATGGACTCAAATTCCAAGTGGTGCTCCAATTCTTGATGAGCTATATCAACCTTGAGCAACCCACACAAGTTCAACTACATGGACAACACTACCAACCAAGGTATGTCATTCCATCTTAGAGAAGCTTTACTCCAAGTCATGAGCTAAAGCAACTCGACAAGATGTGAATACATCAAGATGCTTAAACGAAAAATGGCAACCCCATTTTGAGCTTAAACGATGAGTATGACCTATGATCAAGTGATCTCACTTGACTCCTAAGTCAATATACTCTAACATAGATGACTTTGTCGCCGACCATCTCTAGATGAAGTCCTCTTGTGTTCTTTTCTGTGCTTTTGCGTTTGTCACGTGCATATTTGTTTCCCCTTTTCAGAAAAAAAAACTTCATCTAGATTTCTTTCTGTTTGTTCTGCATTTCTCTGCATCCAATTCATTACACATCTTTCAGTAAATTCCTTGCAAATCTTTGTGAGATCTTACTAGTCTAGTGAGCTAAGGGGACAAGTGTTTTCACTGCGATGAACTCGGTTTCACCGATTTGTTATTTTCGGCCCAACCGAATCCTTCCAGTCCAACTGAAGCATACCACTCGTTGCCACCGATTTCACCTCAGGAAAACAGTTTGCCACATATTCTATGTTTCTACCGATCCAGCTCCACTCAATGAATCTTGTCCTCTACAAGCATCACATTTTTATCATTGCTTCTCAAGGACCAAACCCATTAGACGGATTCCAGAAAACCCTTCTTGGAAATTGATGTCAAAGGGGGAGAGAGAGAACATCGAAGATCTTCAGGGGGAGAGAGTACTTGAGAGAGATCTTCTAGGGGGAGAGACCCTCAAAAGGAGAGAGAGAGATCTTCGGGGGTTCAGGGGGAGAGAGTACTTAAGTAGAAAAGTATTTCTCAAGGATCCCAGATGCATGGTGTTCAAGAGGAGAGATGCCCACATGTATTCTTGAGGGGAGAGACATGTTCATATGATCTGTTGTGCTTATTTGCATTAGCATACATTAGCTCTGATCATCATTCATATCTTTCAGCTCTGATTTTCTATTCACTATCTTCTCCGGTATCCCATGCTAGATTCAGGGGGAGCAAGACATCTAAGGGAAAGAAATTATTTGAATTCATTGCATATCTTTACTCTTGGGGACATGTCTAATCCAATGTGGTACTTAGTACTCACTCTCTACATGTCATCCCAGTCTTGGTATTCTTGTAGTCTCTTTTGTTTGCTCTGGCTAGTAGGTGCATCTGTGTTATCTAACCTTATTTGCGCAGGTTCATTCCATCCTAAGCCTACTCAAGACTACAAGGTAAGTGTATGCATCACAATCATGTGTATGAGGAATTCTTGCTGATGTACATATTGTTTGCAAGAAGGACTCATGAGCATGAAGGTATTTTCCTTAACATTCTTTGCTCTGATGCATATGGCCAAGATACATGTAACACATTGCCTGCTCTATCATGTTTATGCTCTCACATGCCTCTCTATTCCACATTCACATGATTGCATACATGTAGGGGGAGCCTATGTTCGTTACATGTCTTTCGAAAGCTTTACTTGCTACTCTTTATATCTTAATCTAAAGCTTTGATGTATGCTGCCATCAATTACCAAAAAGGGGGAGATTGAAAGCACAAGTGCTCCCTAGGTGGTTTTGGTAATTAATGTCAACATATCTCTTGTTGGACTAACACTTTTATCCAGTATGTTTCAGATAAGTTCAACAATGGAGTGGCATGGACTAAAGGATGTGGGAACCCCTTCAAGATGCTAAGAACAAATGATTGGCTCAAGCTTCAAGCTCAAGACTCTTCATTTTATATTTTAGTGATCCAAGATCACATTGAGTCTATAGGAAAAGCCAATACTATCAAGGAGGGATGAGGTGTTGCTTAATGAGCCTCTTGCTTCATGTGCTTTGTGATATGCTCCAAAACCCTCAGCTACTTTCCCACTTCCACAAATGACCTAAACCCAAAGCCAAAATCGGTCACACCGATTCTTCCTATCTGGCGCCACCGATTCCAAAAGTCATAGCCACTGCCACAAACCCTAAGCAAATCGGTCTTACCGAGATGGGATTGTAATCTCTTTGTGTATGTCCATTATCAAAATCGGTCTCACCAAGTTTGAGCAATCGGTACTACCGAGATTACAATGCAAACTCTCTGGATAACTTATTACCAAAATCCATCCCACCGAGTTTGAGTAATCGATCCCACCAAGTTTGCCTGACCAACTCTGTGGAAAGCTTATTACCAAATCGGTCTCACCGAGTTTGTGTAATCGGTCTTACCGAGATTACGTTATGCCCTAACCCTAACCGAATCGGTCTCACCGAGTTGCATTTCGGTCCCACCGAAAACCCTAACGGTCACATTATTTGCTAAATCGGTCTGACCGAGTTTAACGATTCGGTCCCACCGAGTTTGGTAGATTGTGTGTAACGGTTAGATTTTGTGTGGAGGCTATATATACCCCTCCACCCCCTCTTCATTCGTGGAGAGAGCCATCAGAACGAACCTACACTTCCAACTTACCATTTCTGAGAGAGAACTACCTACTCATGTGTTGAGACCAAGATACTCCATTCCTATCATATGAATCTTGATCTCTAGCCTTCCCAAGTTGCTTTCCAGTCAAATCTTCTTTCCACCAGATCCAAAACCTATGAGAGAGAGTTGAGTGTTGGGGAGACTATCATTTGAAGCACAAGAGCAAGGAGTTCATCATCAATGCACCATTTGTTACTTCTTGGAGAGTGGTGTCTCCTAGATTGGCTAGGTGTCACTTGGGAGCCTCCGACAAGATTTTGGAGTTGAACCAAGGAGTTTGTAAGGGCAAGGAGATCGCCTACTTCGTGAAGATCTACCGCTAGTGAGGCAAGTCCTTCGTGGGCGACGGCCATGGTGGGATAGACAAGGTTGCTTCTTCGTGGACCCTTCGTGGGTGGAGCCCTCCGTGGACTCACGCAACCGTTACCCTTCGTGGGTTGAAGTCTCCATCAACATGGATGTACGATAGCACCACCTATCGGAACCACGCCAAAAACATCCGTGTCTCCAATTGCGTTTGAATCCTCCAAACCCTTCCCTTTACTTTCTTGCAAGTTGCATGCTTTACTTTCCGCTGCTCATACACTCTTTGCATGCTTGCTTGATATGTATTGTGAATGTTGAAATTGTGCCTAAACTCCACTTAAACTTAAAGAACTTCAAAACTGCAACTTTGGTACTTCGTGTCTAATCACCCCCCTCTAGACACCTCTTCTCTAGGTCCTACAGATCCCGTGACTAACTACTTAGTCACTTTGAGCTCATTATGATGATGCATTTCCGAGTGGGCCCAGAGATACCTCTCCGTCATACGGAGTGACAAATCCCAGTCTCGATTCGTGCCAACCCAACAGACACTTTCAGAGATGCCTGTAGTGTACCTTTATAGCCACCCAGTTACGTTATGACGTTTGGTACACCCAAAGCATTCCTACGATATCCGAGAGTTGCACAATCTCATGGTCTAAGGAAATGATACTTGACATTAGAAAAGCTTTAGCAAACAAACTACACGATCTTGTGCTACGCTTAGGATTGGGTCTTGTCCATCACATCATTCTCCTAATGATGTGATCCCGCTATCAATGACATCTAATGTCCATGGTCAGGAAACTTGACCATCTATTGATCAACGAGCTAGTCAACTAGAGGCTCACTAGGGACATGTTGTGGTCTATGTATTCACACATGTATTACGGTTTCCAGTTAATACAATTATTGCATGAACAATAGACAATTATCATGAACAAGGAAATACAATACTAACCATTTTATTATTGCCTCTAGGGCATATTTCCAACAGTTTTCATGGCTTGTCCTTTTTTGATGTCATTGCTACGCTAGATCATTGCACGTCCCAGTACACCGCCGGAGGCATTCATATAGAGTCATATGTTTGTTCTAGTACCGAGTTGTAATATTGAGTTGTAAATAAATAGAAGTGTGATGATCATCATTATAGAGCATTGCCCCATGAAAAAAAAGAAAAAAAGAAAAAAAGAAAAAAAGAAAAAAAGGAAAGGCCAAAGAAGCCTAAATAAAAAAAAGGGGGCCAAAGAAGCCCACCCAAAAAAAGAAAAGGAAAAAAAGAAAAGAAAAGGGGCAATGTTACTATCCTTTTTCCACACTTGTGCTTCAAAGTAGCACCATGTTGTTCATATAGAGAGTCTCCTATGTTGTCACTTTCATATACTAGTGGGAATTTTTCATTATAGAACTTGGCTTGTATATTCCAACGATGGGCTTCCTCAAATGCCCTAGGTCTTCATGAGCAAGCAAGTTGGATGCACACCCACTTAGTTTCTTTTGTTGAGCTTTCATACACTTATAGCTCTTAGTGCATCCGTTGCATGGCAATCCCTACTCCTCGCATTGACATCAATTGATGGGCATCTCCATAGCCCGTTGATTAGCCGCGTTGATGTGAGACTTTATCCCTTTTTGTCTTCTCCACATAACCTCCATCATCATATTCTATTCCACCCATAGTGCTATATCCATGGCTCACGCTAATGTATAGCGTGGAAGTTGAAAAAGTTTGAGAATACTAAAGTATGAAACAATTGCTTGGCTGACACCGGGATAGGCATGAGGGGTACCTTGTGTTAAGAAAAGGGAGCATACAAGACTATATGATTTTGTAGGGATAACATTCTGGAAGCATTGATATTTTGAAAGACATGATTGTTTGTTGGGATGCCCTAAGTATTATTGTTTTTATGTCAAATGATAGACTATTGCTTTGAATCACTCGTGTCTTAATATTCATGCCATGATTAGATATATGATCAAGATTATGCTAGGTAGCATTTCACATCAAAAATTATCTTTTTATCATTTACCTACTCGAGGATGAGCAGGAGCTTGAGGATGCTAATACGTGTCCGTCGTATCTATAATTTTTGATTGTTCCATGCCAATATTCTACAACTTTCATATACTTTTGGCAACTTTTTATACTATTTTTTGGGACTAACATATTGATCCAGTGCCCAGTGCCAGTTCCTATCTGTTGCATGTTTTATGTTTCACAGAAACCCCATATCAAACGGAGTCCAAACGGGATAAAAACGGACAGAGAATTATTTTGGAATATTTGTGATTTTTGGGAAGTAAAATCAACGCGAGACGGTGCCCGAGGGGCCAGGAGATAGGAGGGCGTTCCCCAGGGAGGCATGCGCGCCCTGGACTCTCCTGGGGCCCCCGTAAGGCGGTTGACGCTCTTCTTGTGCTGCAAGAAAGCTAATTTTATGATAAAGATCTGGGCGAAAGATTCACCGCAATCGGAGTTACGGATCTCCGGATATAAAAGAAACGGTGAAGGGGCAGAATCTGGGAACGTAGAAACAGAGAGATAGATCAAATCTCGGAGGGACTCTCGCCCCTCCCACGCCATGGGAGCCAAGGACCAGAGAGGAAACCCTTCTCCCATCTAGGGAGGAGGTCAAGGAAGAAGAAGAAGAAGGGGGGCTCTCTCCCCCTTGCTTCTGGTGGCGCCGGAACACCGTCGGGGGCCATCATCATCACCGCGATTGAGGGAGTCTTGGACTAGGGGGTGTCCGGACAGCCGGACTATCATCGTCCGCCGGACTCCAAGACTACGAAGATACAAGATTGAAGACTCCGTCCCGTGTCCGGATGGGACTTTCCTTGGCGTGGAAGGCAAGCTTGGCAATACGGATATGTAGATCTCCTACCATTGTAACCGACTCTGTGTAACCCTAGCCCTCTCCGGTGTCTATATAAACCGGAGGGCTTTAGTCCGTAGGACATAACCTCCATTACAACATTCATACCATAGGCTAGCTTCTAGGGTTTAGCCTCCTTGATCTCGTGGTAGATCTACTCTTGTACTACCCATATCATCAATATTAATCAAGCAGGACGTAGGGTTTTACCTCCATCAAGAGGGCCCGAACCTGGGTAAAACATCGTGTCCCTCGTCTCCTGTTACCATCCGCCTAGACGCACAGTTCGGGACCCCCTACCCGAGATCCACCGGTTTTGACACCGACATTGGTGCTTTCATTGAGAGTTCCTCTGTGCCGTCACCGATAGGCTCGATGGCTTATCCAATCAACAACACCGTCCAGGGTGAAACTTTTCTCCCCGGACAGATCTTCGTATTCGGCGGCTTCGCACTGCGGGCCAACTCACTTGGCCATCTGGAGCAGATCGAAAGCTACGCCCCTGGCCATCAGGTCAGGTTCGGAAGCCTAAACTTCACGGCCGACATCCGCGGGGACTTGATCTTCGACGGACTCGAGCCTCAGCCAAGCATGCCGCACTGTCACGATGGGCATGATTTAGCTCTGCCGCCGGACAGTGCCTTGGTGGCCGCACACGAATCCGCTCCGGCCCTTACTCCGGAGCCGATCGCCCAGATCGAGGACCGGTGGCTGGACACCGCCTCGGGGGCTGCAACATCCGCGGCGATGGAGCCGAACTCTGACCTTGTCCCCCATAAAGCTCGTGACTCCGAGGTGCCGGACTCCCTGCCGGACTCCGAACCTCCGGCGCCTCTGCCAATCGAATCCGATTGGGCGCCGATCATGGAGTTCACCGCGGCGAACATCTTTCAGCACTCGCCTTTTGGCGACATCCTACATTCGCTAAAGCATCTCTCGCTATCCGGAGAGACCTGGCCGGACTATGGCCAGGATGTTGGGATACGGACGACGAAGAAATTCACAGCCCACCCACCACCCACTTTGTAGCCACTGTCGATGATCTAACCGACATGCTAGACTACGACTCTGAAGACATCGACGGTATGGACGACGATGCCGGAGACGAACAGGAACCAGCGCCTACAGGGCACTGGAAGACCACCTCGTCATACGACATATACATGGTGGACACCCCAAAAGATGGGGACGGCGAAGAAGCAGCGGAGGCAGATTCCTTAAAGAAACAGCCCAAGCACCGGCGTCAGCGGCGCCGCTCTAAATCCCGCCACAGCAAGAATGGAGATTCCGGCACAGGAGATAATAACACTCCAGACAGTGCCGAAGACAATCCCCTCCAGCAAGATTCAGCGCAGGAGGACGCAGAAGCAAGCCCTCGCGAGAGAGCGGCAGATGAAGAGGTCGAGGATGATAATTACATGCCTCCCTCCGGAGACGAAGCAAGCCTCGGTGATGACGAATTTGTCGTGCCCGAGGATCCCGTCGAACAAGAGCGTTTTAAACGCAGGCTTATCGCCACGGCAAATAGCCTAAAGAAAAAGTAGCAGCAGCTTCAAGCTGATCAAGACCTGCTGGCCGACAGATGGACTGAGGTCCTCGCGGCCGAAGAGTATGAACTCGAACGTCCCTCCAAAAGTTACCCAAAACGCAAGTTGCTCCCCCGATTAGAGGAAGAAGCATACATACCTTCATCACCAGCGCACGATATGGCCGACCGACCACCCCGTGGTTGCGACAGAGAGGCATTCAGGCCCTCCACCAAGACCGTACCCCGGCATCGCTCCAAAAGTACGAAGCCAAGAGGGAACGCGCCGGACTTGCGAGATATATTGGAGGACAAAGCAAGGCAATCCAGATCCATGTACGGATCACGTGGGCGCCCCACGACCCACGACGAATACCGTCGCGCCGGATACAATAACTCCGGCCGGGCCGAACACAGCAGACAACGCTTACTCGAGCTACGTCGTGATATTGCTCAATACAGAGGCGCCGCACACCCGCTATGCTTCACTGATGAAGTAATGGATCATCAAATCCCTGAAGGGTTTAAACCCGTAAACATTGAATCCTACGATGGCACAACAGACCCCGCGGTTTGGATTGAAGATTATCTCCTTCACATCCATATGGCCCGCGGCGACGATCTCCACGCCATCAAATACCTCCCATGGCAGCCCTCACATCATTAATGACCCGCTTTTGCACGGGAGAGGACAGCTAGCTAGCTCGCAGCAACAACCTCAGCAAAAATTCTGGCAGTCCGGATACTAAGGACCACAATGGCAGGTCGCGTCGAAGCAAAAATAAACACCGTATTAACGGCAACGACAAGGAGGATACGGCAGTCAATGCCAGATTGCGAGGCTCTAAACCCGGTCAGCGGAAGAAGCCATTCAAAAGAACCACTCCGGGTCCGTCCAACTTGGACCGAATACTCGACCACTTATGCCAGATACATGGCACCCCCGAAAAGCTAGCTAATCACACCGACAGAGACTGTTGGGTATTCAAGCAGGCAGGCAAGTTAATTGCCGAAAACAATGACAAGGGGCTTCATAGCGACGACGAGGAAGAGACCCAACCGCCGAACAGTAGAGGACAGAAGGGTTTCCTCCCACAAGTGCGGACGGTCAACATGATATACGCAACCCATATACCCAAGAGGGAGCGGAAGTGTGCACTAAGGGACGTATACGTGATGGAGCCAGTCGCCCCGAAGTTCAATCCATGGTCCTCTTGTCCGATCACTTTCGATCGAAGAGACCATCCGACCAGCATCCGCCATGGCGGATTCGCCGCATTGGTTTTAGACCCAATCGTCGATGGATTTCACCTCACGAGAGTCCTGATGGACGGCGGCAGTAGCCTGAACCTGCTTTATCAGGATACAGTGCGCAAGATGGGCATAGACCCCTCAAGGATTAAACCTACAAAGACGACCTTTAAAGGCGTCATACTAGGTGTTGAAGCCAATTGTACAGGCTCAGTCACACTGGAAGTGGTCTTCGGATCCCCGGACAATTTCCGGAGCGAGGAGTTAATCTTCGACATAGTCCTGTTCAACGCGGTGCCGCATTATGCATACCTCAAGCTCAAGATGCCAGGCCCTCGTGGAGTCATCACGGTCAACGGAAATATGGAACGCTCCCTCCGAACGGAGGAACATACAGCGGCCCTCGCGGCAGAAGTACAGAGCAGCCTTTTAAGGCAATTTTTGAGTCCGGCCGTTAAACGGTCGGATACGGCCAAACGCGCCCGGAGCAACATCAACCAAGACCACCTGGCACGATCCGAGCACGCGTAGCAATGCGGCCCCGACCCCAGCCCTCGCATGATTGCAAAACCAACCCTCCGCGTACATCATTACGCTCTGGAGATACCATGGGCCTGGGGGGAGGGGCACGACCACAATAGCCCCAGAGTGCGGCTCGACCACACCAGGGGCTCACAAGTGTGTCGCCTTTTATTATTTTCCTTTTTTATACACAGGACTCCATTAACCAGAGGTTCTGTCTGGCGGCGAACCCGCCGAACTCACGATGCAACAGCCAGGGAGGGAAGAAGGCTGCGACGAACACTCAGGTGGTCTCCATTACGAGCATTAAATTCGATTATATACACCAGTCTGCAGCCCACCCCTGGAGGGGGACATGTTTATTTAGTCCAATCCCTTGCTTACCACACTATTTGTATCCTTCCGCACTCATAGCAGAACTCCTCGAATAAATAATGCAGCATCTTTTGCCTGTTATTACATTACTTTATATATATACGTTCATTAAATGACATCTTGCACCCGTATATTTTGGTATGGCCTAATACACCAGGGGCTTATGTTCCCCGCATTATGGTGTGATAAGTCCGAACACTTTCACAAGTGCGGCACCCCGAACTTATAACATTATATGAATCGGCTCCGAATCATGTCTTGGGTCAATAGTTGGGTTTGCCCGGCTCCCACGTTTTGGTGCCTTACGTTCCGTTCTGTCGGCTAAGGTGGCACTGGGAGAACCACTGCGATTGCGCCCCGGTTGAGCTGGGCGAGCGCCTCAGTGGAGAAAGCTAAAACTGACTGGCATGATAAGGCGAGAGACTGGTCGCTGTTCGAGAGGTCTTTTCGGGTCCCTAAAGACTCATGCCGCTTCGAGCGAAGTACCGGATAATGTCCGATGAAGGCGTGGATAGCGCCCCGAATTCGGTCTTCCGAATACTAGGGGCTTCGCCGAAATTTAAAATTATAGAATTCTATGGCTAAGTGAGAGTGTTCAAGCATTATAAGTCCGGTTGCCTTATTCGTCGTGTTGAGCGCCTCCCTAGATGGACCCAAAAATGGGAACAAGAGTGCTCAAGTTTATCCCAAACACCCCAACACTCGCGGCTCGGGGGCTGAAGCCAACGACTTGCCATCTCTCAGATTTTATAAACGGCCGCAAAGAAGGTAATATTTTAAATTAAACAAGCGTTGCTTAAAGCGCATATGAACAAAGTTTTCAGCGCACAGGATAATACATAGCGAGTTTTACTCAAAAATTACATCTCTGGGGCATTCATCCGCAATATCGCGGGCTCCCTTCAGGACAGTCTTATAGTACATTTCGGGCGTACGATACTCCTTGCCCGCTGGCAGCGGGTCAGTAAGAAGCTTCTCCACATCCAGCCTGCCCCAGTGCACCTTTGTGCGGGCAAGGGCCTGACGAGCGCCTTCAATACAGGCGGAGCGCTTGATGACCTCCACCCAGGGGCATGCATCCACCAGCCGCCGCACGAGGCCGAAATAGCTCCCAGGCATGGCCTGTCCAGGCCACAGCCGGACTATCAGGCCCTTCACGGCCTCCTCGGCCGCCTTGTGGAGCTCGACCAGCTGCTTCAGCTGGTCGCTAGGGGAGGATGGCCGGCCTCAGCGTACTGAGACTAGAAGACCTTCTCCATTGAGCTCCCCTCCTGGCCACGGTAAAATGCGGCGGCATCGGATACACTGCGCGGCAGATCTGCAAACGCCCCTGGAGAGCTCCGAATTCGGGTAAGTGTCAGGTAGTTTACATTAACATGCTTGCTTTGCATGAAAAATGCCTTACCCGCCGCTATCTTTTTCACATCTTCAACCTCCTGAAGGGCCTTACGGGCCTCGGCCTTGGCGGACTTGGCACTTTCGAGAGCCGAGGCAAGCTCGGACTCTCGAGTCTTTGAGTCGCGCTCCAAACTCTCATGCTTCTCCATGAGAGCCTGGAGCTCTTGCCGCACTTCCGCCACCCGCGCCTCCTACTTCTCTCACTCTGCCCATTCCACGGCCGCATTGCGTTCGGCCGCGGCCACAGCCTCCTTCAGGGTCGCCACCTCGCTAGTGGCCCCTGCAGTACCCCCGTTATCCTTGTCATTTTTATTGCAACCTAAATCCTTTTCTGTAAGGTAAATCTTCAAAGTGGTGTTACTCACCTTCTTTTTCCTCGAGCTGCTTCTTGGCATGGCCGAGCTCTTGCTCGGACCGCTCGAGATCCTGCTTCAATGCACCGACCTCCGCAGTCAGTGCGGCAGAGGTCAGCAGCGCAGCCTGCAAACCCATATCGACATATTATTTAGCAACCCTGGGTATATCTTTTTAGATCCTCAGTCCGGCTTTTCTTTCCGAACGCCGAAGTGAGCATCAGGGGCTACTGTCTATGCGGTATTACATTACATAATTTTAAACTTCTTACCTCAAAGCCTGTTAAAAGGCTGCTGCAGGCTTCGGTCAGCCCGCTCTTGGCGAGCTGAACCTTTTGAATCACCGCACTCATGATAGTGCGGTGTTCTTCCTCGATGGAAGCGCCTTTGAGCGCCTCCGAAAAGTTGTCCGGCGCCTTCGGTTGGACGGGGGCCGCCGGTGTCACGGTCTTGCCCTTCTTGCAAAGGGGCCGCCTGCCGGACTCTGGAACCACTGCGGGTTCCGGCGTAGAGTCCGGCGTAAAGTCCGGGAGGCTGCCTTGCGGCGCCTCCGGAGCCTCCTCCTGATGGGTCCCTTTCCAGGATCCCACCTCGGCATCCTCGTTGGCGCGAGGGGTGGAGGCAGTCGGGATGGATTCCACATCCAACGCAGCCAACGACCCACTCGACGAAGCAGGGAGATCATCGTCGGCCGGACTGCAGATAGTATGCGGCGTTAGAAGGACACTATGTGACAAAAAGAAATTACAGATCATTCAGGGATCCGGATACTTACGATCTCGCCTGAGGCCTGGCCCTCGAGGGCCACTCTTCTTCGCCAATGTTGGTGTTGGCGGAGCTGTCCGGGGGAATAGGTCTTCCCCTCTTGGACCCTTCGGCCTCCCTTGTTGGGGAGGCCTTCCTCTTTCTCTCTTCCCCCTCTGGGAGAGAGTCTTCTTCCTCCTCCTCGTCTTCGGGGGAGGAATCCGCCTCGGAGTCGTCGGACACCTGAAAACGGGAACTCTTTCGAGTGCCCGTGGCCACCTTCTTGGCCTTCTTCTCCGGCACCACGTGCGGTGCCGGAACCAACAGCCCCGCCAGACGGGCGTCCACTGGGTCTTCTGGCATGGGAGCCGGGCAGACGAGCTACTCGGCCTTCTTCATCCATTCCTGTCAAAGGAGAAGGGAGATTAAAAAACCCGCTTAGGGTCAAATTATTAACAACAAGTGTCCCATAAAGGGGTAGAATCACTTACCTCGTCAGCTGGACGCTGCGAGTGGAATCCGCGATCTTCCGTCGCGGATGCGGGGGCTTCGGCGCCCTTAAACAGCACCCTCCAGGCGCCTTCGTACGTTGCGTCGAAGAGCCCGCTCAGCACCTGGTGCTGTTCCGGATTGAACTCCCACAGATTGAATGCCCGTTCTTGGCATGGGAGAATCCGGCGGACGAGCATGACTTGGACCATGTTAACCAGCCTGAGCTTCTTGTTCACCAGCTTCTGGATTCAGGCCTGGAGTCCCGTCAGCTCCTTCGAATTACCCCACCGCAAGCCCTTCTCTTTCCAGGAGGTGAGCTGCGTAGGGATGCCAGATCTGAACTCGGGGGCCGCCGCCCACATGGGTTCACGTGGCTCGGTGATATAGAACCACCCCGATTGCCACCCCTTGACGGAGTCCACGAAGGCCCCTTCAAACCAAAGGACGTTGGGCATCTTGCCCAACATGGCGCCTCCGCACTCCGCTTGCGTGCCCTTCACAACCTTCGGCTTGACGTTGAAGGTCTTGAGCCACAGGCCGAAGTGGGGCTGGATGCAGAGGAAGGCCTCGCACACGACGATAAACGCCGAGATGTTGAGGATGAAGTTCGGCGCCAGATCATGGAAATACAGGCCGTAGTAGAACATGAGCCCCCGGACAAAGGGGTGAAGTGGAAAGCCCAGTCCGCGGAGGAAGTGGGGGAGGAAAACGACCCTCTCATGGGGCCCGGGGGTGGGGATGAGCTGCCCCTCGTCGGGCAGCCGGTGCGCGATGTCGCCGAAAAGGTATCCGGCGCTGCGCATCTTGGTGATGTGCTCCTCCTTAACGGTGGAGGCCAACCATTTGCCCCCCGCTCCGGACATGGTCGGAGAAGGTCGAGGCGAGATGCGCGAACTTGGGCGCTGGAGCTCGAGTGCGCGGAGATGGATAAGCGAAGGAGAAAGAAGGCGTAGGTGAAAAGGTAAATCCTTATCCCTTATATATAGGCGGACGAAGACTATACGTCCCCACTAGCCCGGTAAAATTCGCTTATCTCCCAAGCGCCACCATCAATGGCGCGGTTGGGTTACCCACGTCCGTATTGATGAGAATCCCGGAATAAGGGGAACACGATCTCTGCTTCGACAAGATGTGCCAAGGAAACCGCTTCGCTAAATGCGCCGAGGTGGTATAATAAAAAACGATTCAAGTAAAGGCTTGGTAGTGGTGTGACGTCATGCCACAAAAAACGTCAGCAGATTGAACTTGTGTACATTTTATTCTCTCTACGGTGGAATGTGGAATTTATTTTGCAGAGCCGGACACTATCTGGGTGTTCACAATCTTCTCTGGATTATTCAAAGGAGGAACCCGCCTTGCAATGCCGAGCATTATGCACGCCGGACTCATCGTCATTGAAGCCAGGTTCAGGGGCTACTGAGGGAGTCCTGGACTAGGGGGTGTCCGGACAGCCGGATTATCATCGTCCGCCGGACTCCAAGACTACGAAGATACAAGATTGAAGACTCCGTCTCGTGTCCGGATGGGACTTTCCTTGGCGTGGAAGGCAAGCTTGGCAATACGGATATGTAGATCTCCTACCATTGTAACCGACTCTGTGTAACCCTAGCCCTCTCCGTGTCTATATAAACCAGAGGGCTTTAGTCCATAGGACATAACCTCCATTACAACATTCATACCATAGGCTAGCTTCTAGGGTTTAGCCTCCTTGATCTCGTGGTAGATCTACTCTTGTACTACCCATATCATCAATATTAATCAAGCAGGACGTAGGGTTTTACCTCCATCAAGAGGGCCCGAACCTGGGTAAAACATCGTGTCCCTCGTCTCCTGTTACCATCTGCCTAGACGCACAGTTCGGGACCCCCTACCCGAGATCCGCCGGTTTTGACACCGAGAGCGATCTTCACCAACACCTCCGCCATCTTCACCAACATCTCCATCACCTTCCCCCATCTATATTGAGCGGTCCACTCTCCCGCAACCCACTGTACCCTCTACTTGAATATGGTGCTTTATGCTTCATATTATTATCCAATGATGTGTTGCCATCCTATGATGTCTGAGTAGATTTTTGTTGTCCTATTGGTGATTGATGAATTGCTATGATTGGTTTGAGTTGCATGTTTTATTATTGGTGCTGTCCTATGGTGCCCTCTGTTGGGGAACGTAGTAATTTCAAAAAAATTCATACGCACACGCAAGATCATGGTGATGCATAGCAACAAGAGGGGAGAGTGTGTCCACGTACCCTCGTAGAACGAAAGCGGAAGCATTAGCACAACGTGGTTGATGTAGTCGTACGTCTTCACGATCCAACCGATCAAGTACCGAACGCACGACACCTCCGAGTTCAGCACACGTTCAGCCTGACGACGTCCCTCAAACTCCGATCCAGCCGAATGTTGAGGGAGAGTTTCATCAGCACGACGACGTGGTGACGATGTTGATGTTCTACCGATGCAGGGCTTCGCCTAAGCACCGCTACAGTATTATCGAGGTGGACTATGGTGGAGGGGGGCACCGCACACGGCTAAAAGATCAAACAGATCAATTGTTGTGTCTTTGGGGTGCCCCCTGCCCTCATATATAAAGGAGGATGGGGGAGGCCGGCCGGCCCTCTATGGCGCGCCCCCAAGAGGGGAATCCTACTAGGACTCCAAGTCCTAGGTTTCCACCTAAAGGGAGAGAGGGGGAAGGAAGGAGAGGGAGAGGGAGAAGAAAAGGGGGGCGCTGCCCCCCCTCTCCTAGTCCAATTCGAACCAGAGGGGGAGGGGCGCGCGGCCTGCCCTAGGCCGCCCCTCTCTCTCTCCACTAAGGCCCATAGAGGCCCATTAGTTCCCCCGGGGGTTCCGATAACCCTCCGGCACTCCGGTTTTATCCGAAACTTCTCCGGAACACTTCCGATGTCCGAATATAGTCGTCCAATATATCAATCTTTATGTCTTGACCATTTTGAGACTCCTCGTTATGTCCGTGATCACATCCGGGACTCCGAACAACCTTCGGTACATCAAAACATATAAACTCATAATATAACTGTCATCGTAACGTTAAGCGTGCGGACCCTACGGGTTCGAGAACTATGTAGACATGACCGAGACATGTCTCTGGTCAATAACCAATAGCGGAACCTGGATGCTCATATTGGCTCCCACATATTCTACGAAGATCTTTATCGGTCAGACCGCGCAACAACATACGTGGTTCCCTTTGTCATCGGTATGTTACTTGCCTGAGATTCGATCGTTGGTATCTCAATACCTAGTTCAATCTCGTTACTGGCAAGTCTCTTTACTCGTACCATAATACATCATCCCGCAACTAACTCATTAGTTGCAATGCTTGCAAGGCTTAAGTGATGTGCATTACCAAGAGGGCCCAGAGATACCTCTCCGACAATCGGAGTGACAAACCCTAATCTCGAAATACGCCAACCCAACATGTACCTTCGGAGACACCTGTAGAGCACCTTTATAATCACCCAGTTACATTGTGACGTTTGGTAGCACATAAAGTGTTCCTCCGGTAAACGGGAGTTGCATAATCTCATAGTCATAGGAACATGTATAAGTCATGAAGAAAGCACTAGCAACGTACTAAACAATCGAGTGCTAAGCTAACGGAATGGGTCATGTCAATCACATCATTCTCCTAATGATGTGATCCTGTTAATCAAATGACAACCCATGTCAATGGCTAGGAAACATAACCATCTTTGATCAACGAGCTAATCTAGTAGAGGCATGCTAGTGACACTCTGTTTGTCTATGTATTCACACATGTATCATGTTTCCGGTTAATACAATTCTTAACATTTATCATGATATAAGGAAATAAATAATAACTTTATTATTGCCTCTAGGGCATATTTCCTTCACCCTCCGTGTTGCGCAAGCGTGAGGGATTCCTGCTGTAGGGTGTTGCAATGCGTTCATGATTCGCTTATAGTGGGTTGCGTGAGTGACTGAAACACAAACCCGAGTAAGGGGATTGTTGTGTATGGGATAAAGGGGACTTGATACTTTAATGCTATGGTTGGGTTTTACCTTAATGAATCTTTAGTAGTTGCGGATGCTTGCTAGAGTTCCAATCATAAGTGCATATGATCCAAGTAGAGAAAGTATGTTAGCTTGTGCCTCTCCCTCAAATAAAACTGTAATAGTGATTACCGGTCTAGTAACGTAGTCAATTGCTTAGGGAAAATTTCACAACTCCTTCCACCACTTTTCCACACTCGCTATATTTACTTTATTACTTCTTTATTTAAACAACCCCTACTTTTTATTTACGTGTTCTTTACTATCTTGCAAACCTATCCTATCACACCTACAAAGTACTTCTAGTTTCATACTTGTTCTAGGTAAAGCGAATGTCAAGCGTGCGTAGAGTCGTATCAGTGGCCGATAGGACTTGAGAGAGCATTTGTTCTACCTTTAGCTCCTCGTTGGGTTCGACACTCTTACTTATCGAAAGAGGCTACAACTATCCCGTATACTTGCGGGTCATCAGGGGGCACGCCCAGGGGGGGGGGGGCGCCCCCACCCTCGTGGACAGGGTGTGGCCCCCTGGTCTTGATTCTTTCGCCAGTATTTTTTATATTTTCCAAAACTTGCCTCCGTGGATTTTCAGGTCATTCCGAGAACTTTTGTTTTCTACACATAAAACAACATCATGGCAGTTTTGCTGAAAACAACGTCAGTCCGGGTTAGTTTCATTCAAATCATGCAAGTTAGAGTCCAAAACAAGGGCAAAAGTGTTTGGAAAAGTAGATACGTTGGAGACGTATCAACTCCCCCAAGCTTAAACCTTTGCTTGTCCTCAAGTAATTCAGTTGATAAACTGAAAGTGATAAAGAAAAACTTCTACAAACTCTATTTGCTCTTGTTGTTGTAAACATGCAAAGCCAGCATTCAGGTTTCAGCAAATATTATGAACTAACCATACTCACAATAACACTTAGGTCTCACATTACTCATATCAATGACATAATCAGCTAGCGAGTCATAATAATAAAACTCGGATGACAACACTTTCTTAAAACAATCATAACATGGTATAACAAAATGGTATCTCGCTAGCCCTTTCTGAGATCGCAAAACATAAATGCAGAGCACCTAAAAGATCAAGGACTGACTAAACATTGTAATTCATGGTAAAAGAGATCCAGTCAAGTCATACCCAATATAAACCAATAATAATGAATGAAAATGACAGTGTGCTCTCCAGCGGGTGCTTTTTAATAAGAAGGTGATGACTCAACATAAAAGTAAATAGATAGGCCCTTCGCAGAGGGAAGCAGGGATTTGTAGAGGTGCTAGAGCTCGATTTTAAAATAGAGATTGAATAAAATTTTGAGCGGCATACTTTCACTGTCAACGCAACAACTATGAGATGGCGATATCTTCCATACTACATGCATTATAGGCAGTTCCCAAACAGAATGGTAAAAGTTTATACTCCCCCACCACCAACAAGCATCAATCCATGGCTTGCTCAAAACAACGAGTGCCTCCAACTAACAACAGCCCTGGGGGAGTTTTGTTTAATTATATTGATTTGCTTTGATCTTTTTGGATCATGGGACTGGGCATCCCGGTTACCGGCCCTTTCTCGTGAATGAGGAGGGAGTCCACTCCTCTTGAGAATAACCCACCTAGCATGGAATACATAGGCAGCCCTAGTTGAAACATGAGCTGTTAGAGCATACAAAACAGAATTTCATTTGAAGGTTTGGAGTTTGGCATATAGAAATTTACTTGGAACGGCAGGTAGATACCGCATATAGGAAGGTATGGTGGACTCATTGGAATAACTTTGGGGTTTAAGGTGTTTGGATGCACAAGCAGTATTCCCGCTTAGTATAGGTGAAGGCTAGCAAAAGACTAGGAAGCGACCAACTGAGAGAGCGACAACAGTCATGAACATGCATTAGAATTAATTCACACCGAGTACAAGCATGAGTAGGATATAATCTACCATGAACATAAATATCATGAAGGCTATGTTGATTTGTTTCAACTACATGCGTGAACATGTGCCAAGTGTAGTCACTCAATTCATTCAAAGGAGGATACCATTCCATCATACCACATCATAATCATTCTAATAGCATGTTGGCACGCAAGGTAAACCATTATAACTCATATCTAATCAAGCATGGCACAAGCAACTATAATCTCTAAATGTCATTGCAAATATGTTTACTTCATAATAAGCTGAACCAGGAACGATGAACTCATCATATTTACAAAAACAAGAGAGGTCGAGTTCATACCAGCTTCCCTCATCTCAATCAGTCCATCATATATTGTCATTATTGCCTTTCACTTGCACGACTGAACGATGTGTATAATAATAATAGTGCACGTGCATTGGACTAAGCTGGAATATGCAAGCATTCAACTCAAGAGAGAAGACAAAGTAATATGGGATCTAAGTTAAATAAACAATCATGCATATGAGAGCCACTAAACATTTTCAATATGGTCTTCTACTCTCGACCCCCAAAGGAAAGAAAAGGAAATAAAACTATTTACACGGGAAAGCTCCCAACAAACAAGAAGAAGAATGAGAAATCTTTTTGGGTTTTCATTTTAATTCTACTCCAAGCATGGAAATTAAACCAACTATTTTTTGTTTTTCTTAAGGTTTATCAAACACACAAGAAAAAGGCTAGAAAAAGAAAATTAAACTAGCATGGATAATACAAGGAAAGAGTATGAGCACCGATGACTAGAATAGTGTGTGAACATGAATGTAAAGTCGGTGAGAAATACGTACTCCCCCAAGCTTAGGCTTTTGGCCTAAGTTGGTTTACTGCCAAGGACCGCAGCTACTATCCCCCGTGTACTGAGGGGTGTAATCAGGATACCACTGGCTGGCCGTCTCCTCCGGATCCCACTGGTAAGATGATGTACGATAAGGGTCCAGTGCAGGTTCCGGTTCAGGCTCAGGTTCTGGAGTGAATGCTTGGCCTCGATGATCATACACCGCCCCCGGCATGACAAGAAAATTATCTGCAGTCAAATCAAACAACAGAGGCGCAGGCAAAATAATAGTCTCATTGTGTTTCTTATTAAATCTCAGGTTATACAGAAGCATCTTATCTTCGTTGTCAACAATAAACTCATGTGCCACCATGCTCTTGTAATCTAAAATGTAAGGAGGCAATATTGTCTCCTCTTTCTCATGGTGCCTAATAGGTATCTCAAAATATCTAGCAAGACGTGCAGCATAGATACCTCCAAAGATGGGGCCTTTTGTACGATTCAGGCTTAGTCGTTTAGCAATGACGACACCCATACTAAAACTATTATCTCCAAACAAGGCATGGTGGAGAATAATAATATCTGGAACATTGAAGTTTCCACTATTTCCATGACCAATTAAGCATCTACTAGCAAATATGGCAAAGTAGCATAAAACAGGAAAGTGTATGCTAGAGATTCTCGCATCAGAACCCTTCTTTGGATCCCCTACAGTGATAGTGTTAACAAAGCCATCCACATCTTTACGATGTGGTTCATCTAATTTTCCCTCAAAGAGTATCCTACATACCGCGCAAAAATTACGTAAAGACATTTCCCTGAATTCATCATATAAATGAAATGATACTGAAGGTGGTGACTTCTTAGGATAATAATAAAAGTTTTGCATGAAAGTATTGTTGGAAATATGCCCTAGAGGCAATAATAAAAGTATTAATATATTTCATTGTTCATGATAATTGTCTTTTATTCATGCTATAACTGTATTATCCGGAAATCGTAATACACGTGTGGATACAAAGACCACAATATGTCCCTAGTGAGCCTCTAGTTGACTAGCTCGTTATGATCAACAGATAGTCATGGTTTCCTGGCTATGGACATTGGATGTCGTTGATAACGGGATCACATCATTAGGAGAATGATGTGATGGATAAGACCCAATCCTAAGCATAGCACAAAGGTCGGTTAGTTCGTTTGCTAGAGCTTTTCCAATGTCAAGTATCTCTTCCTTCGACCATGAGATCGTGTAACTCCCGGATACCGTAGGAGTGCTTTGGGTGTATCAAACATCACAACGTAACTGGGTGATTATAAAGGTGCACTACAGGTATCTCCGAAAGTGTCTGTTGGGTTGACACGGATCGAGACTGGGATTTGTCACTCCGTATGACGGAGAGGTATCTCTGGGCCCACTTGGTAATGCATCATCATAATGAGCTCAAAGTGACCAAGTGGTTGATCACAGGATCATGCATTACGGTATGAGTAAAGTGACTTGCCGGTAACGAGACTGAACAAGGTATTGGGATACCGACGATCGGGTCTCGGGCAAGTAACGTACCGATTGACAAAGGGAATTGTATACGGGGTTTGATCGAATCCTCGACATCATGGTTCATCCGATGACATCATCGAGGAGCATGTGGGAGCCAACATGGGTATCCAGATCCCGCTGTTGGTTATTGACCGGAGAGTCTCGGTCATGTCTGCATGTCTCCCGAACTCGTAGGGTCTACACACTTAAGGTTCGGTGACACTAGGGTTATTAGGAAGACTAGTATGTGACTACCGAAAGTTGTTCGGAGTCCCGGATGAGATCCCGGACGTCACGAGGAGTTCCGGAAGGGTCCGGAGGTACAGATTTATATATCGGAAGTTGTTAAACGGGCACCGGAAAGTTTCGGGGTCATACCGGTATTGTACCGGGACCACCGGAAAGGTTCCGGGGGTCCACCGGGAGGGGCCACCCCTCCCGGGGGGCACTTGGGCTGCATAGGGATAGCAGCCAGCCCCTGGTGGGCTTGGAGCGCCCCCCCCTTGGGCCCATGCGCCTAGGGTTGGGGGGAAACCCTAAAGGGGGCGCAACCCCCTTGCTTGGGGGGCAAGGCCCCCACCCTGGCCGCCGCCCCCCCTCTAGGGTTTCCCCTAGAGGGCCGGCCCCCTTGCCCCTCTCCTCCTATATATAGAGGGGTGAGGGGAGGGCTGCAAGACACAATTGAAGGCGCAACCTCTCCCCTCCCCAACACCTCTCCTCCTCCGTACGTGCTTGGCGAAGCCCTGTCGGAGTACTGCTGCACCAACTACACCATGCTGTCGTGCTGCCGTTGGAGCTCCCTTCCTCAACCTCTCCTTCCTCCTTGCTGGATCAAGACAGAGGAGACGTCGTCCGTCCCGTACGTGTGTTGAACGCGGAGGTGCTGTCCATTCAGTGCTTGGTCATCGGTGATCCGAATCACGACGAGTACGACTCCATCATCACCATCCCCTTGCAAGCTTCCGCTCTCGATCTACAAGTGGTATGTAGATGCAAACTCACTCCCTTGACTTGTTGCTTAGATGAACTCATAGATGGATCTTGGTGAAACCGTAGCAAAAATTTTAATTTTCTGCAACGTTCCCCAACAGTGGTATCAGAGCTAGGTCTATGCGTAGTTCTCTTTGCACGAGTAGAACACAATTTTGTTGTGGGCGTGGATCTTGTCAACTTGCTTGCCTCTACTAGTCTTTTCTTGCTTCAACGGTATTGTGGGATGAAGCGGCCCGGACCAACCTTACACGTACGCTTACGTGAGACCGGTTCCACCGACTAACATGCACTAGTTGCATAAGGTGGCTGGCGGGTGTCTGTCTCTCCCACTTTAGTTGGAGCGGATTCGATGAAAAGGGCCCTTATGAAGGGTAAATAGAAGTTGACAAAATCACGTTGTGGTTATTCGTAGGTAAGAAAACGTTCTTGCTAGAACCCAATTGCAGCCACGTAAAAGATGCAACAACAATTAGAGGACGTCTAACTTGTTTTTGCAACGATTGATCATGTGATGTGATATGGCTAGAAGTTGTGATGAATGATGAATTGTGATGTATGAGATCATGTTCTTTGTAATAGGATTCACGACTTGCATGTCGATGAGTATGACAACCGGCAGGAGCCATAGGAGTTGTCTTTATTTTTTGTATGACCTGCGTGTCATTGAAGAACGCCATGTAATTTATTTTACTTTATTGCTAAACGCGTTAGCCATAGAAGTAGAAGTAGTCGTTGGCATGACAACTTCATGAAGACACGATGATGGAGATCATGATGATGGAGATCATGGTGTCAAGCCGGTGACAAGATGATCATGGAGCCCCGAAGATGAAGATCAAAGGAGCTATATGATATTGGCCATATCATGTCACTACTTTATATAATTGCATGTGATGTTTATTATGTTTATGCATCTTGTTTACTTAGGACGACGGTAGTAAATAAGATGATCCCTTACAAAAATTTTCAAGAAGTGTTCTCCCCTAACTGTGCACCGTTGCTACAGTTCGTCGCTTCTAAGCACCACGTGATGATCGGGTGTGATGGATTCTTACGTTCACATACAACGGGTGTAAGACAGTTTTACACAGCAAAACACTTAGGGTTAACTTGACGAGCCTAGCATGTACAGACATGGCCTCGGAACACGGAGACCAAAAGGTCGAACACGAGTCGTATGGAAGATACGATCAACATGAGAATGTTCACCGATGATGACTAGTCCGTCTCACGTGATGATCGGACACGGGCTAGTCGACTCGGATCGTGTAACACTTAGATGACTAGAGGGATGTCTAATCTGAGTGGGAGTTCATAATTTGATTAGAACTTAATTATCATGAACTTAGTCTAAAACCTTTGCAAATATGTCTTGTAGATCAAATGGCCAACGCTCATGTCAACATGAACTTCAACGCGTTCCTAGAGAAAACCAAGCTGAAAGATGATGGCAGCAACTATACGGACTGGGTCCGGAACTTGAGGATCATCCTCATAGCTGCCAGGAAACAATATGTCCTAGAAGGACCGCTAGGTGACGCTCCCGTCCCAGAGAACCAAGACATTATGAATGCTTGGCAGTCTCGTGCTGATGATTACTCCCTCGTTCAGTGCGGCATGCTTTACAGCTTAGAACCGGGGCTCCAAAAGTGTTTTGAGCATCACGGAGCATATGAGATATTCGAAGAGCTGAAACTAGTTTTTCAAGCTCATGCCCGGGTCGAGAGATATGATGTCTCCGACAAGTTCTACAGTTGTAAGATGGAGGAAAACAGTTCTGTCAGTGAGCACATCCTTAAGATGTCTGGGTTGCACAACCGTATGACCCAGCTGAATATTAACCTCCCTGATGAGGCGGTCATTGACAGAATCCTCCAGTCGCTCCCACCAAGCTACAAGAGCTTTGTGATGAACTACAACATGCAGGGGATAGAAAAGACCATTCCTGAAGTGTTCTCTATGCTAAAGTCAGCAGAGGCTGAAATCAAGAAAGAACATCAAGTGTTGATGGTCAATAAGACCACTAAGTTCAAGAAGGGCAAGGGCAAGAAGAACTTCAAGAAGGACGGCAAGGATGTTGCCGCGCCCGGTAAGCCAGTTGCCGGGAAGAAGTCAAAGAATGGACCCAAACCTGAGACTGAGTGCTTTTATTGCAAGGGGAAGGGTCACTGGAAGCGGAACTGCCCCAAATACTTAGCGGATAAGAAGGCCGGCAACACGAAAGGTATATTTGATATACATGTAATTGATGTGTACCTTACCAGTACTCGTAGTAACTCCTGGGTATTTGATACCGGTGCCGTTGCTCATATTTGTAACTCACAGCAGGAGCTGCGGAATAAGCGGAGACCGGCGAAGGACGAGGTGACGATGCGCGTCGGGAATGGTTCCAGAGTCGATGTGATCGCTGTCGGCACGCTACCTCTACATTTACCTACGGGATTAGTTTTGAACCTTAATAATTGTTATTTGGTGCCAAGTTTGAGCATGAACATTGTATCTAGATCTCGTTTAATACGAGATGGCTACTCATTTAAGTCTGAGAATAATGGTTGTTCGATTTATATGAGAGATATGTTTTATGGTCATGCTCCGATGGTCAATGGTTTATTCTTAATGAATCTCGAGCGTAATATTACACATGTTCATAGTGTGGATGCCAAAAGATGTAAAGTTGATAACGATAGTCCCACATACTTGTGGCACTGCCGCCTTGGTCACATTGGTGTCAAGCGCATGAAGAAGCTCCATGCTGATGGACTTTTAGAGTCTCTTGATTATGAATCGTTTGACACATGCGAACCATGCCTCATGGGCAAAATGACCAAGACTCCGTTCTCCGGAACAATTGAGCGAGCAACCAACTTGTTGGAAATCATACATACCGATGTGTGCGGTCCAATGAGCGTTGAGGCTCACGGAGGATATTGTTATGTTCTCACTCTCACTGATGACTTGAGTAGATATGGGTATGTCTACTTAATGAAACACAAGTCTGAGACCTATGAAAAGTTCAAAGAATTTCAGAATGAGGTAGAGAATCAACGTGACCGAAAGATAAAATTCCTACGATCAGATCGTGGAGGAGAATACTTAAGTCACGAATTTGGTACACACTTAAGAAAATGTGGAATCGTTTCACAACTAACGCCGCCTGGAACACCTCAGCGTAACGGTGTGTCGGAACGTCGTAATCGCACTCTATTGGATATGGTGCGGTCTATGATGTCTCTTACCGATTTACCGCTATCATTTTGGGGATACGCTCTAGAGACAGCTACATTCACTTTAAATAGGGCACCGTCTAATTCCGTTGAGATGACACTGTATGAATTATGGTTTGGGAAGAAACCTAAGCTGTCGTTTCTAAAAGTTTGGGGATGCGATGCTTATGTCAAGAAACTTCAACCTGAAAAGCTCGAACCCAAGTCGGAAAAATGCGTCTTCATAGGATACCCTAAGGAAACTGTGGGGTATACCTTCTACTTAAGATCCAAGGGCAAGATCTTTGTTGCCAAGAACGGATGCTTTCTGGAAAAAGAGTTTCTCTCGAAAGAAGTAAGTGGGAGGAAAGTAGAACTCGATGAAGTACTACCTGTCGAACGGGAAAGTGGTGCAGCTCAGGAAAATGTTCCTGTGATGCCCACACCAACTGAAGAGGAAACCAAATGATGATGATCAAGGTACTTCGGATCAAGTTGCTACTGAACTTCGTAGGTCCACAAGGACACGTTCCGCACTAGAGTGGTACGGCAACCCTGTCCTGGAAATCATGTTGTTAGACAATGGTGAACCTTCGAACTATGAAGAAGCGATGGCGGGCCCAGATTCCAACAAATGGCTTGAAGCCATGAAATCCGAGATAGAATCCATGTATGAAAACAAAGTATGGACTTTGATTGACTTGCCCGATGATCGGCGAGCGATAGAAAACAAATGGATCTTTAAGAAGAAGACGAACGCGGATGGCAATGTTACCATCTATAAAGCTCGACTTGTCGCTAAGGGTTATCGACAAGTTCAAGGGATTGACTATGATGACACATTCTCTCTCGTAGCGAAGCTAAAGTCCGTCTGAATCATGTTAGCAATTGCCGCATACTATGATTATGAGATATGGCAGATGGACGTCAAAACGGCATTCCTTAACGGGCATCTTAAGGAAGAACTGTATATGATGCAGCCGGAAGGTTTTGTCGATCCTAAGAACGCTAACAAAGTATGCAAGCTCCAGCGATCCATTTATGGGCTGGTGCAAGCATCTCGGAGTTGGAATATTCGCTTTGATGAGATGATCAAAGCGTTTGGGTTTATGCAGACTTACGGAGAAGCATGCGTTTACAAGAAAGTGAGTGGGAGCTCTGTAGCATTTCTCATATTATATGTAGACGACATACTCTTGATGGGAAATGATATAGAATTCTTGGACAGCATTAAGGCCTACTTGAACAAATGTTTTTCAATGAAGGACCTTGGAGAAGCTGCTTATATATTAGGCATCAAGATCTATAGAGATAGATTGAGACGCCTCATAGGTCTTTCACAAAGCACATACCTTGATAAGATTTTGAAAAGGTTCAAAAAGGATCAGTCCAAGAAAGGGTTCTTGCCTATGTTACAAGGTGTGAGATTGAGCTCGGCTCAGTCACCGACCACGGCAAAAGATAAAGAAGAGATGAGTGTCATCCCCTATGCTTTAGCCATAGGATCTATTATGTATGCCATGTTGTGTACCGGACCTGATGTAAACCTTGCCGTAAGTTTGGTAGCAAGATACCAAAGTAATCCCGGCAAGGAACACTGGACAGCGGTCAAGAATATCCTGAAGTACCTGAAAAGGACAAAGGACATGTTTCTCGTTTATGGAGGAGACGAAGAGCTCGTCGTAAAGGGTTACGTCGACGCTAGCTTCGACTCAGATCCGGATGACTCTAAGTCACAAACCGGATACGTGTATATGTTGAATGGTGGAGCAGTAAGCTGGTGCAGCTGCAAGCATAGCGTCGTGGCGGGATCTACGTGTGAAGCGGAGTACATGGCAGCCTCGGAGGCAGCGCATGAAGCGATTTGGGTGAAGGAGTTCATCACCGACCTAGGAGTCATACCCAATGCGTCGGGGCCAATCAAACTCTTCTGTGACAACACTGGAGCTATTGCCCTTGCCAAGGAGCCCAGGTTTCACAAGAAGACCAGGCACATCAAGCGTCGTTTCAACTCCATCCGTGAAAATGTTCAAGATGGAGACATAGAAATTTGCAAAGTACATACGGATCTGAATGTCGCAGATCCGTTGACTAAACCTCTCTCGCGAGCAAAACATGATCAACACCAGAACTCTATGGGTGTTCGATTCATCACAATGTAACTAGATTGGTGACTCTAGTGCAAGTGGGAGACTGTTGGAAATATGCCCTAGAGGCAATAATAAAAGTATTATTATATTTCATTGTTCATGATAATTGTCTTTTATTCATGCTATAACTGTATTATCCGGAACGTAATACACGTGTGGATACAAAGACCACAATATGTCCCTAGTGAGCCTCTAGTTGACTAGCTCGTTGTGATCAACAGATAGTCATGGTTTCCTGGCTATGGACATTGGATGTCGTTGATAACTAGATCACATCATTAGGAGAATGATGTGATGGATAAGACCCAATCCTAAGCATAGCACAAAGGTCGGTTAGTTCGTTTGCTAGAGTTTTTCCAATGTCAAGTATCTCTTCCTTCGACCATGAGATCGTGTAACTCCCGGATACCGTAGGAGTGCTTTGGGTGTATCAAACGTCACAACGTAACTGGGTGATTATAAAGGTGCACTACAGGTATCTCCGAAAGTGTCTGTTGGGTTGACACGGATCGAGACTGGGACCTCATAAATTTAACATGCAAGCTCAAGAACAGGGTCACCTATGCAGCAAAAATTTGTAATGAATAAAGCACTAGAACAAAAACTAATTGGACCAATGGAGGAGTCACATACCAAGCAACAATCTCCCAAAATAGTTTTGTGAATGGAGCTTTGAGCAAGGAGATCAAAAATCGCAGCAAAATGAGCTAGAACTCATGCTTGAGCTGGATGGGGATTTTTTTGGGAAGAAGATGGAGTGTGTGGGTGCTGGCATAAGTGGAGGGGGCCACCAGGGGCCCACGAGACAGGGGGCGCGCCCAGGGGGTGTGGGCGCGCCCTCCACTCTCGTGGCCTGGTGCTTGCCCCTCCTGCAGTGATTTCAGTGCCTAAAATCCTCAAATATTCCATAAAAATCATACTAAATTTGCAGGGCATTTGGAGCACTTTTATTTTGGGGACATTTTTTATTGCACAGATAATTCAGAAAACAGACAGATAATACTATTTTTGCTTTATTTATTCTAAATAACAGAAAGTAAAAAGAGGGTACAGAAGGTTGTCCCTTCTAGTTTCATCCATCTCATGATCATCAAAATGAATCCACTAACAAGGTTGATCAAGTCTTGTTAACAAACTCATTCCAAATAACACGGAACCGAAGAAATTTCAAATAACACTAAGTTACCTCAACGGGGATATGAACATCCCCAACAATAAGAATATCATACTTTTTCTTGATAGTAGGAAGAGGAAATTCAAAACCTCCAATAATGATAGTTCGACTTTTTCCAACAGAATTGATGCTATGAACTTGAGATTGTTTCCTCGGAAAGTGTACCGTATGCTCATTACCATTAACATGAAAAGTGACATTGCCTTTGTTGCAATCAATAACAGCCCCTACAGTATTCAAAAAGGGTCTACCAAGGATAATCGACATACTATCGTCCTCGGGAATATCAGGAATAACAAAGTCCGTTAAAATAGTGACATTTGCAACCACAACAGGCACATCCTCACAAATACCGACAGGTATAACAATTGATTTATCAGCCATTTGCAAGGATATTTCAGTAGGTGTCAACTTATTCAATTCAAGTCTACGATATAAAGAGAGAGGCATAACACTAACACCGGCTCCAAGATCACATAAAGCAGTTCCAACATAATTTCTTTTAATGGATCATGGTATAGTTAGTACCCCCAGATCTCCAAGTTTCTTTGGTATTCCACCTTTAAAAGTGTAATTAGCAAGCATGGTGGAAATTTCAGCTTCCGGTATCTTTATTTTGTTTGTAATGATATCCTTCATATATTTAGCATAAGGATTTACTTTAAGCATATCAGTTAAGCGCATACGTAAGAAGATAGGTCTAATCGTTTCAGCAAAGCGCTCAAAATCCTCATCATCCCTTGTCTTGGATGGTTTAGGAGGAAAGGGCATGGGTTTCTGAACCCATGGTTCTCTTTCTCTACTGTGCTTCCTAGCAACAAAATCTCTCTTATCATAATGTTGATTCTTTGATTGTGGGTTATCAAGATCAACATCAGGTTCAATCTCTACGTCATTATTTTTGCTAGGTTGAGCATCAACATGAACATTATCATTAATGTTATCACTAGGTTCATGTTCATCACCTGATTGTGTTTCAGTATCAGAGATAGAAATATCATTGGGATTCTCAGGTGTGTCTACAACAGGTTCACTAGAGGCATGCAAAGTCCTATCGTTTTTCTTTTTCTTATTTTTAGAAGAACTAGGTGGCTCTAAGTTATTTCTCCGAGAATCTTGCTCGATTCTCTTAGGGTGGCCTTCAGGATACAAAGGTTCCTGAGTCATTCTACCAGTTCTAGTAGCCACTCTAACAACAAAGTCAGGTTTATTATTTAATTCATCGAGCAAATCATTTTGAGCTTTAAGTACTTGCTCAGCTTGAGTAGCAACCATAGAAGCATATTTGCTAATGAGTTTAAGTTCACCTTTAACTCTAGCCATATAATCACTCAAGCGTCCTATCTCGAAAGCATTATTCTTTAATTCTCTACCAACATAAGCGTTAAAACTTTCTTGTCTAGCCATAAAGTCATCAAATTCATCTAAGCATGGGCTATGAAATTTAGTAGAGGGAATTTCAACTTTATCATATCTATAGAGAGAATTTACCTTTATTACCTGTGTCGGGTTATCAAGACAATGTGGTTCTTCAACATGCGGTATATTAAGACCATGTATTTCTTCAATAGGTGGTAAATTCTTAACATCTTCAGCTTTTATACCTTTTTCTTTCATTGATTTCTTTGCCTCTTGCATATCTTCAGGACTGAGAAATAAAACACCTCTCTTCTTCGGAGTGGGTTTAGGAATAGGCTCGGGACTTGGCTCAATTGGTTCAGGAATTGCCTCAGGAATTGGCTCAGGAAGAGTCCAATTAATTTCATTAGTCAACATATTATTCAATAGTAATTCAGCTTCGTCGACTGTTCTTTCCCTGAAAACACAACCAACACAACTATCCAAGTAGTCCTTGGAAGCATCGGTTAGTCCATTATAAAAGATATCAAGTATTTCATTTTTCTTAAGAGGATGATCAGGCAAAGCATTAAGTAACCGGAGAAGCCTCCCCCAAGCTTGTGGGAGACTCTCTTCTTTGATTTGCACAAAATTATATATTTCCCGCAAGGCAGCTTGTTTCTTATGAGCGGGGAAATATTTAGTAGAGAAGTAATAAATCATATCCTGGGGACTACGCACACAACCAGGAGCAAGAGAATTATACCAAGTCTTAGCGTCACCCTTTAATGAGAACGGAAATATCTTAAGGATATAAAAATAGCGAGACTTCTCATCATTTGTAAACAGGGTGGCTATATCATTCAACTTGGTAAGATGTGCCACAACAGTTTCAGATTCAAGGCCATAAAAAGGATCAGATTCAACTAAAGTAATAATTTCATGATCAACAGAGAAATCATAATCCTTATCAGTAACACAGATAGGTGAAGTAGCAAAAGCAGGGTCAGGTTTCATTCTAGCATTAAGAGACTGCTGCTTCCATTTAGCTAATAATTTCTTAAGATCATATCTATCATTGCAAGCAAAGATTTCCCTAGCAGCTTCTTCATTCATAACATAACTGTCGGTGTCAAAACCGGCGGATCTCGGGTAGGGGGTCCCGAACTGTGCGTCTAGGCGGATGGTAACAGGAAACAGGGGACACGATGTTTTTACCCAGGTTTGGGCCCTCTCGATGGAGGTAAAACCCTACTCCTGCTTGATTGATATTGATGATATGGGTAGTACAAGAGTGGATCTACCACGAGATCAAGGAGGCTAAACCCTAGAAGCTAGCCTATGGTATGATTGTTGTAATGGTTGTGTCCTACGGACTAAAACCCTCCGGTTTATATGGACACCAGAGAGGGCTAGGGTTACACAGAGTCGGTTACAATGGTAGGAGATCTACATATCCGTATCACCAAGCTTGCCTTCCACGCCAAGGAAAGTCCCATCCGGACACGGGACGAAGTCTTCAATCTTGTATCTTCATAGACTTGGAGTCCGGCTGACGATGATAGTCCGGCTATCCGGACACCCCCTAGTCCAGGACTCCCTCAGTAGCCCCCGAACCAGGCTTCAATGACGTCGAGTCCAGCGCATATATAGTCTTTGGCGTTGCAAGGCGGGTTCTCCTTCAAATTCCATGTGCCTGCCGGATAGTGTCCAGCGCTTTTATAAATGTTGCGCTCCTTGGCTTCCACGCTCAATAATGGCCTTCTTCCACGCGTCGCACGAATGCGAGAAGCCAGGGCATCTTTTATGTTTTACCCCCTAGCTGCGCAAACAATCTGCCTATAAGAGAGGCATGAATCCAGATCCAAATCACACCATCTTCCTTCCGCGAGTACTCATCGGAGCGCTTCTGACCGAAAATCCATTCCATCATGGACCGTCGATGCAGCTCCTCCTCTCGCGCTCCGAGCCCACTGCCAGGAAATTGGAGGAGATGTTCTGTTCCGCACAACGAGCTGGTGATGCTCCAAGCAGAGGGATACCTTCCTCCAGCCTTTATGGTCCCGGTTCGAGCCGGGCTGGCCACCTACAAAGGTGGGAAGCAAGCGGAGGCCACCCCTAGTCCCAACAAAGGGGAGCGGGTATGCTTCATCCCCTATCTGATAAGGGGGCTTGGATTTCCTGTACATCCGTTCCTCCGCGGGCTTCTGGAGTTCTACGGACTCCAGCTCCATCACCTCACGCCCGCCTCTATTCTGCATATCGCGGGTTTCGTAGCTCTTTGCAAGCTATTCCTGGGCATCGAGCCCCATTTTGCACTGTGGAAGAGGCTATTCTGCCTCGTACCCCGCTCTCACGAGGGGTCTATATATCAAGTGGGCGGTGCCAAAATATGGCGCATCGCTGGGACCGGGTATCCATCCGGAACCCCTAAGAAGGCGTCCGAAGACTGGCCTTCAGAATGGTTTTATGTAGAAGACGCTCCACTGCCGGACCCTGTTCGGATCGGCCTCCCGGAGTTCAGCAATGCTCCTCTGAAGAAACGCCTGAGTTGGCGTCCGCGGAGCCCTCAGCTGGAGGAAGACAAGAGCGTCCATTATTTGATGGGCCGGATAAGGTTACTGGCCCATTCTGGATTGACCATGATTGGAGTCATGGCCATGTGCATTATGTGGGGGGTGCAGCCGCTGCAATACAGGGTACACCCCATGTGGGATTTCAACGGGGAGAATGATGCCACTCGTCATGGCCGGCAAGGGCCGGGATCGGCCGAAGATCAGGTGAAGATTCTGTCCGGCCTGTACAAGGGGGAGAAGGAGGACTTCCTCCAGACGAGCCCATTGAATGGGTTCTCCATGAACAACCCTCGGAGCTGGGTAAGCGGATGTTCATTTATCCGACCCGCGCTTTCAAAGTTAAGTACCTTACTTTATGGTTTTGACGCAGGAACTGCGCCGAACTGTGGAGAGCATACATAGTCCGGCCCCACAACCCGAGGATCCAGAAAGATCCCTTGATCCGTCCTCCGAAGAGGATCCGGACATAAAGGTGGAGCTAATTGACGGGGTGTTTCACCAAGTCAGCATGGATAATGCTCTAGTCGCCATTACGGCTGACTACCCTGGCCTATCTCCGGCTCCCCAGGTGATTGTGACTGAAGTCCTGACACCATTATTTCGTCCTTGCGCATTTCTGACCACCGCATACAATGGTGTCTCGCAGGAGGTACCTTCAAGGCAGGAAGCCGAACCCGCGGCGGCTGACCTACAGGGGTCAGTCCGGCCCCGCAGGCAGAAGAGGGGTGCGGTGCAAATCAAAACGTCACCGCAAGGGTATAGCTCGCGACCATCATTTAGGACAAAGTTCCTAGGAGATGTTTGAATGCTCATGACTTTTGCAGGAGAAAGAGTGCTCGCCGGACTACGGGTGGAGAGGTTGCCAACCAAGCCTCTGCCAGCCAGGCTCCAACACTTGGTCTGGAGGGGGAGGCGAGCGCAAGGCGTGAGCTGGATACTCCTCCAACGGAGGATGCCGACAGACTGTCCGCCACCAAGTCTGAGGTGGAGAGCGCCATGAACCATAGGCGCCGCCAGACAGTTTTTCGTGACGCGTGCTTCTCCCTTGAGGCGTTGAATGCCTTTAACGCGGGGGACGCGCACCTCCGTGCTGCTCAAGATGGTTTGACCAGAGCCACGGAGCAGTATGTAAAAGACATACGGGTAAGAGATTTTAATAGTTGTATATGCCAGTAGCCCCCGAGACTTAAAGTAGTTAGAGTAACTGATTTAAGGATAATTTGATATGCAGGATCTTACAGAGAAGAATACCAATTGTCCCAGGAGCTACAAGAGTGCAAGGCCCAACTTGAGGCCGCACTTGCTGCCGCAGGAGGAAAGACAGAGACCCCTCCTGGTAACACATTATTTTAAAAAGATAAGCAGTGTGCGGCATGCATGTAAGTCTGACAATGATATTGTGGATGTTGCCGGACTGGATCCGGACAAGCAACAACTACTGCGCCAACTGAAGGCCGGCGAGAGGGTGCTGGCGAAGGTGCAGCAGGAAAGGAACAAACTCCAGGATGCCCACGCCCAGCTTGGAGAGGAGCTGAAAGGTGTTCGGGCCGAGCTGTCTAGCTCCGTGAAGGAGAATCAGCGGCTTCGTCGCGGCATCTATAGTAAGTGCTTGAGCGAACTCCTTTGAAAAGAAGAGTTCGGCGAGGAAGTCGATTGACAGAAATATGTTTGTAGGTGTGCTCACAGGTCGCCCTGCGGAGGAGATGCCCATATCAACGGGTGATCAACTTCCCGAGCTGGTGCAACTGCTCGAACGAGTTTGGCAGGCGATGAGTGGCGTCGTCCAGGCCTTATGGTCGTCCCTCTCCCTACCCGAGGGCCTTGGAGAGCTTGCGGAGAAGCTTCAGGGAGCGCGGCAGCGCTTCCGTTTATGGAAGATATCGGCCTGCCGCCAAGGTGCCAAGGAGGCCTGGGCCATGGTGAAGACGCGGTACAAGAAGGCGGATCCCAACCACATGGCCGAGGTCGGACCTGTGGGGCCCGATAGGAAGGAGATCCCTGTGAGCTTAGTGTACGGCCAAGTAGAGTTGGCTGCTAAATATTCCCAACGGGACTGTAAATTAGACAGCCTGTTAGACGGGATTGAGGAGGAGTACAGTCAGTCGATTTGACAATGTATTTAAAATGACATGTAAAATGCCTTCTAGTCGGATTGTAGATCGTTTGTCTTTGCTGACCTTTTCGCTTCAACCTCGGGACCCTAGAGTCCGGAGTGTGTCTGAATACCTTCTCGGTTAAGAAACAACCGGGGCATGCATGGAGACCAGGCGTAGGGGTCATTAGTGCTTTATCAGACAAGTGCCCAACTAGTTATGTTATATTACATGGTTAGTAAGAAACATCTTCCAGGGAGAATAGTTCCGTTAAGGGTTCCTTTCCCTGGAAGGCATGCCCTAAAGTGCATGTCGGGACTGCGAAAAGAGCAGGAAAACATCTGGGGGCAGATAAATAAATAGGTAAAAAATCATCTTTCAAGTCACCGACCGAATATTCCCTTAAGAACGCTAGCTTTCGGCTTCACCCAGTCTGAGGTACACGTCCGGCTGACCCGGCAGTAACAATCGCAGAGGTGCTCCCTTTACCTCCTAGCCGAACAATCGGGAATGTAGGGGTAAGCACAGGAGCCAGGCAACCCAGCTTGGCCAAAACTTAAGTCATATCGATGCATATAATGGTGAATAAAAGGTACATGTGGAAGTTTGACACATGTGTTGGGCATGAAGCCCTTATAAGTAAGCTTCTGGTAAAGAAGCCCCCAGGTATAATGAGTGCGGATAGCACATCGGGTGTGTGTGAACAATGTGCGAGTAGGCCTTTAAGGGCTTTTATGAAAAGGGTGAGAGAAAAGAGAGAAACGAAAGACAGCTGAAGTGTAAAAATTTGGACGGGGGAAGGAGACGAACTCTTAGTCCAGCGCTAGGCGTAGAATCTTCGGAGGCGGGCTGCGTTCCATGGGTTCGGCTCGAGTCGGTTGTCCGATGCATTTCGCAGACGGTACGCTTCGCCGGTCAGGACTTGATCGATAATGAAGGGGCCCTCCCATTTGGGCTTGAGCTTATCCTTTTTCTTGTCCGGCAGGCGTAGAACTAGTTCGCCAACATTGTAAGTCTTAGCCCGTACTTCTCTGCTTTGATATCTTCGAGCCTGCTGCTGATAGAATGCGGAAGGAGCCTTAGCGACGTCACGTTCTTCCTCCAATGCGTCCAAGCTGTCCTGCCGATCCAGCTCGGCTTCTCTTTCTTCGGACATGCGCACTCGAGGTGAGTCATGAATGATGTCGCAAGGCAGAACTGCCTCTGTGCCGTATACCATAAAAAATGGTGTGAATCCGGTAGTACGGTTGGGCGTTGTCCGCAGCCCCCAGAGTATGGAGTCAAGCTCCTCTACCCAGTGCGTGTTAGATTCCGTAAGGGACCGCACTAGTCTGGGTTTGATGCCGCTCATTATTAGACCATTTGCTCGTTCCACTTGACCGTTGGTTTGAGGATGATAGACTGAAGCGTAATCGAGCTTAATGCCCATATTTTTGCACCATAATTTAACCTCGTCGGCCGTGAAGTTCGTGCCGTTATCGGTAATGATGCTGTGGGGGACGCCATAACTGTGTACTACCCCGGATATGAAGTCTATCACTGGTCCGGACTCTGCCGTTTTAACTGGCTTGGCCTCTATCCATTTGGTGAATTTGTCCACCATGACCAATAGGTACTTTTGCTTGTGGGTTCCCCCTTTAAGGGGTCCAACCATGTCAAGCCCCAGACCGCGAACGGCCAGGTGATGGGTATAGTATTGAGGGCGGTGGGTGGCATATGGCTCTGATTAGCAAAGAGCTGACAACCGACGCATCTTTGGACTAAGTCCTGAGCATCTGCCCGGGCCGTCGGCCAATAAAATCCTGTGTGGAATGCCTTGCCTACAAGGGCCCTAGCTGCGGTGTGGTGTCCGCCTAGTCCGGCATGAATTTCAGCCAGAAGGTTTCGCCCTTCCTCTTCGGAGATACACCTTTGAAGGACTCCGGTTGTGCTTTTCTTATAGAGTTCTCCCTCGTGGACCTTGTAGGCTTTAGATCGCCGAACTATGCAGCGGGCCTCGTTTTGGTCTTCGGGAAGTTCCTGCCTAAGTAAGTAGGCCAGGAATGGCTCTGTCCACGGGGCGATTACTGCCATTATTTCGTGGGCTGAAGGTGTTATTTCATCGGCTGAGTCGCCGATTATGTCAGATTGTTCTGCGTTGGGTGGTGCGGCTGCTTCCGGGTTGTTATTTCCGGACTCCTCTTCCCATAGTACGGATGGCTTAAAGAGCCATTCCAGGAAGATGTTTGGAGGGACAGCGTCGCGTTTCACGCCGATGCGTGCCAATACGTCGGCTGCTTGGTTATTATCCCGGGCTATGTGGTGGAATTCAAGTCCTTCGAACCGGGCTGACATTTTTAGGACAGTGTTACGATAGGCTGCCATTTTCGGATCCTTGGCGTCAAAGTCTCCATTTACTTGGGATATTGCAAGGTTTGAATCCCCGCGCACCTCTAGGCATTGAATGCCTATGGAGATTGCCATCCGGAGGCCATGTAGGAGGGCCTCGTATTCGGCTGCATTGTTGGAGTCCATGTACATTATCTGAAGTACGTATTGGACTGTGTCCCCGGTTGGGGACGTCAATACGACGCCAGCCCCCAAGCCGGCCAACATTTTGGAGCCGTCGAAGTGCATAATCCAATTGGAGTATGCGCCGTACTCTTTAGGGAGTTCGGCTTCAGTCCATTCAGCGACAAAGTCAGCCAAGACTTGCGACTTTATAGCTCGCCTAGGTTTGTAAGTTATATCAAATGGTAAGATCTCAATGGCCCATTTTGCAATCCTGCCCGTCGCGTCGCGGTTGTTTATAATGTCGTTGAGGGGCACTTCGGAGGCCACTGTTATCGAACACTCTTGAAAGTAGTGTCGGAGCTTCCGGGATGCCATGAACACCGCATACGCTATCTTTTGATAGTGCGGGTAACGGGACTTGCAAGGAGTTAAGACAGTGGATACGTAGTACACTGGTTTTTGAAGAGGGAATCTATGCCCTTCTGTTTCTCGTTCGACGACGAGTACCGCGCTTACAACTTGATGTGTTGCCGCGATGTATAACAACATTGGTTCACCCAGGTTAGGCGCAGCCAGGACCGGATTTGTTGCCAATATGGCTTTTATTTCTTCGAGTCCGGCAGTGGCAGCATCCGTCCACTCGAAGTGTTCGGTGCGCCTGAGGAGGCGATAGAGGGGCAATGCCTTTTCTCCCAAACGGGAGATAAAGCGGCTTAGAGCCGCCACGCATCCGGTCAACTTTTGTATTTGTTTGAGGTCTTTTGGAATATCCAGCTGTGACAGACCTTGGATCTTGGCTGGGTTTGCTTCAATTCCTCTACCGGATACAATGAAGCCCAGGAGCTTTCCGGCTGGTACGCCAAAAACGCATTTTTCCGGATTCAGCTTAATGTCATATGCTCAGAGGTTGTCGAATGTGAGCCTCAAATCGTCTACTAGAGTCTCGACGTGTTTGGTTTTGACGACTACGTTGTCTACGTATGCCTCTACTGTTTTGCCGATCTGGGTAGCCAGACATGTCTGAATCATGCGCTGATATGTTGCGCCGGCGTTTTTGAGTCCGAAGGGCATCGTGTTGAAGCAGAATGGTCCATATGGAGTAATGAATGTCGTTGCAGCTTGGTCCGCTTCTGCAATCTTGATTTGATGGTAGCCGGAGTATGCGTCAAGGAAGCACAATGAATCGTGCCCTGTAGTAGCATCGATTATTTGGTCGATGCGGGGAAGGGGGAAGGGATCCTTTGGGCAGGCCTTGTTGAGGTCTCTAAAATCGACGCATAGGCGTCAGGATTTGTCCTTCTTTGGTACCATTACCAGGTTTGCTAGCCAGTCCAGATGTTTGATGTCTCTGATGAATCCGGCTTCCAGTAGTTTGGCTAGCTCTTCTCCCATTGCCTGTCTTTTGGGTTCAGAAAATCGCCGAAGAGCCTGTTTGACTGGCTTGAATCCTTTTAGGATGTTTAGGCTGTGTTCTGCCAATCTGCATGGGATTCCTGGCATATCTGAAGGGTGCCAGGCAAAGATGTCCCAATTTTCCCGAAGGAATTCTCGCAGTGCGGCATCTACATCAGGGTTCAACTGTGCCCCGATGGAGGCCATCTTTGTTGGGTCCGTTGGATGGACCTGGAATTTGACTATTTCATCCGCTGGTTTAAAGGAGGTGGACTTGGATCTCTTATCGAGTATCACATCGTCCCCATTCACCGTAGAGCGGAGCGCAGTGAGTTCTTGTGCTGCTAGGGCTTCGGATAGTGCCTCCAAGGCTAATGCGGCTGTCTTGTTTTCGGCGCGGAGTGCTATGTCCGGATCACTAGCGAGAGTGATTATTCCATCGGGCCCAGGCATCTTAAGCTTCATGTACCCGTAATGGGGTATGGCTTGAAAAATTGTGAATGCCTCTCGTCCTAATATGGCGTGATATCCGCTGCTGAATGGGGCCACTTGGAACGTGACCTCTTCGGACCTGTAATTGTCCGGCGAGCCGAACACCACATCAAGTGTGATTTTTCCTGTGCAGTGCGCTTCCCGGCTAGGGATTATTCCTCTGAAGGTTGTGCTGCTTCGCTCAATGCGGCTCCAGTCTATTTCCATTTTTTGAAGAGTTTCCTCGTAGATGAGGTTTAGTCCGCTGCCGCCATCCATGAGTACCTTGGTAAGACGAAAGCCGTCCACTATTGGACTGAGGACCAATGCGGCTGGTGCTCGGGCTGTTCGAAATTTAGGTTCGTCACTGGCGTTGAAGGTGATGGCCGTGTCGTTCCATGGATTTGTTGTTGCTACTTGGTAGACTTCGGCGAGGCTGCGGATTGTTCGTTTTCGCATATTATTTGATGCGAAAGTCTCAAAGACTGTTGACACCATACTAGTACTATTGGAGTGGTTTTCAGGGGCTAGAAGCTCCTCGCCACTTTTGGCCACCTGCCGCAATATCCAACATGCTCGAAGGCTATGTGTTGGGGTGGCGCCTTCTGTACTGTGAATTTTACAGGGTCCGCTGAGCCATCCCTCCAGTACGGTTCCGTGCCCTTTATGGGGTTTTTGCTTTTTGGTTTTTGTACCTGGTGCCTGAGTGTGATGCACCCTTTTGTTATGGACTAGGGTTGTATTCGGGGCCGGATTGTCCCAAAACTTAGTTTCGGTTTTCCAGAAACTCTCCATCGCACAGTACTTTCGTACTATGGACGCCAGGTCGGCGAAGCGTGTAATTTCACGGCGACTGACGGCGTTCAAGATTCCCTCGTCCGTGCAATTATTGTAGAAAATTGAAATTGTGTTTTCCTCTCGGCAGTCCTTTATCCTGTCCATAACCAGGAGGAATCTGGCCCAGTAATGATGTACTGTTTCAGCGGACTCTTGCTGGATTTGAGATAGATCGCATATGTCTGGGTGGGTGGGTGGAATTGAGTCCGGAATCCTACCCATCTCGAGGCTCAAGGGCCGAGAAGTTTCCGAATTTGGAAGCTTGGATTGTTGGACGTTGTCCAACGAGTCCGGTCCGATGCCTGACTTTAGGTTCAGTGCTTGATCGAAGTCCGTCCCTCCGCGGGAATCCGACATGGAGGGTTCGGAGGCCCGGACATGACTAGTTTTAAATACAGGAGCAGAGTCGCCGCGTTGTTCGTCTACCACCGCAATGTGGTGGGTAACCTGGGGAGAGTTAATCTCTCTCAGATCGTTTTTAAGCCTAATCTGATTGTAGTCTGTAGCGACTCCTAGGGCGGCGATGCGATCCAAGAGCTCATTTACGGACGAGAGCTCTATTGGATCCAGCTGCTCGGCGAATTCCGAGTTGACGTGAAGATTGCTTTTGATGACCCGAGAGGTCATCGTCGAAGCGGTGGCCGAACAGGCGGTCATGAGAAAACCACCCAGCCGGATAGTTTGGCTGGCGGCCAAGGCTCCTTTGGCGAAGATATCGTATTTGAAGACGGGAGGAGGCATCCTTCCTATCGGTGACGGCACAGAGGAACTCTCAATGAAAGCACCAATGTCGGTGTCAAAACCGGCGGATCTCGGGTAGGGGGTCCCGAACTGTGCGTCTAGGCGGATGGTAACAGGAGACAGGGGACACGATGTTTTTACCCAGGTTCGGGCCCTCTCGATGGAGGTAAACCCTACTCCTGCTTGATTGATATTGATGATATGGGTAGTACAAGAGTGGATCTACCACGAGATCAAGGAGGCTAAACCCTAGAAGCTAGCCTATGGTATGATTGTTGTAATGGTTGTGTCCTACGGACTAAAACCCTCCGGTTTATATAGACACCGGAGAGGGCTAGGGTTACACTGAATCGGTTACAATGGTAGGAGATCTACATATCCGTATCGCCAAGCTTGCCTTCCACGCCAAGGAAAGTCCCATCCGGACACGGGACGAAGTCTTCAATCTTGTATCTTCATAGACTTGGAGTCCGGCTGACGATGATAGTCCGGCTATCCGGACACCCCCTAGTCCAGGACTCCCTCAATAACCCTTAGGAACAACAGGTAATAGATAATCATTGGGAGAACCTTCATCATCACTATCATCAATAATAGGTTCTTCAGTATTTTCATTCCCCCTAACTCTAGCAAGTTGTTCATCAAGAAATTCACCTAATGGCAAAGTAGTATCAAGCACAGAAGTAGTTTCATCATGCATAGCAAAAGTGGCATCATCAATAACATGCGACATATCAGAATTCATAGCAGTAGCAGGTTTAGGTGTCGCAAGCTTACTAATAACGGAAGGAGAATCTAGTGCAGAGCTAGATGGCAGTTCCTTACCTCCCCTCGTAGTTGAGGGCAAAATAGTAGTTCGGTCGTCTTTCAAGTTCTTCATAGTGATCAAAAGATATAAATCCCAAGTGACTCGGAGAATAGAGCTATGCTCCCCGGCAATGGCGCCAGAAATTAGTCTTGATAACCCACAAGTGTAGGGGATCGCAACAGCTTTCGAGGGTATAGTATTCAACCCAAATTTATTGACTCGACAAAAGGGGAGCCAAAGAATATTCTTGAGTATTAGCAGTTGAGTTGTCAATTCTACCACACCTGGATAACTTAGTATCTGCAACAAAGTATTTAGTAGCAAAAGTGGTATGATAATAATGGTAACGGTAGCAAAAGTAAAGATGATAGTTTTTGGGTTTTTGTAGTAGTTGTAACAGTAGCAACGGAAAAGTAAATAAGCGAAGCACAAGATGTGAAAAGCTCGTAGGCAATGAATCAGTGATGGATAATTATGCCGGATGCGATTCCTCATGCAATAGTTGTAACATAGGGTGACACAGAACTAGCTCCAGTTCATCAATGTAATGTAGGCATGTATTTCGTAAATAGTCATACGTGCTTATGGAAAAGAACTTGCATGACATCTTTTGTCCTACCCTCCCGTGGCAGCGGGGTCCTAGCGGAAACTAAGGGATATTAAGGCCTCCTTTTAATAGAGAACCGGAACAAAGCATTAGCACATAGTGAATACATGAACTCATCAAACTACGGTCATCACCGAGAAGTATTCCGATTATTGTCACTTCGGGGTTGTCGGATCATAACACATAATAGGTGACAATAGACTTGCAAGATAGGATCAAGAACACACATATATTCATGAAAACATAATAGGTTCAGATCTGAAATCATGGCACTCAGGCCCTAGTGACAAGCATTAAGCATAGCAAAGTTATAGCAACATCAATCTCAGAACATAGTGGATACTAGGGATCAAACCCTAACAAAACTAACTTGATTACATGGTAAATCTCATCCAACCCATCACCGTCCAGCAAGCCTACGATGGAATTACTCACGCACGGTGGTGAGCATCATGAAATTGGTGATGGAGGATGGTTGATGATGACGACGGCGACGAATCCCCCTCTCCGGAGCCCCGAACGGACTCCAGATCAGACCTCCCGAGAGAGATTAGGGCTTGGCGGCGGCTCCGTGTCGTAAAACACGATAAAACTTTCTCTCTGATTGTTTTTCTCCCCGAACGTGAATATATGGAGTTGGAGTTGAGGTCGGTGGAGGCCCAGGGGGCCCACAAGATAGGAGGGCGCGCCCTAGGGGGGCTCCCCCTGTCTCGTGGACAGCCTGTGGGGCCCCTAGTGTTGATTCTTTCGCCAAAAATTCTTATTAATTCGAAAAGGTGCCTCCGTGGATTTTTAGGACATTCCGAGAACTTTTCTTTTCTACACATAAAACAACATCATGGCAGTTCTGCTGAAAACAGCGTCAGTCCGGGTTAGTTTCATTCAAATCATGCAAGTTAGAGTCCAAAACAAGGGCAAAAGTGTTTGGAAAAGTAGATACGTTGGAGACGTGTCAGTGTCTTCCGCCACCATGTTAGGGCGCGGGAGATTGAACTGCTCGGCTTCTTTCTCTGCCTCGTCTAGTAGTTCGTTAGCGGTAATTAAATCTCACTTTTTACTGTCTTTTTGATCCGTCAAATCCATCCACTTCAACCAAAAGTGGTTTCTATACTTCCAAATCTGGATCTGTCTTTGTCCGCATCTCATATCATGCAAAGGATATTCACTTATGCTTCATAACTAGTTAGATTCCTCACTTGTACTTATTCATCGTTTTGTACAAATTTGGAACCAACTCTCTTCAAATAAGTGAATGTCTTCGCTCTACGAGGTTAATGTCTTCAAACTGATTTAACTTCAAAATCTTCTGAGAATGCATATGACCTCTTCCCCTTCCCTCGCACCTCTAGTGCTGTCACAGGTACATGTCCGTGGGAGAATCCCTTGGTTCTCATAGTCTGCATTCATTTGCAGAGTTCTTACAACATCATATTCACTCTCCTGAAGCCAGTTCTTGTCTGACCAGTAGATGGAAGCCTTTCACTATTCTGAAGCCTATCAGTCTGAATATCATGGCCACCGAGAAATCAGCACGGAAAGGTGGCAGGCAGCACCATGGCAATACTGCTCTCGATCTGCCTCCGGATCTGTATGAGATGTACAAGACTGATCCTGAGGAAAACTACAATCAGCGCAAGACCCGAATCCAATGGATTCGAAGATATTGGGTAGAACAGTGGTTCAAGTACAACTTTGTCACTACTGAATATGTTGAGAAGAACACCATCAAGCGCCCATGGGGCGATATTCTGTACAAGAATCTACAGCCAAAGTCGAAGCCTGGAGCTATTGCTCAAGGTTTCTATCCATGCATGGTCCGAGGACCGAAGCCTGAGAATGCCGACCCATCTTCCTTATTATGGCATCATGATGACAATCTGTTCAAGCGCAACTACCAGTTCGCAAAGGAGTCAGCTTCAAAGAACAAGAGGGATTTTGGACTCAACTTCAACCCTGGTCCGTCTGCTCCAAGACAGGATGGCACTCACGATGCCAATCCCAACGTCATCGGGCCCTTCACTAGCTTTGATGGGCTCCCCTCCCACATTGCTGCTCAAAGGGCCACAGTGGAGCAATCAGCTGATGACGCAGACTCCGAAGATGCTCCTGCACCACCGAAGCTGAAGAAGAAGAAGACAAAGGCTTCGAAGCCCTCTGCTACACCAACTGCTTCAACTATGAAGCCATTGAAGACTGCACCTCCTGAACCCAGTGTGCAGTCTGAATATTTGTCTCGTGTCTCCAAGAAGACCAAGAAGATTTCTGGGCATGAACTGACTCCTGCTGCTATTCTGCGCAACGAGGATGACACCATTGATCTATCAAGTGATGAAGATCTTGGTGATGAATCTCTTGAGATGTTGATCAAGAGCAAGCAAGAGGCGGAGATCTTCAATGATCTGCCCCTCTTTGATGTTGATATTCTGAACAATTTCATCGATGAATGGTTTGATGAGTAGAGCATCAGTATTGATGATCTACAACTTCCCATGGACATAACCGTCACGTTTCACGGAGCCATTGCCAATGAATTAACCTTGGCTCAGAAAATCTTTGAGCTCAAAAACAAGATAGATCATGAGAAGGCGCATTTCAAGAAGAACATGGCCAAGCTCAGTGTGGCTGATGTTCAAATCTTCAAGAAGATGTTGCATGACCTTAAGGAAGAATTCCACAAGAAGCGGGAAGAAGCCAAAGGCTCATGTGAGCGCATGAAGTACAATGCTCAGAAATGTGTCCAAGCCCACAATGAAGCTGAAAAGCGAAAGGCTCTTGGGTGTCCTGGCATCGGCCCCAGGATGGCTACCAAACAAAACAAGAAGTCTGTTGTGGCCCAATCCGAAGCTTAACGCGAGGAAGTCCCTAGCATTGTCTTCCCTGCCAACATGACAGGCTCGAAGCCAAAGGTTCCCTCAGCAGCTTCAGAAATGAAGAAGACACTGTTGGGGAACATAGTAATTTCAAAAAAATCCTACGCACACGCAAGATCATGGTGATGCGTAGCAACGAGAGGGGAGAGTGTTGTCCATGTACCCTCGTAGACCATAAGCAGAAGCGTTATGACAATGCAGTTGATGTAGTTGTACGTCTTCACGATTGACCGATCCTAGTACCGAATGTACGGCACCTCCGTGATCTGCACACGTTCCGCTCGGTGACGTCCCAGGAACTCAGGATCTAGTAGAGCTTCGAGGGAGAGTTCCGTCAGCACGACGGCGTGATGACGGTGATGATGAAGCTACCGTCGTAGGGCTTCACCTAAGCACCGCTACAATATAACCGAGGTGGGATATGGTGGAGGGGGGCACCGCACATGGCTTGGAACAATCAACTTGTGTAGGGCTGGAAAAAAAGCTTGAAGCTCGCGAGCTAAACAAGTAGCTCGTGACTCGGCTCGAATCGACTCGAAATCGAAGAATAACGAGTCGAGTCGAGCTTTAGTTTAAGATCATTTATAGACCAAGTTAAATGAGCCAATCTCACGAGTACTCGTGTAACTCGTTAGGTTTGATACAATAGATCAGCCACTCCCAATACAAAGAAAGATCAGCCACTAAACAGCCTACATCCCAGGCACACAACCCAAGGCCGAGCAGTTGAAGGCCTAGCCTCCTAGGAGACTCACACGTTACAAGAAAATTACAATTGTTTAGTGATATATATGTTTAATATATACATAATCATTTTTATCATATTTGAGGGCTTTATGTTTATATCTTAAACGAGCTTAACAAGCTAAACGAGCCAGCTCACGAGTTATACGAGTCGAGCCAATCTTGGGTTTGAGCTCGTTATAGTAACGAGTCGAGTCGAGCTAGCTCGTTAACGAAACGAGCTCTAGCGAGTCGAGCCAAGCTAGCTTGACTCGGCTCGAATTCCAGCCCTAAACTTGTGTGTCCTAGGGTGCCCCCCCCCCCCGCCCCCGTATATAAAGGAGCAATGGGGGAGGTTGGCCGGCCTTGGTGCGCCCCAAGGAGAGGACGAATCCTCCTCCTAGTAGGAGTAGGATTCATCCTTTCCTAGTCCTACTAGGAAGGGGGAAGGGGGAAGGAAGGAGAGGGAGAGGGAAAGAGGGACCGCCCCCTCCCCTAGTCCAATTCGGCCTCCTCATGGGAGGGGGGCGCCACCTCCTAGGCTGCTGCCCTCTCTCTCCCCTAAGGCCCAATACTTCCCCGGGGGGTTCCGGTAACCCCTCCAGCACATTATCAGGCGAACTCTTTAGCCCATCAACGGACATTCTTCCTCAGCAAAGCTTGAAGGCGCAATGAAGACATTGGTATTCTACATTCTCAATGGCATCAACTTCAATGCTCATGATTTCTTCATTCGCCAATTTGCTACATCTAGCTCAGATATATTTGGTCTGAAATTCTATGCTCCATGGGTTATGCGTCTGATCAAGCTTCATTCTGCTGTTGACTATCAGCCCTCTGCTCGCAACCATCTCATATTCTTGCCAAAGGTTGATATGTCCGTCGAATCCATATACCCAGAGCCTACCAAGGAGGCAATTTATCTTCACAATGTCGATCATCAGAGTTTCTCTCAGCATGTTAAAGGAGTTCCTGCTGCTACTCTGTTTATCCGCTGGCTGGCAATACTCGTCGTGCACGTACTAAAGCCACTGAAAGCACTATTGCTCCAAGGACTCAGAAGCGATCTCGTGTGCTCAACGACCGAGAGCTTCTCGTGGCTTTGCATCAGAAACACGATAAGCATTATTACTAGCTAAATCGTCAAATGCAAAGCCTCTTGGTGGATATTAATCGCATTCGCAACCTTGCCACCAAGAATGCCTTTGTCACCCATAAAACCTATCGGCGGTCTTGGAAGAGTTTGACATTGCTCAGTGCTAAAGTTGATCTTCACGATGATGGATTCACAGAGAGATTCAAGTTCGACACCACTCCTCCCAGGAATGTTGTCTTGCGATGGACTCCATCACTCGAAGATTCTGAGTACTCCTCCTCCGCGGCAACTCTTAATGCCAGAGTTGAAGGAAATATGCCCTAGAGGCAATAATAAAGTTATTATTTATTTCCTTATTTCATGATAAATGTTTATTATTCATGCTAGAATTGTATTAACCGGAAACATAATACATGTGTGAATACATAGACAAACATAGTGTCACTAGTATGCCTCTACTTGACTAGCTCGTTAATCAAAGATGGTTAAGTTTCCTAACCATATACATGAGTTTTCATTTGATTAACGGGATCACATCATTAGGAGAATTATGTGATTGACTTGACCCATTCTGTTAGCTTAGCACTTGATCGTTTAGTATGTTGCTATTGCTTTCTTCATGACCTATACATGTTCCTATGACTATGAGATTATGCAACTCCCGTTTACGGGAGGAACATTTTGTGTGCTACCAAACGTCACAACGTAACTGGGTGATTATAAAGGAGCTCTACAGGTGTCTCCGAAGGTACATGTTGAGTTGGCGTATTTCGAGATTAGGATTTGTCACTCCGATTGTCGGAGAGGTATCTCTGGGCCCACTCGGTAATGCACATCACTATAAGCCTTGCAAGCAATGTGACTAATGAGTTAGTTGCGGGATGATGCATTACGGAACGAGTAAAGAGACTTGCCGGTAACGAGATTGAACTAGGTATTGAGATACCTACGATCGAATCTCGGGCAAGTAACATGCCGATGACAAAGGGAACAACGTATGTTATTATGCGGTTGGACCGATAAAGATCTTCGTAGAATATGTGGGAGCCAATATGAGCATCTAGGTTCCGCTATTGGTTATTGACTGGAGACGTGTCTCGGTCATGTCTACATAGTTCTCGAACCCGTAGGGCCCGCACGCTTAAGGTTTCGATGACAGTTTTATTATGAGTTTATGAGTTTTGATTTACCGAAGGAGTTCGGAGTCCCGGATGAGATCGGGGACATGACGAGGAATCTCAAAATGGTCGAGAGGTAAAGATTGATATATTGGATGACTATATTCGGACTTCGGAAAGGTTCCGAGTGATTCGGGTATTTTTCGGAGTACCGGAGAGTTACGGGAATTCGCCGGGAGAAGTATTAGGCCTTATTGGGCCATACGGGAAAGAGAGAGGGGATGCCTAGGGCAGGCCGTGCGCCCCCCAAGGCCTAGTCCGAATTGGACTAGGGGGAGGGGCTGCGCCCCCTCCTTCCTTCCCTTCTCTCTTCCCTTTCCTTCTCTCCTACTCCTACTACATGGAAGGGCTCCTAGTTCTACTAGGAAAGGGGGAATCCTACTCCCGGTGGGAGTAGGACTCCCCTAGGGCACGCCATAGAGAGGGCCGACCCTCCCCTTCCTCCACTCCTTTATATACGGGGGCAGGGGGCACCCCATAGACACACAAGTTGATCTTCGTGATCGTTCCTTAGCCGTGTGCGGTGCCCCCCTCCACCATATTCCACCTCGGTCATATCGTAGCAGTGCTTAGACGAAGGCCTACGTCGGTAGAACATCATCATCGTCACAATGCCATCATGCTGACGGAACTCATCCCCGACACCCTGCTGCATCGGAGTCCGGGGATCGTCATCGAGCTGAACGTGTGTTGAACTCGGAGGTGCCGTACGTTCGGTACGACTACATCAACTGTGTTGTCATAACGCTTCCGCTTACGGTCTACGAGGGTACGTGGACAACACTCTCCCCTCTCGTTGCTATGCATCACCATGATCCTTGCGTGTGCGTAGGAATTTTTTTGAAATTACTACGTTCCCCAACAGTGGCATCCGAGCCTGGTTTTATGCGTAGATGTTATATGCACGAGTAGAACACAAGTGAGTTGTGGGCGATACAAGTCATACTACTTACCAGCATGTCATACTTTGGTTCGGCGGTATTGTTGGATGAAGCGGCCCGGACCGACATTACGCATACTCTTACGCGAGACTGGTTTTACCGCCGTGCTTTGCACACAGGTGACTAGCGGGCGTCTGTTTCTTCAACTTTAGTTGAACCGAGTGTGGCTACGCCCGGTCCTTGCGAAGGTTAAAACAGCACTAACTTGACAAACTATCGTTGTGGTTTCGATGCGTAGGTAAGAACGGTTCTTGCTCAGCCCGTAGCAGCCACGTAAAACTTGCAACAACAAAGTAGAGGACGTCTAACTTGTTTTTGCAGGGCATGTTGTGATGTGATATGGTCAAGACGTGATACTATATTTTATTGTATGAGATGATCATGTTTTGTAACCGAGTTATCGGCAACTGGCAGGAGCCATATGGTTGTCGCTTTATTGTATGAAATGCAAGCTCCCTGTAATTGTTGTACTTTATCACTAAGCAGTAGCGATAGTCGTAGAAGCAATAGGTGGCGAAACGACAACGATGCTACGATGGAGATCAAGGTGTCGCGCCGGTGACGATGGTGATCACGACGGTGCTTTGGAGATGGAGATCACAAGCACAAGATGATGATGGCCATATCATATCACTTATATTGATTGCATGTGATGTTTATCCTTTATGCATCTTATTTTGCTTTGATTGACGGTAGCATTATAATATGATCTCTCACTAATTATCAAGAAGAGTTCTCCCTAAGTATGCACCGTTGCGAAAGTTCTTCGTGCTGAGACACCACGTGATGATCGGGTGTGATAGGCTCTACGTTCAAATACAACGGGTGCAAAACAGTTGCACACGCGGAATACTCAGGTTAAACTTGACGAGCCTAGCATATACAGATATGGCCTCGGAACATGGAGACCGAAAGGTCGATGTGAATCATATAGTAGATATGATCAACATAGTGATGTTCACCATTGAAAACTACTACATCTCACATGATGATCGGACATGGTTTAGTTGATTTGGATCACGTGATCACTTAGATGACTAGAGAGATATCTGTCTAAGTGGGAGTTCTTAAGTAATATGATTAATTGAACTTAAATTTATCATGAACTTAGTCCTGGTAGTATTTTGCAAATTATGTTGTAGATCAATAGCTCGCGTTGTTACTTTCATATGTTTATTTTGATATGTTCCTAGAGAAAACTGTGTTGAAAGATGTTAGTAGCAATGATGCGGATTGGATCTGTGATCTGAGGTTTATCCTCATTGCTGCATAGAAGAATTATGTCCTTAATGCACCGCTAGGTGACGGACCTTGTCGGTGTCAAAACCGGCGGATCTCGGGTAGGGGGTCCCGAACTGTGCGTCTAGGCAGATGGTAACAGGAGACAAGGGACACGATGTTTTACCCAGGTTCGGGCCCTCTCGATGGAGGTAAAACCCTACGTCCTGCTTGATTAATATTGATGATATGGGTAGTACAAGAGTGGATCTACAACGAGATCAAGGAAGCTAAACCCTAAAGCTAGCCTATGGTATGATTGTTGTAATGTATGTTGTGTCCAACGGACTAAAGCTCTCCGGTTTATATAGACACCAGAGGAGGCTAGGGTTACACAGAGTCGGTTACAATGGTAGGAGATCTACATATCCGTATCGTCAAGCTTGCCTTCCACGCCAAGGAAAGTCCCATCTGGATATGGGATGGAGTCTTCAATCTTGTATCTTCGTAGTCTTGGAGTCCGGCGGACGATGATAGTCCGGCTGTCCGGACACCCCCTAGTCCAGGACTCCCTCAGTAGCCCTTGAACCAGGCTTCAATGACGATAAGTCCGGCGCGCATAATGTTCGGCATTGCAAGGCGGGTTCCTCCCTTGAATAATCCAGAGAAGATCATGAACACCAGGATAGTGTCCGGCTCTGCAAAATAAATTCCACATTCCACCATAGAGAGAACAAAATGTACACAAGTCCAATCTGCTGACGTTTTATGCGGCATGACATCACACCGCTACCAAGCCTTTATTTGAATCGTTTTTTATTATACCACCTCAGCATGTTTAGCGAAGCGGTTTCCTTGGCACGTCCTGTCGAAGCAGAGATCGTGTTCCCCTTATTCCGGGATTCTCATCAATACGGACGTGGGTAACCCAACCGCGCCATTGATGGTGGCGCTTGGGAGATAAGCGAGTTTTACCGGGCTGGTGGGGGACGCATAGTCTCCGTCCGCCTATATATAAGGGATAAGGTTTTACCTTCTCACCTACGCCTTCTTCCTCCCTTGCTTATCCATCTCCGCGCACTCAAGCTCCAACGCCCAAGCTTGCGCATCTCACCTCGACCCTCTCCGACCATGTCCGGAGCGGGAGGCAAATGGCTGGCCTCCACCATTAAGGAGGAGCACATCACCAAGCTGCGCAGCGCCGGATACCTTTCCGGCGACATCGCGCATCGGCTGCCCGACGAGGGGCAGCTCATCCCTACCCCCGGGCCCCATGAGAGGGTTGTTTTCCTCCCCCACTTCCTCCGCGGACTGGGCTTTCCACTTCACCCTTTCGTCCGGGGGCTCATGTTCTACTATGGCCTGGATTTTCACGATCTGGCGCCAAACTTCATCCTCAACACCTCGGCGTTTATCGTTGTGTGTGAGGCCTTCCTCTGCATCCGGCCCCACTTCGGCCTATGGCTCAAGACCTTCAACGTCAAGCCAAAGGTTGTGAAGGGCACGCAAGCGGAATGCGGAGGCGCCATGTTGGGCAAGTTGCCCAACATCCTTTGGCTCGAAGGGGCCTTCGTGGACTCCGTCAAGGGGTGGCAATCGGGGTGGTTCTACATCACCGAGCCGCGCGAACCAACATGGGCGGCGGCCCCCGAGTTTAGATCTGGCATCCCCACGCAGCTCACCTCCTGGAAAGAGAAGGGCTTGTTGTGGGGCAATCCGAAGGAGCTGACAGGACTCCGAGCCTGCATCCAGAAGCTGGTGAGCAATAAGCTCAGGCTCGTCGACGTGGTCTAAGTCATGCTCATCCGCCGGATTCTCCCATGCCAAGAACGGGCATTTAATCTGTGGGAGTTCAATCCGGAACAGCACCGGGCGCTGAGCGGGCTCTTCGACACGACGCACGAAGGCACCTGGAGGGTGCTGTTTAAGGGCGCCGATGCCCCCGCATCCGCGATGGAAGATCGCGGATTTTGCTCGCAGCATCCAGCTGACGAGGTAAGTGATTTGACCCCTTTACGGGACACTTGTGGTAAATAGATTGATTCTAAGAGGGTTTCAATCTCTCTCTTCCTTTGGCAGGAATGGATGGAGAAGGCCGAGCAGCTCATCTGTCCCGCTCCCATGCCAGAAGACCCAATGGAGGCCCGTCTAGCGGGGCTGCTGGTTCCGGCACCGCACGTGGTGCCGGAGAAGAAGGCCAAGAAGGTGGCCACGGGGACTCGAAAGAGTTCCCGTAATCAGGTGTCCGACGACGAGGCGGAATCCTCCCCCGAAGACGAGGAGGAGGAAGATGACTCTCTCCCGGAGGAGGGAGAGAGGAAGAGGAAGGCTTCCCCAACAGGGGAGGCCGAAGGGTCCAAGAGGGGGAGAATTATTCCTCCGGACAGCTCCGCCAACACCAACATTGGCGAGGACGAGTGGCCTTTAAGGGCCAGGCGTCCGGCAAGATCGTAAGTATCCGGATCCCTGATATGCAATTTCCTTCGTGTCACATAGTGTCCTGCTAATGCCGCATATTGTCCGTAGTCCGGCTGATGATGATCTCCCCGCTTCTTCGAGCGGGTCGTTGGCCCCGTCGGATGTGGATTCACTTCCGACGGCCTCTACTCCCCGCGCCGGTGAGGACACCGAGGTGGGGTCCCGGAAAGGGACCCATCAGGAGGAGGCTCCGGAGGCGCCGCAAGGCAGCCTCCCGGACTTTGCGCCAGACTCTACATCGGAACCTGTAGTGGTTCCAAAGTCCGGCAAGCGGCCCCTTAGAAAGAAGGGCAAGACCGTGACGCCGGCGGCCTCCGTCCAACCAGAGGCACCGGACAACTTGCTGGAAGCGCTTAAAGGCACTTCCATCGAGGAAGAACACCACACTATCATGAGTGCGGTGATTCAGAAGTTTAGCTCGCCAAGAGCGGGCTGACCGAAGCCTGCAACAGCCTTCTAACAGGCTTTGAGGTAAGAAGTTGAATTTATGTAATGTAATACCGCATAGACAGTAGCCCCTGATGCTTAGTCCGGTGTTCGGAAAGAAAAGCCAGACTGAGGATCTAAAAAGATATACGCAGGGTTGCTTAAAATATGTCAATATGGGTTTGCAGGCTGCGCTGCTGACCTCTGCCGCACTGACTGCGGAGGTCAGTGCGTTGAAGTAGGATCTCGAGCGGTCCGAGCAAGAGCTCGTCCATGCCAAGAAGCAGCTCGAGGACAAAGAAGGTGAGTAACACCACTTTGAACAGTTACCTTACAGAAAAGGATTTTGGTTGCAATGAAATTAACAAGGATAATATGGGTGTTGCAGGGGCCACAAATGAGGTGGCAGCCCTGAAGGAAGCTGTGTCCGCGGCCAAACGCAGTGCGGCCGTGGAACGGGCAGAGCGAGAAAAGCAGGAGGCGCAGGTGGCGGAAGTACGGCAAGAACTCCGGGCTCTCATGGAGAAACATGAGATCTTGGAGCGTGACTCCAAGACTCGAGAGTCCGAGCTTGCCTCGGCCCTCGAAAGTGCCAAGTCCGCCAAGGCCAAAGCCCGTAAGGCCCTTCAGGAGGTGGAAGATGTAAAGAAGATAGCGGCGGGTAAGGCATTTTTCATGCAAAGCAAGCATGTTGATGTAAACTACCTAACACTTACCCGCATTCGGAGCTCTCCAGGGGCATTTGCAGATCTGCCGCGTAGTGTGTCCGATGCCGCCGCATTCTATCGTGGCGAGGAGGGGAGCTCGACGGAGAAGGTCTTCTGGTCTCAGTACACTGAGGCCGGCCATCCGGTGCCCCCAAGCAACCAGCTGAAGCAGCTGGTCGAACTCCACAAGGTAGCTGAAGAGGCCATGAAGGGCCTTATAGTCCGGCTGTGGCCTGGACAGGCCATGCTGGGGAGCTACTTCGGCCTCGTGCGGCGGCTGGTGGATGCGTGCCCCTGGGTGGAGGTCATCAAGCGCTCCGCCTGTATTGAGGGTGCTCGTCGGGCCCTTGCCCGCACAAAGGTGCACTGGGGCAGGCTGGATGCGGAGAAGCTTCTCACTGACCCGCCGCCACCGGGCAAGGAATATCATACGCCCGAAATGTATTATAAAACTGTCCTGAAGGGAGCCCGCGATATTGCGGATGAGTGCCCCCGAGATGTAATTTTTGATTAAACTCGCTATGTATTATCCTTTGCGCTGAAAACTTTGTTCATGTGCGCTTTAAGCAACGCTTTTATAATTTAAAATATTACCTTCTGTGCGGCCGTTTATAACATCTGAGAGATGGCAAGTCGTTGGCTTCAGCCCTCGAGCCGCGAGTGCTGGGGTGTTCGGGATAAATTTGAGCACTCTTGTTCCCATTTTTGGGTCCATCTAGGGAGGCGCTCAACACAACGAACAAGGCAACCGGACTTATAATGCTTGAACACTCTCACTTAGCCATAGAATTCTATAATTTTAAATTTCGGCGAAGCCCCTGGTATTCGGAAGACCGAATCCGGGGCGCTATCCACGCCTTCGTCGGACATTATCCGGAACTTCGCTCGAAGCAGCGTGAGTCTTTAAGGACCCGAAAAGACCTCTTGAACAGCGACCGGTCTCTCGCCTTATCATGCCAGTCAGTTTTAGCTTTCTCCACTGAGGCGCTCGCCCAGCTCAACTGGGGCGCAATCGCAGTGGTTCTCCCAATGCCACCTTAGCCGACAGAACGGAACGTAAGGCACCAAAACATGGGAGCCGGGCAAACCCAACTATTGACCCAAGACATGATGCGAAGCCGATTCATATAATGCTATAAGTTCGGGGTGCCACACTTGTGAAAGTGTTCGGACTTATCACACCATAATGTGGGGAACGCAAGCCCCTGGTGTATTCGGCCGTACCAAAATGTACGGGTGCGAGATGTCATGTAATGAACATATATATAAAAAGTAATGTAATTGCAGTCGAAAAGTGCTGCATTATTTATTAAAGGAAGTCTGCTATGAGTGCGGACTGATACAAATAGTGCGGTAAGCAAGGGATTTGGACTAATTAAACATGTCCCCCTCCACGGATGAGCTGCGGAATATAATCGAATTTAATGCTCGTAATTGAGACCACCTGAGTGTTCGTCGCAGCCTTCTTTGTTCCCTGGCTGTTGCATCGTGAGTTCGGCAGGTTTATCGCCGGACAGGGCCTCTGGTTAATGGAGTCCTGTGTATACAAAGAAGGAAAATAATAATAAAAAAAAGGGGGCGCACTTAAGAGCCCCTGGTGTGGTCGAGCCACACTCTGGGTCCATTGTGATCGTGCCCCTTCCCCTGCGCCCATGGTATCTCCAAAGCGTAATGATGTACGCGGAGGGTTGTTCTTGCAATCATGCGAGGGTGGGGGTTAGGGCCGCATTGCTACGCGTGCTCTGATCGTGCCAGGTGGTCTTGGTTGGTATTGCTTCGGGCGCGTTTTGCTGTATCCGGCCGTTTAACGGCCGGACTCGAAAATTGCCTTAAAAGGCTGCTCTATACTTCTGCCGCGAGAGCCGTTGTATGCTCCTCCGTTCGGAGGGAGCGTTCCGTGTTTCCGTTGACCGTGATGACTCCACGAGGGCCTGGCATCTTGAGCTTGAGGTATGCATAATGCGGCACCGCGTTGAACTTTGCAAACGCGGTTCGTCCGAGCAGAGCGTGATAGCCGCTGCGAAATGGGACTATGTCGAAGATTAACTCCTCGCTCCGGAAATTATCCGGGGATCCGAAGACCACTTCCAGTGTGACTGAGCCTGTACAATTGGCTTCCACACCTGGTATGACACCTTTGAAGGTTGTCTTTGTAGGTTTAATCCTTGAGGGGTCTATGCCCATCTTGCGCACTGTATCCTGATAAAGCAGGTTCAGGCTGCTGCCGCCGTCCATCAGGACTCTCGTGAGGTGAAATCCATCGACGATTGGGTCTAAAACCAATGCGGCAAATCCGCCATGGCGTATGCTGGTCGGATGGTCTCTTTGATCGAAAGTGATCGGACAAGAGGACCATGGATTGAACTTCGGGGCGACTGGCTCCATCTCATAGACGTCCCTTAGTGCACGCTTCCGCTCCCTCTTGGGTATATGGGTTGCGTAAATCATGTTCACCGTCCGCACTTGTGGGGGGAAACCCTTCTGTCCTCTATTGTTCGGCGGCCGGGTCTCTTCCTCGTCGTCGCTATTTAGCCCCTTGTCATTGTTTTCGGCAATTAACTTGCCTGCCTGCTTGAACACCCAGCAATCTCTGTTGGTGTGATTAGCTGGCTTTTCAGGGGTGCCATGTATCTAGCATAAGCGGTCGAGTATTCGGTCCAAATTGGACGGACCCGGAGTGGTTCTTTTGAATGGATTCTTCCGCTGACCGGGTTTAGAGCCTCGGAATCCGGCGTTGACTGTCGTATCCTCCTTATCGTCACCGTTAATGCGGCGTTTATTTTTGTTTCGACGTGACCTACCGTTGTGGTCCTTAGTATCCAGACTGCCATAATTTTTATTGAGGTTATTGCTGCGAGCTAGCCAGCTGTCCTCTCCCGCACAAAAGCGGGTCATTAATGATGTGAGGGCTGCCATGGATTTCGTCTTTTCCTGTCCCAGGTGCCGGGCTAGCCACTCATCGCAGATGTTATGTTTGAAGGCTGCGAGGGCCTCTGCATCCGGACAGTCGACGATTTGGTTTTTCTTTGTCAAGAACCGTGTCCAGAATTGTCTGGCCGATTCCTCTGGCTGCTGAATTATGTGGCTTAGGTCATCGGCGTCTGGTGGCCGCACATACGTGCCCTGGAAATTGTCGAGGAATGCAGCTTCCAGGTCTTCCCAACACCCAATTGACTCTGCGGGCAAGCTGTTAAGCCAATGCCGAGCTAGTCCTTTAAGCTTGAGTGGGAGGTACTTGATGGCATGGAGATCGTCGCCGCGGGCCATATGGATGTGAAGGAGATAATCTTCAATCCAAACCGCGGGGTCTGTTGTGCCGTCGTAGGATTCGATGTTTACGGGTTTAAACCCTTCAGGGATTTGATGATCCATTACTTCGTCAGTGAAGCATAGCGGGTGTGCGGCGCCTCTGTATTGAGCAATATCACGACGCAGCTCGAGAGAGCGTTGTCTGTTGTGTTCGGCCCAGCAGGGGTTATTGTATCCGGCATGACGGTATTCGTTGTAGGTCATGGGGCGCCTTCGTGATCCGTAGATGGATCTAGATTGCCTTGCTTTGTCCTCCAATACATCTCGCAAGTCCGGCGCGTTCCCTCTTGGCTTCGTACTTTTGGAGTGATGCCGGGGTACGGTCTTGGTTGAGGGCCTGGATGCCTCTCTGTCACGACCGCGGGGTGGTCGGTCAGCCGTATCATGCGCTGGTGATGAAGGTATGTATGCTTCCTCCTCTAGTCGGGGGAGCAACTTGCGTCTTGGGTAGCTTTTGGAGGGGCATTCGAGTTTATACTCTTCGGCCGCGTGGACCTCGGTCCATCGATCGGCCAGCAGGTCCTGATCAGCTTGAAGCTGCTACTGCTTTTTCTTTAGGCTATTTGCCGTGGCGATAAGCCTACGTTTGAAACGCTCTTGTTCGACGGGATCCTCGGGCACGACGAATTCGTCGTCGTTGAGGCTTGCCTCGTCTTCGGAGGGAGGCATGTAGTTATAATCCTCGACCTCTTCGTCTGCCGCCCTCTCGTGAGGGCTTGCTTCTGCATCCTCCTGCGCTGAGTCTTGCTGGAGGGGATTGTCTTCGGCACTCTCTGGGGTATTATTATCTCCTGTGCCGGAATCTCCATTCTTGCTGTGGCGGGATTTAGAGCGGCGCCGCTGACGCCGGCGCTTGGGCTGCTTCTTTAAAGAATCTGCCTCCGCTGCTTCTTCGCCGTCCCCGTCTTTTGGGGTGTCCACCATGTATATGTCATATGACGAGGTGGTCTTCCAGTGCCCTGTAGCTGCTGGTTCCTGTTCGTCTCTGGCATCGTCGCCCATAGCGTCGATGTCTTCGGAGTCGTAGTCTAGCATGTCGGTTAGATCGTCGACAGTGGCTACCAAGTGGGTGGTGGGTGGGCTCTGAATTTCTTTGTCGTCCGTATCCCAACCATCCTGGCCATAATCCGGCCAGGACTCTCCGGATAGCGAGAGATGCTTTAGCGAATTTAGGATGTCGCCAAAGGGCGAGTGTTGGAAGATGTCCGTGGCGGTGAACTCCATAACCGGCGCCCAATCGGATTCGATTGGCAGGGGCGCGGGAGGTCCGGAGTCCAGCAAGGAGTCCGGCACCTCGGAGTCACGAGCTTCGCGAGGGACAAGGGTAGTGTTCGGCTCCATCGCCATGGAAGTTGAAGCCCCCGAGGTGGTGTCCAGCCACTGGTCCTCGATCTGGGCGGTCGGCTCCGGTCTGAGGGCCGGAGTGGATTCTTGTGCGGCCACCAAGGCACTGTTCGGCAGCAGAGCTAGATCATGCCCATCGTAACAGTGCGGCATGCTTGGCTGTGGCTCGAGCCCGTCGAAGATCAAGTCCCCGCGGATGGCCGTGAAGTTTAGGCTTCCGAATCTGACCTGACGGCCAGGGGCATAGCTTTCGATCTGCTCCAGATGGCCAAGTGAATTAGCCCGCAGTGCGAAGCCGCCGAATACGAAGATCTGTCCGGGGAGAAAAGTCTCACCCTGGACAGCATTGTTGGTTGAAGATGCCATCGAGCCTATCGGTGACGACACAGAGGAACTCTCAATGAAAGCACCAATGTCGGTGTCAAAACCGGCGGATCTCGGGTAGGGGGTCCCGAACTGTGCGTCTAGGCGGATGGTAACAGGAGACAAGGGACACGATGTTTTACCCAGGTTCGGGCCCTCTCGATGGAGGTAAAACCCTACGTCCTGCTTGATTAATATTGATGATATGGGTAGTACAAGAGTGGATCTACCACGAGATCAAGGAGGCTAAACCCTAAAGCTAGCCTATGGTATGATTGTTGTAATGTATGTTGTGTCCTACGGACTAAAGCTCTCCGGTTTATATAGACACCGGAGGAGGCTAGGGTTACACAGAGTCGGTTATAATGGTAGGAGATCTACATATCCGTATCGCCGAGCTTGCCTTCCACGCCAAGGAAAGTCCCATCCGGATACGGGACGGAGTCTTCAATCTTGTATCTTCGTAGTCTTGGAGTCCGGCGGACGATGATAGTCCGGCTGTCCGGACACCCCCTAGTCCAGGACTCCCTCAGACCTATTGCAGGAGCAGATGCAGACGTTATGAACGTTTGGCTAGCTCAATATGATGACTACTTAATAGTTTAGTGCACCATGCTTAACAGCTTAGAATCAGGACTTCAAAAGACGTTTTGAACGTCATGGGCCATATGAGATGTTCCACGAGTTGAAGTTAATATTTCAAGCAAATACCCGAGTTGAGAGATATGAAGTCTCCAACAAGTTCTATAGCTAGAAGATGGAGGAGAATCGCTCAACTAGTGAGCATGTGCTCAGATTGTCTGGGTACTTCAATCGCTTGAATCAAGTGGGAGTTAATCTTCGAGATAATATAGTGATTGACAGAATTCTCTAGTCACCATCACTAAGTTACTAGAACTTCGTGATGAACTATAGTATGCAAGGGATGACAAAAACGATTCCCGGGCTCTTCGTGATGTTGAAATCGACGAAGGTAGAAATCAAGAAAGAGCATCAAGTGTTGATGATTGACAAGACCACTAGTTTCAAGAAAAGGGCAAAGGGAAAGAAAGGGAAACTTCAAGTAGAATGGCAAACAAGTTGTCACTCCCGTGAAGAAGCCCAAAGCTGGACCAAAGCCTGAAACTGAGTGATTACACTGCAAAGGAAATGATCACTGGAAGCGGAAAAGCCCTGAATATTTGGTGGATAAGAAGGATGGCAAAGTGAACAAGGGTGTATTTCATATACAGGTTATTGATGTGTGCCTTACTAGTGTTTATAGTAGCCCCTGAGTATTTGATACTTATTCGGTTGCTAAGATTAGTAACTCGAAACAGAAGTTACATAATAAACAGAGACTAGTTGAGGGGAAGTGACGATGAGTGTTGGAAGTAGTTCCAAGATTGATATGATCATCATCACACACTCCCTATACTTTCGGGATTAGTGTTAAACCTAAATAAATGTTATTTGGCGTTTGCGTTGAGCATGAATATGATTTGATCATGTTTATTGCAATACGGTTATTCATTTAAAGTCAGAGAATAATTGTTGTTCTGTTTACATGAATAAAACCTTCAATGGTCATACACCCAATGAAAATAGTTTGTTGGATCTCGATCGTAGTGATACACATATTCATAATATTGATGCCAAAAGATGCAAAGTTAATAATGATGGTGCAACTTATTTATGGCACAGCCGTTTGGGTCATATCTGTGTAAAGCGCGTGAAGAAACTCCATAAAGATGGATTTTCGGAATCACTTGTTATGAATCATTTGATGCTTGCGAACCGTGCCTTTTGGGCAAGATGACTAAAACTCTGTTCCCCGGAACAATGGAACGAGCTACTGACTTATTGGAAATAATACATACCGATGTATGCGATCCGATGAATGTTAAGGCTCGCGGCATGTATCGTTATTTTCTGACCTTCACAAATGATTTGAGCAGATATGGGTATATCTACTTGATGAAACATAAGTCTGAAATAGTTGAAAGGTTCAAAGAATTTCAGAGTGAAGTGTAAAATCATCGTAACAAGAAATAAAGTTTCTGTGATCTGATCATGGAGATGAATATTTAAGTTACGAGTTTGGTCTTCATTTGAAACAATGTGAAATAGTTTCGCAACTCACGCCACCTGGAACACCACAATGTAATGGTGTGTCCGAACGTCATAATCGTACTTTACTAGATATGGTGCGACTATGATGCCTCTTATCGGTTTACCACTATCGTTTTGGGGTTATGCATTAGAGACAGTTGCATTCACGTTTAATACGGCACCATCTAAATCCGTTGAGACGACGCCGTATGAACTATGGTTTAGCAGTAAACCTAAGCTGTCATTTCTTAAATTTTGGAGTTACGATGCTTATATGAAAAAAAGTTTTTCAACCTGATAAGCTCGAACCCAAATCGGAGAAGTGCATCTTCATAGAATACCCAAAGGAAACTGTTGGGTACACCTTCTATCACAGATCTGAAGGCAAAACATTCGTTGCTAAGAATGGATCCTTTGTAGAGGTGTTTCTCTCGAAAGAACTGAGTGGAAGGAAAGTAGAGCTTGATAAGGTAATTTGTACCTTCTCCCGAATTGGAAAGTAGTTCATCACAGAAATCAGTTCCAGTGATTCCTACACCAATTAGTGAGGAAGCTAATGATGATGATCATGAAACTTCAGATCAAGTTACTACAAAACCTCGTAGGTTTTCCAAAGTACAGTCCGCACCAGAGTGGTATGGTAATCCTGTTCTGGAAGTCATGTTACTAGACCATGATGAACCTACGAACTATGAGGAAGCGATGATGAGCCAAGATTCTGCGAAATGGCTTGAGGCCATGAAATCTGAGATGGGATCCATGTATGAGAACAAAGTGTGGACTTTGGTAGGAGTTGCCCAATGATCGGCAAGCCATATTGTATAAATGGATCTTCAAGAGGAAGACAGATGCTGATAGTAGTGTTACTATCTACAAAGCTCAACTTGTCGCAAAAAGGTTTTCGACAAGTTCAAGGTGTTGACTACAATGAGATTTTCTCAACTGTAGTGATGCTTAAGTCTGTCCGAATCATGTTAGCAATTGCCAAATTTTATGAAATCTGGCAAATGGATGTCAAAACTGCATTCCTTAATGGTGTTCTTAAAGAAGAGTTGTATATGATGCAACCAGAAGGTTTTGTCAATCCTAAAGGTGCTAACAAAATGTGCAAGCTCCAGCGATCCATCTATGGACTGGTGCAAGCATCTCAGAGTTGGAATATACGCTTTGATAAGTTGATCAAAGCACATAGTTTTATACAGACTTGCGGTGAAGCCTGTATTTACAATAAAGTGAGTGGGAGCACTACCTCCTTTCTAATAAATATATGTGAGTAACATAATGTTGATCAGAAATGATGTAGAATTTTTCTGGAAAGCATAAAGGAGTATTTGAAAGGAGTTCTTTAAAAGAAAGACCTCAGTAAAGCTACTTACATATTGAGCATCAAGATCTATTGAGATAGATCAAGACGCTTGATAAGTTTTTCAATAAATACAAACCTTGTCAAGATTTTGAAGTAGTTCAAAATGGAACAGTCAAAGAAAGAGTTCTTGTCTGTGTTGCAAAGGTGTGAAATTGAGTAAGACTCAAATCCCGACCACGGCAGAAAATAGAAAAGAGAATGAAAGTCATTCCCTATGCCTCAGTCATAGGTTCTATAAAGTATGCTATACTATGTACCAGACCTATTGTATACCTTGCTCTGAATTTGGCAAGGGAGTACAATAGTGATCTAGGAGTAGATCACTGGACATTGGTCAAGAATATCCTTAGTGAGGACTAAGGAAATATTTCTCGATTATGGAGGTGATAAAAGAGCCCATCGTAAAGAGTTACATCGGTGCAAGCTTTTACACCGATCCAGATGACTCTAAGTCTCAATCTGGATACATATTGAAAGTGGGAGCAATTAGCTAGAGTAGCTCCGTGCAGAGCATTGTAGACGTAGAATATTTGCAAAATACATACGGCTCTAAATATGACAGACCCGTTGACTAAGCTTCTCTCACGAGCAAAACATGATCACATCTTAGTACTCTTTGGGTGTTAATCACATAGCGATGTGAACTAGATTATTGAATCTTGTAAACCCTTTGGGTGTTGGTCACATGACAATGTGAACTATGGGTGTTAATCATATACAGATATGAATATTGATGTTAAATCACATGGCGATGTGAACTAGATTATTGACTCTAGTGCAAGTGGGAGACTGAAGGAAATATGCCCTAGAGGCAATAATAAAGTTATTATTTATTTCCTTATTTCATGATAAATGATTATTATTCATGCTAGAATTGTATTAACCGGAAACATAATACATGTGTGAATACATAGACAAACATAGTGTCACTAGTATGCCTCTACTTGACTAGCTCGTTAATCAAAGATGGTTAAGTTTCCTAACCATAGACATGAGTTGTCATTTGATTAATGGGATCACATCATTAGGAGAATGATGTGATTGACTTGACCCATTCCGTTAGCTTAGCACTTGATCGTTTAGTATGTTGTTATTGCTTTCTTCATGACTTATACATGTTCCTATGACTATGAGATTATGCAAGTCCTGTTTACCGGAGGAACACTTTGTGTGCTACCAAACGTCACAACGTAACTGGGTGATTATAAAGGAGCTCTACAGGTGTCTCCGAAGGTACATGTTGAGTTGGCGTATTTCGAGATTAGGATTTGTCACTCCGATTGTCGGAGAGGTATCTCTGGGCCCACTCGGTAATGCACATCACTATAAGCCTTGCAAGCAATGTGACTAATGAGTTAGATGCGGGATGATGCATTACGGAACGAGTAAAGAGACTTGCCGGTAACGAGATTGACCTAGGTATTGAGATACCAACGATCGAACCTCGGGCAAGTAACATGCCGATGACAAAGGGAACAACATATGTTGTTATGCGGTTTGACAGATAAAGATCTTCGTAGAATATGTGGGAGCCAATATGAGCATCCAGGTTCCGCTATTGGTTATTGACTAGAGACGTGTCTCGGTCATGTCTACATAGTTCTCGAACCCGTAGGGTCCGCACGCTTAAGGTTTCGATGACAGTTTTATTATGAATTTATGAGTTTTGATGTACCGAAGGAGTTCGGAGTCCTGGATGAGATCGGGGACATGACGAGGAGTCTCGAAATGGTCGAGATGTAAAGATCGATATATTGGACGACTATATTCGGACTTCGGAAAGGTTCCGGGTGATTCGGGTATTTTTCCGAGTACCGAAGAGTTACGGGAATTCGCCGGGAGAAGTATTGGGCCTTATTGGGCCATACGGGAAAGAGAGAGGGGCTGCCTAGGGCAGGCCGCGCGCCCCCCCCCCCAAGGCCTAGTCCGAATTGGACTAGGGGGAGGGGCTGCGCCCCCTCCTTCCTTCCCTTCTCTCTTCCCTTTCCTTCTCTCCTACTCCTACTACATGGAAGGGCTCCTGGTTCTACTAGGAAAGGGGGAATCCTACTCCCGATGGGAGTAGGACTCCCCTAGGGCGCGCCATAGAGAGGGTCGGCCCTCCCCTTCCTCCACTCCTTTATATACGGGGGCAGGGGCACCCCATAGACACACAAGTTGATCTTCGTGATTGTTCCTTAGCCGTGTGCGGTGCCCCCCTCCACCATATTCCACCTCGGTCATATTGTAGCGGTGCTTAGGCGAAGCCCTGCGTCGGTAGAACATCATCATCGTCACCACGCCGTCGTGCTGACGGAACTCATCCCCGACACCCTGCTGGATCGGAGTCCAGGGATTGTCATCGAGCTGAACATGTGCTGAACTCGGAGGTGCCGTATGTTCGATACTTGGATCGGTCGGATCATGAAGACGTACGACTACATCAACCGCGTTGTCATAACGCTTCCTCTTATGGTCTACGAGGGTACGTGGACAACACTCTCCCCTCTCGTTGCTATGCATCACCATGGTCCTTGCGTGTGCGTAGAATTTTTTTTGAAATTACTACGTTCCCCAACAAGAGTTCTTGATGACGCTGATGATGCTACTTCACCACCTCCAACTTCGGCGCATATCGACACTGCACCAAGTTTGTCTGCACCACCAAACCTCAACGACGACCCTGCTACCTCACCTACTCCTAATAGGAACGAGTAGAGACTATGTCTTCAAACCTTTTTGGTCCTTACTGACAAAAGGGGGAGAAGCATATGTTGATAGACTTCAAGCGGGTCCATATGGGTGGTTGCTATACTTTTACCAAGTGGTTACAACTCTCGCTTTTGATACATTTGGTTCTTTGAGTTGTAACACTTAAACTTGATGGTCGTCTGCTACTTTTGCTGTTATTTTGTGATGCGGTGATAAATCCCGCATGAAGTCATTCTGCAGACGTCCATTTTTCATTATGCATGTCATTATTTTTGTTATATCTGTTCATGCATGATGTATTGTCTTCATAAGGTAAAGAGGATCTCCACAAGTGCAACCTGCCATGTGCATTTGCATTCCAACGCAAAACACTTATATGCACATATTCAGGGGGAGCCTTTTTGCCACCGATGAAGAAAATATCTTTATTCCTTACAAATTCACATACTTTTATCCCCGTTGAAAACTTCAACCAGTTTGTCATCAATCACCAAAAAGGGGGAGATTGTAAGTGCATCTAGTTCCACCCCTAGATGGTTTTGGAGTATTGACGACAAACCTGGTTGAGGGACTAATGTGTTTGTGAGAATTGCAGGATAACACAGGTAGTAGTCCCTCACTGATTCGGTTTACCTACCGGAGATGACCCCTAAAAATGTGTGAAGACATTGAAGACAATGGTGGTCTGTGAAGCTATTCACGTTGAAGACTATGACATGAGAAGACATCGCATGAAGACTTGGAGCACGAAGACTTAGTTGTTTTGGTGTTTCCTTTTCTTCTTTGTTGAGTCATACGGACCATCGCACTGTTAACTGGGGTCCAAGTGAACAAAGTCAGAGTGACTAAAGTGATGCTCAACCAAATCCTATGTCTTCGAGCGAAAACAATGAGAGCAAATCTTATCCAGAGTCGGATGAGTCAGCTTTACTCTTGTAGATCAAGTCAAGCTACCGCGTGTGTTTGAAATCTGACCGTTGGGACACGTGTTAGTTCCTTAGTGACCCAGGGTCATTTCGGACAAACCAGGTTGGGTTGTTGTCGGTGTCAAAACCGGCGGATCTCGGGTAGGGGGTCCCGAACTGTGCGTCTAGGCGGATGGTAATAGGAGACAAGGGACACGATGTTTTTACCCAGGTTCGGGCCCTCTCGATGGAGGTAAAACCCTACTCCTGCTTGATTGATATTGATGATATGGGTAGTACAAGAGTAGATCTACCACGAGATCAGAGAGGCTAAACCCTAGAAGCTAGCCTATGGTATGATTGTTGTTCGTCCTATGGACTAAAACCCTCCGGTTTATATAGGCACCGAAGAGGGTTAGGGTTACACAGAGTCGGTTACAATGGTAGGAGATCTACATATCCGTATCGCCAAGCTTGCCTTCCACGCCAAGGAAAGTCCCGTCCGGACATGGGACGCAGTCTTCAATCTTGTATCTTCATAGTCCAGGAGTCCGGCCGAAGATGATAGTTCGGCTATCCGGACACCCCCTAGTCCGGGACTCCCTCAGTAGCCCCTGAACCAAGCTTCAATGACGATGACTCCGGTGCGCATATTGTCTTCGGCATTGCAAGGCGGGTTCCTCCTCCGGATACTTCATAGAAGATTTTGAACACAAGGATAGTGTCCGGCTCTGCAAAATAAGTTCCACATACCACCGTAGAGAGAATAATATTTACACAAATTCAATCTGTTGACGTATTCCGTGTCGTGACATCACACCACGGGCAACCTTTATTCGAATCGTTTTTACTGTTCCACTTCATCGCGTTTAGCGAGGCGGTTTCTTGGCACGTCTTGTCAAAACAGAGATCATGTCCCCTTATTCCGGGATTCTCATCAATACGGGCGTGGGTAACCCAACCGCGCCAATGATTACGGTGCTTAGGAGATAAGCGAGTTTTACCAGGCTGGTGGGGACGTATAGTTTCGTCCGTCCATATAAGGGGATAAGGATCCACCTTTTTACCTACGCCTTCTTCCTCCTTTGCCTAACCATTTCCGCGCACTCGAGCTCCAGCGCCCAAGCCCACACATCTTGCCTCAACCTTCCCCAGCCATGTCCGGAGCGGGAGGCAAGTGGATGGCCTCCTCCGTCACGGAGGGGCACATCAAAAGACTGCGGAAGGCCAGATACTTGTCCAGCGACATCGCGCATCGGCTCCCCGACAAGGGGCAGCTCATCCCCACCCCCGGGCCCGGGCCCCATGAGAGGGTGGTGTTCCTCACCCACTTCCTCCGTGGACTAGGTTTTCCACTTCACCCATTTGTCCGGGGGCTCATGTTCTACTACGGCCTGGATTTCCATGATCTGGCCCCGAATTTCGTCCTCAACATCTCGGCGTTCATCATCGTGTGTGAGGCCTTCCTCCGCATCAAGCCCCACTTCGGCTTATGGCTGAAGACCTTCAATGTCAAGCCGAAGGTAGTGGGGGGCCAGCAGGCGGAGTGTGGAGGCGCCATGGTGGGCAAGATGCCCAACGTTATATGGCTTGAGGGCTCCTTCGTGGAAACCATCAAAGGGTGGAAATCGGGGTGGTTCTACATCACCGAGCCACGCGACCCTGAATGGGCGGCGGCCCCCGAGTTCCAATCTGGCATCCCACACGTCTCACCTCCTAGAAAGAGAAGGGCCTTTCATGGGGTAATTCGGAAGAGCTGACCGGACTCCAAACCTGCGTCCAAAACCTTGTGAACAAGAAGGTGTTGTTCAAGGGCACCGAGGCTCCCGCATCCGCTACCGAAGATCGCGGATTCAGCTCGCAGCGTCAAGCCGGCGAGGTAAGCTATTTTACCCTTTACAGGACACTTATTTTCCATAGTTTGACTCTATGCGGGATCTAAACTCCCTTACCTTTGACAGGCCTGGCAAAAGAAGTCCGGGCAGGTTAACTATCCGGCTCCCTTGCCAGAAGACCCAGCGGACACCCGATTGACGGGGCTGCTAGTTCCGGCACCTTACGTGGTGCCGGAGAAGAAGGCCAAGAAGAAGGCCACGGGAACTCGAAAGAGTTCCCGGCGCCAAGTGTTGTCGGACTCATCGTCCGACGACTCTGAGGTGGACTCCTCCCACGAAGGCGAGGAGGAGGAAAAAGAGGCCTCTCCCCCAGCGGGGGGAGAGAAGAAAAGGAAGGCCGCCCCAACGGGGGAGGCCGAAGGGTCCAAGAAGGGAAGGACCCTCGCTCCGGACTACTCTACCAACACCGACGACGGCAAGGAGGAGTGGCCACCAAGGACTAAGCCCCTGGCAACATCATAAGTGTCCGAATACCAGAATAACTCATGGCGTTTCGTTTGTCGTACATAATCTCCTAACGCCGAACATAACCCTGCTGCCCGCCCAAGGACGGGCTCGACACTTCAACGAGCGGCTCCCTGGCGCCGTCGGACGTGAATAGCACTTCACTTTCGGCCGTCTCCTCTCCTTGCGCTGCGGATGACGCCGAGGTGGGGTCCCAAAAGGTGCCTAGCCAGGAGGAGGAGGTCTCAGAGGTGCCGCAAGGCAACCTCCCAAACTTTGGGCGCAAGGGGGATCAAACCCCAAAGGGCTCTAAGTCTGGCCCTGGGCCGGACTCCGCACCGGAACCTTCAGTGGTTCCGGAGTTCAGCGGGCGGCCCCTTCATAAGAAGGGCGAGACTGTGACACCGGTGACCTTCGTCCAACCGGAGGCACCGGATAATTTGCTGGAGGCGCTTAACGGCGCCTCCATCGACGAGGAGCACCGCACTGTTATGAGTGTGGTGATCCAGAAAGTTCAGTCCTCCAAGAGCGGGCTGACTGAAGCCTGTGCCAGCCTTCTAACAGGCTTTGAGGTATGTATTGAAGATATGTAGAAATACTACCGCATAGACAGTAGCCCCTGATGCTCAGTTTGGCGTTCGGAAAGAAAAGCCGAATTGAGGATCTAAAAAGATGTACGCAGGAGTCTAACATAAGTATGTCAATATGGGAATGCAGGCTGCGCTACTGACCTCTGCCGCACTGACTGCGGAGGTCAATGCATTGAAGCAGAGCCTCGAGCGGTCCAAGAATGAGCTTGGCCTTGCCAAGAAGCAGCTCGAGGACAAGGAAGGTAAGTAATGCCTTCTGGGAGTATATAAAAGATGTGGTTGCAAAAAATAATAGGAATAACGTGAGAATTGCAGGGGCCACGAACGAGGTGGCGACCCTGAAGGAAGCGGTGTCCAGGGCTGAAAGCAATGCGGCCACGGAACGCACCGAGCGAGAGAAGCAGGAGGCGCGGGTGGCGGAGGTGCGGCAAGAGCTCCAGGCTCTCGTGGAAAAACACGAGAGTTTGGAGCATGACTCAAAGACTCGAGAGTCCGAGCTCGCCTCGGCTCTTGAGAGCGCCATAGCCGCTAAGGCCGAAGCCCAAAAAGCCCTCTAGGAAATTGAGGCAATACAGAAGATAGCGGCGGGTAAGGCATTCTTCATGCAAAGCAAGCACGTGAAAGTGAATTACTTGTTACTTACCCGAATCCAGAGCTCTCCAGGAGCATTCGTAGATCTGCCCCGCAGTGTGTCTGACACTGCCGCATTCTACCGAGCCAAGGAGGGGAGCTCGACGGAGAAGGTGTTCTGGTCTCAGTATGCTGAGGCCGGACACCCGGTTCCCTTGAGCGACCAGCTGAAGCAGCTGGTCGAGCTCCATAAGGTGGCCGAACAGGCCATGAAGGGCCTCATAGTTCGGATGTGGCCGAAGGAGGCCATGCCTGGGAGCTACTTCGGGCTGGTGAGGCGGCTGGTGGACGCCTGTCCATGGATTGAAGTCATCAAGCGCTCCGTCTACATCGAAGGTGCCCGTAGGGCCCTTGCCCGTGCTAAAGTGCACTGGGGCAAGATGGACGCTGAGAAGCTTGTGACGGACGCTCCGCCGCCGGGCAGGGAGTATCACAAGCCCGAGATGTATTATCAGGGCATCCTGAAGGGTGCCCGCCTTATAGCGGGTGAATGCTCCAAAGATGTAATTTTTGAGTAAACTCGCATTTGTTATCCTGTACGCTTGAAAACTTGTTCATATGCGCTAAGCAACTCTTGTGAATTTAAAATATTACCTTCTATGCGGCCATTTATTAAATTTGAGAGATGGTGAGTCGTCGGCTTCTGCCCCCATGCCATGAGTGCTGGGGTGTTCGGGATAAACTTGAGCGCTCTTTTTCCCATTCTTGGGTCCTTCGAGGGAGGCGCTCAACGCAACGAACAAGGCAACCAGACTATAATGCTTGAACACTCTCACTTAGCCATAGAATTCTATTATTTTAAATTTCGGCGAAGCCCCTAGTATTCGGAAGACCGAGTTCGGGGCGCTATCCACGCCTGGGCCGGACAAAGCCGACTCCTAGCTCTAAGCGGCATAAGTCTTTAGGGACTCGAAAAACCTCTCGAACAGCGACCGGCTCTCGCCCTATCATGACGGTCAGTTTTAGCTTTCTCCACTGAGGTGCTTAACCCAGCTCAACCGGGGCACAATCATAGTGGTTCTCCCAGCGCTACCTTAGCCGATATAATGGAACGTAAGGTACCAAAACATGGGAGCCGGGCAAACCCAACTATTGACCCAAGACATGATTCGGAGCCGATGCATATAATGCTATAAGTTCAGGGTGCCGCACTTGTGAAAGTGTTCGGACTTATCACACCATATTTTGGGGTACTGAAGCCCCTGGTGTATTTGGTCGTACCAAAATGTATGGGTGCAACATGTCATAAGTGAACATGTATAGATAAAATAAAAAAGGAATGCAATAATAGGCAAAAGCTATGCATTGTTTATTCAAAAAAGCTGCGGTAAAAGCAGAACGATACAAATAGTGCGATAAGCAAGGGACGGGACTATTTGACATGTCTCCCTCCAGGAGCGAGCTGCGGGATGTTATGTAAAACAAGTATACTGCTCGTTATAGAGACCACCTGGACACTCAACGTAGCTTTCTGCTTCCCTGGCTGTTGCATCGTGGGTTCGGCGATTCTACTGTCGGACAGGGCTTCTTGAGAAAGGAGTCCTGAAAGTAAGAGAAAAAAGAAGAATGACACAATTGGGAACCCCTGGTGAGGTTGAGCCGCATTATGGGCCTGCCGTGGTCGTGCCCCTCCCCCTATGCCCATGGTATTTCTAGAGCGTAATTATGTACGCGTAATACTGGTTTCACAATTTCGTGAGGGCTGGGGTTGGGGCCGCATTGTTACGCGTTCTCGGAACGTGCCAGACGGTCTTGTTGTTGGTTACTCCGGGCGCGCTTGACGGTGTCCGGCCGTTTAATAACCGAACTCGAGAATTGCCTTAAGAGGCTGCTTTGTACTTCTGCCGCGAGGGCCGCCGTATGCTCCTCCGTTTGGAGAGAGCGTTCGGTGTTCCCGTTCACCGTAATGACTCCTCGAGGGCCTGGCGTCTTGAGCTTGAGGTATGCGTAGTGCGGCACCGCATTGAACTTTGCAAATGCGGTTCGTCCGAGAAGTGCGTGATAGCCGCTGCGGAACGGGACTATGTTGAAGATTAATTCCTCGCTTCGGAAGTTATCTGGTGATCCGAAGACCACTTCAAGTGTAACTGAGCCTGTACAGTTGGCCTCTACACCTGGTATGACGCCTTTGAAGGTCGTCTTTGTGGGTTTAATCCTTGAGGGGTCTATGCCCATCTTGCGCATTGTATCCTGATAAAGCAGGTTTAGGCTGCTGCCGCCGTCCATCAGGACTCTAGTGAGGTGAAATCCGTCAACGATTGGGTCTAGAACCAATGCGGTGAATCTGCCATGGCGGATGCTAGTGGGGTGGTCCCTTCGATCAAAAGTGATCGGGCAGGAGGACCACGGATTGAATTTTGGGGCGACTGGGTCCATCGCATATACGTCCCTTAGTGCACGCTTCTGGTCCCTTTTGGGTATGTGGGTTGCGTATATCATGTTCACCGTCCGCACTTGTGGGGGAAAGCCCTTCTGTCCTCTATTTTTCGGCGGCCGGGGCTCCTCCTCGTCGTTACTATGCAGCCCCTTGTCATTGTTTTCGGCAGTTAGCTTGCCTGCCTGCTTGAACACCCAACAATCCCTGTTGGTGTGATTGGCTGGCTTTTCGGGGGTGTCGTGTATCTGGCACGAGCGATCGAGTATTCGGTCCAAATTGGACGGGCCCGGAGTATTTCTTTTGAATGGCTTTTTCCGCTGACCGGGTTTAGAGCCTCTGAATCCGGCATTGATTGTCGTATCCTCAGTATTATCGCCATTAATGCGGCGCTTGTGCTTGTTGCGACGCGAACTGCCGTTGTTGTCCTTGATATCCGAATTACCAGGGCTCTTGGTCATATTGTTACTACGAGCTAGCCAACTATCCTCTCCCGCGCAGAAGCGGGTCATGAGTGTTGTGAGGGCTGCCATGGATTTCGGCTTTTCCTGTCCTAGGTGCCGGGCAAGCCACTCATCGCGGATGTTATGTTTGAAGGCTGCGAGGGCCTCTGCATCCGGACAGTCGATGATTTGATTTTTCTTTGTTAGGAACCATGTCCAGAATTGTCTGGCCGATTCTTCTGGCTGCTGAATTATGTGGCTTAGGTCATCGGCGTCTGGTGGTCGCACATAGGTGCCCTGGAAGTTGTCAAGGAATGCGGCTTCCAAGTCTTCCCAACAACCGATTGACTCTGCTGGCAAGCTGTTAAGCCAATGCCGAGCTGGTCCTTTAAGCTTGAGTGGGAGGTATTTGATGGCGTGTAGATCATCACCGCGGGCCATGTGGATATGGAGGAGATAGTCCTTGATCCAGACCGCAGGATCTGTTGTGCCATCGTATGATTCAATGCTTACGGGTTTGAAACCCTCAAGGATTTGATGATCCATCACTTCGTCTGTGAAGCATAGTGGGTGTGCGGCGCCTCTGTATTGGGCTATATCACGATGCAGCTCAAATGAGCTTTGTCTACTATGTTCGGCCCGGCCGGAATTGCCATATCCGGCGTGACGGTTATCGTCACGTATCGTGGGACGCCCACGCGATCCATAGATCGATCTTGTTTGCCTTGCCTTGTCCTCCAGTATATCCCGCAGGTCTGGTGCGTTTTCCCGCGTCTTGGTATTTTTTGAGCGGCGCCAGGATGCGGCTTGAGTGTAGGGCCGAGAGGCCTCTCTGTCGCGGCCACGAGGTGGCCGGTCGGCCATATTATGCGCTGGAGGTGTAGGTTTAGTTGCTTCCTCCTCTAATCGGGGTAGCAGCCTGCGTTTGTTGGAAATATGCCCTAGAGGCAATAATAAAAGTATTATTATATTTCAATGTTCATGATAATTGTCTTTTGTTCATGCTATAACTGTATTATCCGGAAACCGTAATACACGTGTGAATACTTAGACCACAATATGTCCCTGGTGAGCCTCTAGTTGACTAGCTCGTTGTGATCAACAGATAGTCGTGGTTTCCTGACTATGGACATTGGATGTCGTTGATAACGGGATCACATCATTAGGAGAATGATGTGATGGACAAGACCCAATCCTAAGCATAGCATAAAAGATCGTGTAGTTCGTTTTGCTAGAGCTTTGCCAATGTCAAGTATCTCTTCCTTCGACCATGAGATCGTGTAACTCCCGGATACCGTAAGAGTGCCTTGGGTGTATCAAACGTCACAACCGTAACTGGGTGACTATAAAGGTGCATTACAGGTATCTCCGAAAGTATCTGTTGGGTTGACACGGATCGAGACTGGGATTTGTCACTCCGTATGACGGAGAGGTATCTCTGGGCCCACTCGGTAATGCATCATCATAATGAGCTCAATGTGACCAAGGTGTTGGACACAGGATCATGCATTACGGTACGAGTAAAGTGACTTGCCGGTAACGAGACTGAACAAGGTATTGGGATACCGACGATCGAGTCTCGGGCAAGTAACGTACCGATTGACAAAGGGAATTATATACAGGGTTTGATCAAATCCTCGACATCGTGGTTCATCCGATGACAACATCGAGGAGCATGTGGGAGCCATCATGGGTATCCAGATCCCGCTGTTGGTTATTGACCTGAGAGCGTCTCGGTCATGTCTGCATGTCTCCCGAACCCGTAGGGTCTACACACTTAAGGTTCGGTGACGCTAGGGTTATTAGGAAGACTAGTATGTGACTACCGAATGTTGTTCGGAGTCCCGGATGGGATCCCGGACGTCACGAGGAGCTCCGGAAGGGTCCGGAGGTAAAGATTTATATATGGGAAGTTGTCAAACTGGCACCGGGAAGTTTCGGGGTCATACCGGCATTGTACCGGGGCCACCGGAAGGGTTCCGGGGGTCCACCGGGAGGGGCCACCCCTCCCGGGGGACCACATGGGCTGCGTGGGGCAGGGAGCCAGCCCCTGGTGGGCTGGGCGCACCCCCTCCCTTGGGCCCTTGCGCCTAGGGTTGAGGGGGGAACCCTAGAGGGGGCGCCCCCCTTGGCTTGGGGGGCAAGCCACCCTCTCCCCCTCTCCCCTTGGCCGCCGCCCCCCTAGATGGGATCAAGAGGGGCCGGCCCCCCTTCTCCCTTCCCCCTATAAATAGAGGGGTGAGGGGAGGGCAGCCGCACCACCCTCCAAGGCGCAGCCCTCCCCTCCCCAACACCTCTCCTCCTCCGTTGTGTGCTCGGCGAAGCCCTGTCGGAGTACTGCTTCTCCACCATCACCACGCCGTCGTGCTGCCGGTGGAGCTGTCTTCCTCAAACTCTCCTTCCCCCTTGCTGGATCAAGAAGGAGGAGACGTCTCCCGTCCCGTACGTGTGTTGAACGCGGAGGTGCTGTCCGTTCAGCACTTGGTCATCGGTGATTCGAATCACGTCGAGTACGACTCCATCATCACCTTGCAAGCTTCCGCACGCGATCTACAAGTGGTATGTAGATGCAAACTCATTCCCTCGACTCGTTGCTTAGATGAAATCATTGATGGATCTTGGTGAAACCGTAGGAAAAATTTTAATTTTCTGCAACGTTCCCCAACAGTGGCATCATGAGCTAGGTCTATGCGTAGTTCTCTAATGCACGAGTAGAACACAATTTGTTGTGGGCGTGGATCTTGTCAACTTACTTGCCTCTACTAGTCTTTTCTTGCTCAACGGTATTGTGGGATGAAGCGGCCCGGACCAACCTTACACGTACGCTTACGTGAGACCGGTTCCACCGATTGACATGCACTAGTTGCATAAGGTGGTTGGCGGGTGTCTGTCTCTCCCACTTTAGTTGGAGCGGATTCGATGAACAGGGCCCTTATGAAGGGTAAATAGAAGTTGACAAAATCACGTTGTGGTGATTCGTAGGTAAGAAAACGTTCTTGCTAGAACCCAATCGCAGCCACGTAAAAGATGCAACAACAATTAGAGGACGTCTAACTTGTTTTTGCAGCGATTGATCATGTGATGTGATATGGCCAGAAGTTGTGATGAATGATGAATTGTGATGTATGAGATCATGTTCTTGTAATAGGATTCACGACTTGCATGTTGATGAGTATGACAACCGGCAGGAGCCATAGGAGTTGTCTTTATTTTTTGTATGACCTGCGTGTCATTGGAGAACGCCATGTAAACTACTTTACTTTATTGCTAAACGTTAGTCATAGAAGTAGAAGTAGTCGTTGGCGTGACAACTTCATGAAGACACGATGATGGAGACCATGATGATGGAGATCATGGTGTCAAGCCGGTGACAAGATGTTCATGGAGCCCCGAAGATGGAGATCAATGGAGCTTTATGATATTGGCCATATCATGTCACAACTATATAATTGCATGTGATGTCTATTATGTTTATGCATCTTGTTTACTTAGGACGACGGTAGTAAATAAGATGATCCCTTACAAAATTTCAAGAGGTGTTCCCCCCTAACTGTGCACCGTTGCTACAGTTCGTCGCTTCTAAGCACCACGTGATGATCGGGTGTGATGGATTCTTACGTTCACATACAACGGGTGTAAGACAGTTTTACACAGCGAAAACACTTAGGGTTAACTTGACGAGCCTAGCATGTGCAGACATGGCCTCGGAACACGGAGACCGAAAGGTCGAACACGAGTCGTATGGAAGATACAATCAACATAAGGATGTTCACCGACGATGACTAGTCCGTCTCACGTGATGATCGTACACGGGCTAGTCGACTCGGATCGTGTAACACTTAGATGACCAGAGGGATGTCTAATCTAAGTGGGAGTTCATAATTTGATTAGAACTTTATTATCATGAACTTAGTCTAAAACCTTTGCAAATATGTCTTGTAGATCAATGGCCAACGCTAATGTCAACATGAACTTCAATGCGTTCCTAGAGAAAACCAAGCTGAAAGATGATGGTAGCAACTATACGGACTGGATCCGGAACCTGAGGATCATCCTCATAGCTGCCAGAAAGCAATATGTCCTAGAAGGACCGCTAGGTGACGCTCCCGTCCCAGAGAACCAAGACGTTATGAACGCTTGGCAAGCTCGTGCTGATGATTACTCCCTCGTTCAGTGTGGCATGCTTTACAGCTTAGAACCGGGGCTCCAAAAGCGTTTTGAGCATCACGGAGCATATGAGATGTTCGAAGAGCTGAAACTAGTTTCCAAGCTCATGCCCGGGTCGAGAGATATGATGTCTCCGACAAGTTCTACAGTTGTAAGATGGAGGAAAACAGTTCTGTCAGTGAGCACATCCTGAAGATGTCTGGGTTGCACAACCGTATGACCCAGCTGAACATTAACCTCCCAGATGAGGCGGTCATTGACAGAATCCTCCAGTCGCTCCCACCGAGCTACAAGAGCTTTGTGATGAACTAAAACATGCAGGGGATGGAAAAGACCATTCCTGAAGTGTTCTCGATGCTGAAGTCAGCAGAGGTTGAAATCAAGAAAGAACATCAAGTGTTGATGGTCAATAAGACCACTAAGTTCAAGAAGGGCAAGGGTAAGAAGAACATCAAGAAGGACGGCAAAGATGTTGCCGCGCCCGGTAAGCCTGTTGCCGGGAAAAAGTCAAAGAATGGACCCAAGCCTGAGACTGAGTGCTTTTATTGCAAGGGGAAGGGTCACTGGAAGCGGAACTGCCCCAAATACTTAGCGGATAAGAAGGCCGGCAACGCCAAAGGTATATTTGATATACATGTGTTTGATGTGTACCTTACCAGTACTCGTAGTAACTCCTGGGTATTTGATACCGGTGCCGTTGCTCATATTTGTAACTCACAGCAGGAGCTGCGGAATAAACGGAGACTGGCGAAGGACGAGGTGACTATGCGCGTCGGGAATGGTTCCAGAGTCGATGTGATCGCCGTCGGCACGCTGCCTCTTCATTTACCTACGGGATTAGTTTTGAACCTTAATAATTGTTATTTAGTGCCATGTTTGAGCATGAACATTGTATCTGGATCTTGTTTAATACGAGATGGCTACTCATTTAAGTCTGAGAATAATGGTTGTTCGATTTATATGAGAGATATGTTTTATGGTCATGCTCCGATGTTCAATGGTTTATTCTTAATGAATCTCGAGCGTAATGTTACACATGTTCATAGTGTGGATGCCAAAAGATGTAAAGTTGATAACGATAGTCCCACATACTTGTGGCACTGCCGCCTTGGTCACATTGGTGTCAAGCGCATGAAGAAGCTCCATGCTGATGGACTTTTGGAGTCTCTTGATTATGAATCGTTTGACACATGCGAACCATGCCTCTTGGGCAAAATGACCAAGACTCCGTTCTCCGGAACAATGGAGCGAGCAACCAACTTGTTGGAAATCATACATACCGATGTGTGCGGTCCAATGAGCGTTGAGGCTCGCGGAGGATATCGTTATGTTCTCACTCTCACTAATGACTTATGTAGATATGGGTATGTCTACTTAATGAAACACAAGTCTGAGACCTTTGAAAAGTTCAAGGAATTTCAGAATGAGGTAGAGAATCAACGTGACCGAAAGATAAAATTCTTACGATCAGATCGTGGAGGAGAATACTTAAGTCACGAATTTGGTACACACTTAAGGAAATGTGGAATTGTTTCACAACTCACGCTGCCTGGAACACCTCAGCGAAACGGTGTGTCCGAACGTCGTAATCGCACTCTATTGGATATGGTGCGGTCTATGATGTCTCTTACTGATTTACCGCTATCATTTTGGGGATACGCTCTAGAGACAGCTACATTCACTTTAAATAGGGCACCGTCTAAATCCGTTGAGACGACACCGTATGAATTATGGTTTGGGAAGAAACCTAAGCTGTCGTTTCTAAAAGTTTGGGGATGCGATGCTTATGTCAAGAAACTTCAACCTGAAAAGCTCGAACCCAAGTCGGAAAAATGCGTCTTCATAGGATACCCTAAGGAAACTGTCGGGTATACCTTCTACTTAAGATCCGAGGGCAAAATCTTTGTTGCCAAGAACGGATGCTTTCTGGAAAAAGAGTTTCTCTCGAAAGAAGTAAGTGGGAGGAAAGTAGAACTCGATGAAGTACTACCTCTCGAACGGGAAAGTGGTGCAGCTCAGGAAAATGTTCCTGTGATGCCCACACCAACTGAAGAGGAAACCAATGATGATGATCAAGGTACTTCGGATCAAGTTGCTACTGAACTTCGTAGGTCCACAAGGACACGTTCCGCACCAGAGTGGTACGGCAACCCCGTCCTGGAAATCATGTTGTTAGACAACGGTGAACCTTCAAACTATGAAGAAGCGATGGCGGGCCCAGATTCCAACAAATGGCTTGAAGCCATGAAATCCGAGATAGAATCCATGTATGAAAACAAAGTATGGACTTTGACAGACTTGCCCGATGATCGGCGAGCGATAGAAAACAAATGGATTTTTAAGAAGAAGACGGACACGGATGGTAATGTTACCATCTATAAGGCTCGACTTGTCGCTGAGGGTTATCGACAAGTTCAAGGGATTGACTACGATGAGACTTTCTCTCCCGTAGCGAAGCTGAAGTCCATCTGAATCATGTTAGCAATTGCCGCATACTATGATTATGAGATATGGCAGATGGACATCAAAACAGCATTCCTTAACGGACATCTTAAGGAAGAGTTGTATATGATGCAACCGGAAGGTTTTGCCGATCCTCGGAACGCTAACAAAGTATGCAAGCTCCAGCGATCCATTTATGGACTGGTGCAAGCATCTCGGAGTTGGAACATTCGCTTTGATGAGATGATCAAAGCGTTTGGGTTTGCACAGATTTATGGAGAAGCCTGCGTTTACAAGAAAGTGAGTGGGAGCTCTGTAGCATTTCTCATATTATATGTAGATGACATACTCTTGATGGGAAATGATACGAAACTTCTGGACAGCATTAAGGCCTACTTGAACAAGTGTTTTTCAATGAAGGACCTTGGAGAAGCTGCTTATATATTAGGCATCAAGATCTATAGAGATAGATCGAGACGCCTCATAGGTCTTTCACAAAGCACATACCTTGATAAGATTTTGAAGAAGTTCAAAATGGATCAGTCCAAGAAGGGGTTCTTGCCTATGTTACAAGGTGTGAGACTGAGCTCGGCTCAGTCACCGACCACGGCAAAAGATAAAGAAGAGATGAGTGTCATCCCCTATGCTTCAGCCATAGGATCTATTATGTATGCCATGCTGTGTACCAGACCCGATGTAAACCTTGCCGTAAGTTTGGTAGCAAGATACCAAAGTAATCCCGACAAGGAACACTGGACAGCGGTCAAGAATATCCTGAAGTACCTGAAAAGGACGAAGGACATGTTTCTCGTTTATGGAGGAGACGAAGAGCTCGTCGTAAAGGGTTACGTCGACGCTAGCTTCGACTCAGATCTGGATGACTCTAAGTCACAAACCGGATACGTGTATATGTTGAATGGTGGAGCAGTAAGCTGGTGCAGCTGCAAGCAGAGCGTCGTGGCGGGATCTACGTGTGAAGCGGAGTACATGGCAGCCTCGGAGGCAGCGCATGAAGCGATTTGGGTGAAGGAGTTCATCACCGACCTAGGAGTCATACCCAATGCGTCGGGGCCGATCAAACTCTTCTGTGACAACACTGGAGCTATTGCCCTTGCCAAGGAGCCCAGGTTTCACAAGAAGACCAGGCACATCAAGCGTCGTTTCAACTCCATCCGTGAAAATGTTCAAGATGGAGACATAGAGATTTGCAAAGTGCACACGCATCTGAATGTCGCAGATCCGCTGACTAAACCTCTCTCGCGTGCAAAACATGATCAACACCAGAACTCTATGGGTGTTCGATTCATCACAATGTAACTAGATTGGTGACTCTAGTGCAAGTGGGAGACTGTAGGAAATATGCCCTAGAGGCAATAATAAAAGTATTATTATATTTCAATGTTCATGACAATTGTCTTTTGTTCATGCTATAACTGTATTATCCGGAAACCGTAATACACGTGTGAATACTTAGACCACAATATGTCCCTGGTGAGCCTCTAGTTGACTAGCTCGTTGTGATCAACAGATAGTCGTGGTTTCCTGACTATGGACATTGGATGTCGTTGATAACGGGATCACATCATTAGGAGAATGATGTGATGGACAAGACCCAATCCTAAGCATAGCATAAAAGATCGTGTAGTTCGTTTTGCTAGAGCTTTGCCAATGTCAAGTATCTCTTCCTTAGACCATGAGATCGTGTAACTCCCGGATACCGTAAGAGTGCCTTGGGTGTATCAAATGTCACAACGTAACTGGGTGACTATAAAGGTGCATTACAGGTATCTCCGAAAGTATCTGTTGGGTTGACACGGATCGAGACTGGGATTTGTCACTCCGTATGACGGAGAGGTATCTCTGGGCCCACTCGGTAATGCATCATCATAATGAGCTCAATGTGACCAAGGTGTTGGACACGGGATCATGCATTACGGTACGAGTAAAGTGACTTGCCGGTAACGAGACTGAACAAGGTATTGGGATACCGACGATCGAGTCTCGGGCAAGTAACGTACCGATTGACAAAGGGAATTATATACAGGGTTTGATCGAATCCTCGACATCATGGTTCATCCGATGACAACATCGAGGAGCATGTGGGAGCCATCATGGGTATCCAGATCCCGCTGTTGGTTATTGACCTGAGAGCGTCTCGGTCATGTCTGCATGTCTCCCGAACCCGTAGGGTCTACACACTTAAGGTTCGGTGACGCTAGGGTTATTAGGAAGACTAGTATGTGACTACCGAATGTTGTTCGGAGTCCCGGATGGGATCCCGGACGTCACGAGGAGCTCCGGAAGGGTCCGGAGGTAAAGATTTATATATGGGAAGTTGTCAAACTGGCACCGGGAAGTTTCGGGGTCATACCGGTATTGTACCGGGGCCACCGGAAGGGTTCCGGGGGTCCACCGGGAGGGGCCACCCCTCCCGGGGGACCACATGGGCTGCGTGGGGCAGGGAGCCAGCCCCTGGTGGGCTGGGCGCACCCCCTCCCTTGGGCCCTTGCGCCTAGGGTTGAGGGGGGAACCCTAGAGGGGGCGCCCCCCTTGGCTTGGGGGGCAAGCCACCCTCTCCCCCTCTCCCCTTGGCCGCCGCCCCCCCTAGATGGGATCAAGAGGGGCCGGCCCCCCTTCTCCCTTCCCCCTATAAATAGAGGGGTGAGGGGAGGGCAGCCGCACCACCCTCCAAGGCGCAGCCCTCCCCTCCCCAACACCTCTCCTCCTCCGTTGTGTGCTCGGCGAAGCCCTGTCGGAGTACTGCTTCTCCACCATCACCACGCCGTCGTGCTGCCGGTGGAGCTGTCTTCCTCAACCTCTCCTTCCCCCTTGCTGGATCAAGAAGGAGGAGACGTCTCCCGTCCCGTACGTGTGTTGAACGCGGAGGTGCTGTCCGTTCAGCACTTGGTCATCGGTGATTCGAATCACATCGAGTACGACTCCATCATCACCTTGCAAGCTTCCGCACGCGATCTACAAGTGGTATGTAGATGCAAACTCATTCCCTCGACTCGTTGCTTAGATGAACTCATAGATGGATCTTGGTGAAACCCTAGGAAAAATTTTAATTTTCTGCAACGTTCCCCAACAGCGTTTTGGGTAGCTCTTGGAGGGGCGTTCGAGTTCATACTCTTCGGCCACAAGGACTTCAGTCCATCTGTCGGCTAGCAAGTCTTGGTCAGCTCTAAGTTGTTGCTGCTTTTTCTTAAGGCTGCTTGCCGTGGCCATAAGCCTGCGGTTGAAACGCTCTTGTTCGACAGGATCCTCAGGCACGACAAATTCGTCGTCGTCTAGGCTTGCCTCGTCTTCGGGGGAGGCATGTAATTATCGTCCTCTACCTCTCTGCCTGCCTCTCTCTCATGAGGGTTGGCTTCTCCATCCTCCCGCACTGAATCCTACTGGAGGGAGTTGTCTTCCGCACTGTCCGGGGTGTTATTGTCTCCCGTGCCGGAATCACCATTTTTGCTGTGGCGGGATTTAGAGCGGCGCCGCTGACACCAGCGCTTAGGCTGTTTCTTGGAGGGGTCATCCTCCGTTGTTCCATCACCATTCCCATCTTTTGGGATGTCCACCATGTAAATGTCGTATGATGAGGTGGCCTTCCAGTGCCCTGTAGGCGCTGGTTCTTGGTCGTCTCCTTCATCGTCGTCCATACCGTCGATGTCTTCGGAGTCGAAGTCGAGCATGTCGGTTAAATCATCGACAGTGGCTACTAAGTGGGTGGTGGGTGGGCTTTGAATTTCATCATCGTCCACATCCCAACCTTCCTGACCATAGTCCGGCCAGGGCTCTCCTGATAAAGAGAGAGACTTTAGTGAGTTCAGGATGTCGCCCAAGGGCGAGTGCTGCAAGATGTCCGCGGCGGTGAACTCCATGACCGGCGCCCAATCGGATTCGATTGGCAAGGGCGCGGGAGGTTCGGAGTCCGGAGAGGAGTCCGGCACCTTGGAGTCACGAGCATCGCAAAGGACAGGGTTGGTGTTCGGCTCATCGCCGTAGAGATAGCATCCCCCGAGGCGGTGTCCAGCCATCCATCCTCGATCGGCGCAGTCGGCTCCGAGCTAAGGGTCGGAGCGGACTCTGGTGCGGCCTCTAGGGCACTGTCCGGCGGCAGAGCTAGATCATGCCCTTCGTGACAGCGCGGTGCGTTTGGCTGTGGCTCGAACCCGTCGAATATCAAGTCTCCGTAGACATCAGTCGTGTAGTTCAAACTTCCAAATCTGACCTGATGGCCAGGGGCGTAGCTTTCGATCTGCTCCAGATGGCCAAGCGAATTGGCCAGCAGTGCAAAGCCGCCGAATATGAAGATCTGTCTGGGGAGAAAAGTCTCACCCTGGACCGCATCGTATTTGATGATCGGAGGAGCCATCAGGCCTAAAGATGACGACACAGAGGAACTCTCAATAAAAGCACCAATGTCGGTGTCAAAACCGGCGGATCTCGGGTAGGGGGTCCCGAACTGTGCGTCTAGGCGGATGGTAATAGGAGACAAGGGACACGATGTTTTTACCCAGGTTCGGGCCCTCTCGATGGAGGTAAAACCCTACTCCTGCTTGATTGATATTGATGATATGGGTAGTATAAGAGTAGATCTACCACGAGATCAGAGAGGCTAAACCCTAGAAGCTAGCCTATGGTATGATTGTTGTTCGTCCTATGGACTAAAACCCTCCGGTTTATATAGGCACCGAAGAGGGTTAGGGTTACACAGAGTCGGTTACAATGGTAGGAGATCTACATATCCGTATCGCCAAGCTTGCCTTCCACGCCAAGGAAAGTCCCATCGGGACACGGGACGCAGTCTTCAATCTTGTATCTTCATAGTCTAGGAGTCCGGCCGAAGATGATAGTTCGGCTATCCAGACACCCCCTAGTCCAGGACTCCCTCAGTTGCCCAGTGGCTATAAATAGCCCACCCCTACACCATAAATTGGTGGCTGCTCAGAGTTAGTATATGGCTTTTGTCATTTGAGAGCAACCCACCTCCGAAGCATTTGAGAGAGAATCCTTGCGAGGACAAAGCCCAAACCACCCAGAGCCCAAAGAGTGTTTGGAATCACTGAAGTCTTTCTGTCCGCATGATCTCAACACTTGTTACACTTGAGGACTGTGAATCCTCCAGCCGGTTAGGCGTCGCGTTCTAAGAATCCAAGGGTCATTCTGGATTGTCGGTGAATGAAGTCTGTGAAGGTTTGGAAGTCTACCTTGAAGACTTACCAGAGTGATTGGGCGGGGACTAAGTGTCCTTAGCTCAAGGAGAATAATGTGAAGACGCGGTCTTCTGAGTTGAATCTCAGCCTCCCTAACCAGACATACAGTTGTCACAGGAACTGGAATTGGTCGAACAAATCTTTGTCCTCTCCAAGCTACTGGTTCTATCTCTCACTCCCTTTACTTACAATTTGTCTTCATGAAGTCATTGCCTAATTGCATTATCTGTTTGACTTCACTACGTGACTACTTGTTCTGATTGGCTTCATACTATCTTTCATCCTGATCCATACTACCTCTAGCTGCTAATAGTCTTCGTGCTTTCACTTCATTGAATACTTGACTATGGCTTGCTTAGTGTAGTCTACCTTCCGCTGCATATGAATAGTGTCATTTCTTTTGCTTATCTTTGAAACTCCCATGTTTTGAAGACTTTCATAAAAATCGCCTATTCACCCCCCCCCTTCTAGTCGATAACCAGTTCTTTCAATTTGTATCAGAGCAAGGTACTCCCTTGTTCTGTGTGATTCGGTTTAACCACCTGGAGTTTTAGCTATGTCGACTGCAGGGATAATCAAAGTCTCCGCTGCGTGCTCCATCTTCGATGGCACTGAATAAGATGTGCATGCATCTTGAAGCCATTGATGTCGATTTGTGGTATGTTGTCAAGAATGGCATTCCCAAGACCGGTGAAGGTGTCACCCTGATGATGTCAAGAAGTTCGTTCAACTGGACTCTACTGCCAAGAACATCATCTGTCGTCATCTGACCAAAGGACAGTATGGCCATGTGAGTGCTCTAGAAACATCGAAGGTAGTCTGGGACTGGCTCTCCAAGGTCAATGAAGGCGTCTCAACTCAGGGTGATCAAAGGATCAATGTTCTCCACAACCTCTTCAACCGCTTCAAGAGACATGACAACGAGAACGTCCAGCTCACATTTGATCGCCTCACTGATATCACAAATGAGCTCCAAGCACTAGGCGCCACCGAGATCACGAAGCATGAAATAGTCAAGACACTACTGAGATCACTTGACAGCTCATTTGACACCTTAGCCCTGATGATTCAAAAATGCCCTGACTTCAAGACTCTCGATCCGTCTGACATACTTGAGAGGCTCAACACACAGGAGTTTCAGCTATCTGAGAAACGAGATATCTATGGCCCCAACTATGGCCGAACTCGTGTTTTGAAGGCAAAGGTTGTTTCCTCATCTGAAGAAGAATCTGACTGTAGTTCTGGTGATCCTGAAGACATTGGAAAGGAGCTTTCTATGCTTGTGAAGAAGTTCCAGAAATTCACTAAGAAGAAAGGCTTCTGAAAGTCTTCACGGTCCATCTCAAGAAATGATGAAGCTTCCACACATGACCACAAGAAGAGAACCTGCCACAAGTGTAAGAAACTTGGTTACTACATCTCTGAGTGTCCATAGTGGGACAATGAGAAGAAGAAGAAGAAGAGCAAAGAATATGATTCTGATGACAAGAAGAAGAAGAAATCCTCACAGTCTTCTCCCAAGTCTTCTTCCAAGTCTTCATCACACAAAAAGAGCTCATCTGGCAAGGCTCGTGCTTTTGTTGGCAATGAGATGGATTCAGAGGAGGAGTCTGCTTCTGAGGAGGCGGAGGTGGAGTCTGAGGAGGAGTCCAACTCTAGTGTTGCGAGACTGGCTCTAGCTACAACCTACATTGCCAAGTCCATCTTCAACACTAAAGACAATGGCTCCGTCACCAACGTTGATGATAATGACAAGGACGACTCGGCTCCCACCTACTGCTTCATGGCACGTCGTGCCAAGGTAAAATCACGTGATGCCTACTTTCAAACATCAAGTGAAGATGACTCTGATGGTGAATCCAAACCTAGTTACAAAAAACTTGCTAAAATTGCAACTGAACAACGGAAAGCTATGGAACACAGTCAAAAACTGTTAGACAAAAGCGATGACCTGTTGGACGCGGAAATGACCGATCTTAGTCCTTAATTGAAGACATAAAAAATCTTCATGTTAAGTATGAGGAACTTGAAAGTCGTCATGAAACGCTCTCAACAACTCATGAAAAGCTTTCCTACGATTATCTTCAAAGGAAGCAAGATCTTGAGAAATTGAGAGCGATTCATGAAGATCTTCAAAAGGAGAACGAGTCACTTCGCGCTCAATAGATCAGTCCCACTCAGGAAGGATTTGAACCACCATGTCTAAAATGCATTGAGTGAGATAACGCTGCCTCTGTTGCTAAATGTTCTACTGCTACTCCTGTTACAATATCTTCAACTGCTGATGTGGTAACTAACCCCTCTGCTAAGGATACCACTACTATTGCTGATGAGAATGCTAGGTTGAAGACATTGCTTGAGACAGGGATGTACAAAAGCCTCAAAGGTCATCAGACATTATGTGATGTCCTCAAAAAGCAGATTCTGAACCGAAACCCTAGGAAAGAGGGTGTTGGGTTCGAGAGGAAAATGAATGTTAATGGGTCGTACTGGAAGCCTGAGCAGTACCCGAAAACCACATGGGTTGCTGCAAAGGAACCTTTAGTAGATCCATCCACCTTATCTGGTTTCACTTGTGCTAACCCTATCATCATTAATGAATCCTTTGATGCAAACGATAAACTGTTTAAGAATCAGAAAGTTGTCTTGAGAATCTTCCTGTGAATGTCATCATGACACCACCTCGGAAGAAGACAAACCCCATACCAAAGGCTTCATATGGTCCAAAAGCTTCATACAGACCGAGGACTCATCTGAGTCACCCTAAAATCAATGTTTTACAGGAAAATCATACTCAAACCCATGAATATGAGCGTGTTTCCTCAAACCACTATGTTCATAGAACAAAGAACTTTTCTGCTTATTCCTATGAGTATTATTCACCTCCTGCAAGGCTATTTACTAGGGCTCCAAAGCCGAAGTTCTCAGATGCTGCACTTAGACTCATTGCTTTGAAGCCACCCCTGAAAATGTGGGTGGTTAAGAAGAATTAATTCTCTTTTGCAGGGAAAGGTCTCCAGCCAGAAATCAAAGGCGTCTGATGCTTATGCTGGGTACCTAAAACATCTTGTGGGACGCTGGACTAAATGTCCAAATGGTCTTATTGTATATCTCGTCCCAGAACCTACTGACTATTACACTGCTGATCCTAACCTTGATCTGAGCTTTCATAATCCACTTGCATGTCAAATGTTTATGCTTCACACTTCATTTTGTGAAGCCTATCCCCCTAACTGTACTGTAGGGTATGACACCTCGTGCTTCAGAATGGATTATGGATAGTGGCTGCACTAACCACATGACTGGTGATCGAAGACTTCTGATGGATTCAATGCTATGTCCATCAGACAAGATTCACAACACATTTGCTGACACTAGTAAAAGCAAGGTATTGGGTCTAGGTAGAGTTGCAATATCAAGGGATCAGCACATGGATAAAGTGATGCTTGTTGAATCCCTTGGTTTCAACTTAATGTCTGTCTCAATGCTTTGTGACTTAAACATGATTGTGCTATTTGGAAAATATCGTTACCTTGTACTAATGGAATCTGACAAGTCACTAGTCTTTGAAGGGTGTCGGAAAGATGATCTGTATATGGTAGATTTCTCAGCAGGACCACAGATGGTTGTATGTCTTCTAGCAAAAGCTTCATAGTGCTGGCTTTGGCATCGAAGGCTAGGGCATGCTAGCTGCTAAGTCTTGAGCTTGCGTTGGTTGTCCTCGAAGAGGAGAGCGTGATGCAGCAAGTGTAGCATAAGTATTTCCCTCAGTTTTGAGAACCAAGGTATCAATCCAGTAGGAGGCTCCTCAAAAGTCCCACGCACCTACACAAACAAACTGAGAACTCGCAACCAACGCAATAAAGGGGTTGGCAATCCCTTCACGGCCACTTGCGAAAGTGAGATCTAATAAAGATAGTATGATAAGATAAATATATTTTTGGTATTTTATAATATAGATGCAAAAAGTAAAGATGCAAATAAAGGTAGATTGAAAGCAAATATGATAAGAGATAGACCCGGGGGCCATAGGTTTCACTAGAGGCTTCTCTCAAGATAGCATAAGTATTACGGTGGGTGAACAAATTACTGTCGAGCAATTGATAGAAAAGCGCATAGTTATGAGATTATCTAGGCATGATCATGTATATATACATCACGTCCATAACAAGTAGACCGACTCCTGCCTGCATCTACTACTATTACTCCACACATCGACCGACTCCTGCCTGCATCTAGAGTATTAAGTTCATAAGAACATAGTAACGCATTAAGCAAGATGACATGATGTAGAGGGATAAACTCATGCAATATGATATAAACCCCATCTTGTTATCCTTGATGGCAACAATACAATATGTGCCTTGCAACCCTTTCTGTCACTGGGTAAGGACGCCGCAAGATTGAACCCAAAGCTAAGCACTTCTCCCATGGCAAGAAAGATCAATCTAGTAGGCCAAACCAAACTGATAATTCGAAGAGACTTGCAAAGATAACTCAATCATACATAAAAGAATTCAGAGAAGATTCAAATATTATTCATAGATAAACTTGATCATAAACCCACAATTCATCGGATCTCGACAGACACACCGAAAAGAGTTTACATCGAATAGATCTCCACAAGAGAGGGGGAGAACATTGTATTGAGATCCAAAAAGAGAGAAGAAGCCATCTAGATAATAACTATGGACCCGTAGGTCTGTGGTAAACTACTCACAACTCATCGGAGGGGCAAGGATGTTGATGTAGAGGTCCTCCGTGGTTGATTCCCCCTCCGGCAGAGTGCCAGCGAAGGCTCCAAGATGGGATCTCGTGGATACAGAAGGTTACGGCGGTGGAAATTGTGTTTCGTGGTGCCCTCGGATGTTTTCGGGGTACGTAGGTATATATAGGAGGAAGAAGTACGTCGGTGGCCACCTGAGGGGCCCACGAGACAGGGGGCGCGCCCTACAGGGGGGGCGCGGCCCCTATCTTGTGGGGTCCTCGGGAGCTTCTTGACTTGCACTCCAAGCTCTCCGCATCACGTTCGTTCCAAAAATCACGCTCCCGAAGGTTTCATTCTGTTTGGACTCCGTTTGATATTCCTTTTCTTCGAAATACTGAAATAGGCAAAAAACGGCAATGTGGGATGGGCCTCCGGTTAGTAGGTTAGTCCCAAAAATGATATAAATGTGTAAAATAAAGCCCATAAACATCCAAAATGGGTAATATAATAGCATGGAACAATCAAAAATTATAGATATGTTGGAGACGTATCAAGCATCCCCAAACTTAATTCCTGCTCGTCCTCGAGTAGGTAAATGATAAAAAAGAAATTTTTGATGTGGAATGCTACCTAGCATAATTCATAATGTAATTTTCTAGCATGAATTTTCAGATCCAAATGAGTACAAAATAAAAGTTCATATTGACATAAGAAATAGTAATACTTCAAGCATACTAATCAAAGTAATCATGTCTTCTCAAAATAACATGGCTAAAGAAAGTTATCCCTACAAAATCATATAGTCTGGTTGTTGCTCTATCTTCATCACACAAAGTATTTAATCATGCACAACCCCGATGACAAGCCAAGCAATTGTTTCATACTTTAATAATCTCAAACTTTTTCAACTTTCACGCAATACATGAGCGTGAGCCATGGACATAGCACTATATGTGGAATAGAATGGTGGTTGTAGAGAAGACAAAAAAGGAGAAGATAGTCTCACATCAACTAGGCGTATCAACGGGCTATGGAGATGCCCATTAATAGATATCAATGTGAGTGAGTAGGGATTTCCATGCAACGGATGCACTAGATCTATAAATATATGAAAGCTCAACAAAAGAAACTAAGTGGGGTGCATCCAACTTGCTTGCTCACGAAGACCTAGGGCAGTTTTGAGGAAGCCCATCATTGGAATATACAAGCCAAGTTCTATAATGAAAAATTCCCACTAGTATATGAAAGTGAGAACATATGATACTCTCTAATATGAAGATCATGGTGCTATTTTGAAGCACAAGTGTGGAAAAAGAGATAGTAGCATTGTCCCTTCTCTCTTTTTCTCTCATTTTTTTCTTTTCTCTTTTTTTCTTTTTTTTCTTCGGCCTTCTCTTTTTTTTGGCCTTTCTCTTTTTTTCTTTTTTTTGTAAAGTCCGAAGTCTCATCCCGACTTGTGGGGGAATCATAGTCTTCATCATCCTTTCCTCACCAGGACAATGCTCTAATAATGAAGATCATCACACTTTTATGGATTTACAACTCAAAGCTAGAACAAGATAAGACTCTATATGAATGCCTCCGGCGGTGTATCGGGATATACAATGAATCAAGAGTGACATGTATGAAAATTATGAAGGTGGCCTTGCCACAAATACAATGTCAACTACATGATCATGCAAAAAAGCAATATGACAAAAGTAATGCGTGTCATATGAACGGAACGGTGGAAAGTTGCATGGCAATATATCTCGGAATGGATATGGAAATGCCATAATAGGTAGGTATGGTGGCTATTTTGAGGAAGGTAAATGGTGGGTGTATGGTACCGGCAAAAGTTGCACGGTACAAGAGAGGCTAGCAATGGTGGAAGGGTGAAAGAGTGCGTATAATCCATGGACTCAACATTAATCAAAAGAACTCATATACTTGTTGCAAAAAATTAGAAGTCATCAAAAACCAAAGCACTACGTGCATGCTCCTAGGGGGATAGATTGGTAGGAAAAGACCATCGCTCGTCCCCGACCGCCACTCATAAGGAAGCAATCAATAAATAAAATTGTGCTCCAACTTCATCACAAAGCGGTTCACCATACGTGCATGCTACGGGAATCACAAACTTCAACACAAGCATTCTTTAAATTCATAATCACCCAACTAGCATGACTTTAATATCACTACCTCCATATCTCAAAACAATTATCAAGCATCAAATTGATCATAGCATCCAATTCACTTCCTATGATAGTTTTTATTATACCCAACTTGGATGCTCATCATTCTGGGACCAACTTTATGATCATAGAAAATACCATGCTGTTCTAAAAGACTCTCAAAATGATATAAGTGAAGCATGAGAGACTAGCAATTTCTTCAAAATTAAGACACCACCATGCTCTAAAAGATATAAATGAAGCACTAAAGCGAAAACTATCAAGCTCAAAAGATATAAGTGAAGCACATAGAGTATTCTAGCAAATTCTAATCAAATAGGCTTCTCCCAAAAGGTGTGTACAGCAAGGATGATTGTGGTAAACTAAAAAGCAAAGACTAATATAATACATGATGCTCCAAGCAAAACACATATCATGTAGCGAATAAAAATATAGCTCCAAGTAAAGTTACCAATGAACGAAGACGAAAGAGGGGATGCCTTCCCGGGGCATCCCCAAGCTTAGGCTTTTGGCTATCCTTGAATATCTTGGGGTGACATGGGCATCCCCAAGCTTAGGCTCTTGCCCCTCCTTATTCCATAGTCCATAAAAGCTTTACCCAAAACTTGAAAACTTCACAACACAAAACTCAATAGGAAATCTTATAAGCTCCGTTAGTGAAAGAAAACAAAACCACCACATAAGGTACTGCAATGAACTCATTCTTTATTTATTTTGGTGTTAAACCTACTGTATTCCAACTTCTTTATGGTTCATAAACTAATTTACTAGCCATAGATGCATTGAAATAAGCAAACAACACAAACAGAATCTGTCAAAAACAGAATAGTCTGTAGCAATCTGTAACTAACGCAAACTTCTGGAACTCTAAAAATCCTACCAAAATAGGAAGTCCTGGAAATTTTGTTTATTGAACAGAAGAAAAAAGAATCAACGCAAAAGCACGTTCCTGTGATTTAACAAAATTATATTCGTGCGTGCAAAGTTTCTGTTTTTCAGCAGAATCAAATCAACTATCATCGTAGGTTATCCTATAGGTTCTACTTGGCACAAACACTAATTAAAAGATAAAAACACATCTAAACAGAAGGTAGATGAAAGATTTATTACTAAACAGGACCAAAAACAAAAAACATAAAGAAAATTGGGTTGCCTCCCAACTAGCGCTATCGTTTAACGCCCCTAGCTAGGCATAAAAGCAAGGATAGATCTAACGAGTGCCATCTTTGGCACTAAATTCATAAGTAGCACGCATGATAGATTCATAAGGTAATTTGACTTTCTTTCTTGGAAAGTGCTCCATGCCTTTCTTTAAGGGAAATTGGAATCTAATGTTCCCTTCCTTCATATCAATAATCGCACCAATCGTTCTAAGAAAAGGTCTACCAAGAATAATAGGGCAAGAAAGATTGCAATCTATATCAAGAACGATAAAATCTACGGGCACCAAATTTATATTTGCAACAATAAGAACATCATTGATCCTTCCCATAGGCTTTTTAATGGTGGAATCCGCAAGGTGCAAATTTAAAGAGCAATCATCAAGATCATGGAAACCTAGAATATCACATAAAGTTTTCGGAATCGTGGAAACACTAGCACCCAAATCACACAAAGCAAAACATTCATAATTTTAATTCTAATCTTTATAGTAGGTTCCCACTCATCATTAAGTTTTCTAGGTATAGAAACTTCCAAATTAAGTTTTTCATCATAATATTGCATCAAGGCATCAACAATATGTTTGGTAAAAGCTTTGTTTTGACTATAAGCATGAGGAGAATTAACAACGGATTGCAACAAGGAAATACAACCTTTTAAAGAGCAATTATCATAATCAAATTCCTTGAAATCCGAGATAGTGGGTTCAATGTTATTGGAAGTTGAGGATTCTCCAATCTCACTTTTACCAATTTTAACATTAAGATCTAAAGACTCTGAAAGTGCAACTATCCCTAGGTGGTTTTGGTAATTCATAACAACATATAGCTCATTAAGCTAATGCTATTCCAAGACTATTATTTTAGGAAAGCTCAATGAATGGCATGGCATGGATGATGAAAGTGGATCCCTCAAAATACTAAGGACAAAGGATTGGCTCAAGCTCAAAAGCTCAAGACTCTTCATTTTATATTTTAGTGATCCAAGATCACATTGAGTCTATAGGAAAAGCCAATACTATCAAGGAGGGATGAGGTGTTGCTTAATGAGCCTCTTGCTTCATGTGCTTAGTGATATGCTCCAAAATCCTCAGCTACTTTCCCGCATCCACAAATGACCTAATCCTAAAGCCAAAATCGGTCACACCGATTCTTCCTATCCGGCACCACCGATTCCAAAGGTCATAGCCACTGCCACAAACCCTAAGCAAATCGGTCTTACCGATAGGGATCTCGGTCTCACCGAGATGGGATTGTAATCTCTCTGTTTCCCTTCGTGACATTTCGGTCTAACCGAAGTGAGCGATCGGTCCCACCGAGATTGCAATGTAAACTCTCTGTTTCCTTTTTGTAACATTTTGGTCTCACCGAAAAGAGCAAATCGGTCCCACCGAGTTTACCTGACCAACTCTCTAGAAAGCTTATTACCAAATCGGTCTCACCGAGTTTGTGTAATCGGTCTTACTGAGATTACGTGATGCCCTAACCCTAACCAAATCGGTCTCACCGAGTTGCATGTCAGTCCCACCGAAAATCCTAACGGTCACTAGGTTTGCTAAATCGGTCCGACCGAGTGTGTTGAATCGGTCCCACCGAGTTTGGTAAATTGTGTGTAACGGATAGATTTTTTGTGGAGGCTATATATACCCCTCAACCTCCTCTTCATTCATGGAGAGAGCCATCAGAACAAACCTACACTTCCAACTTACCATTTTTGAGAGAGAACCGCCTACTCGTGTGTTGAGGCCAAGATATTCCATTCCTACCATATGAATATTGATCTCTAGCCTTCCCCAAGTTGCTTTCCACTCTAATCTTATTTCCACCAGATCCAAAACCTATGAGAGAGAGTTGAGTGTTGGGGAGACTATCATTTGAAGCACAAGAGCAAGGAGTTCATCATCAACGCACCATTTGTTACTTCTTGGAGAGTGGTGTCTCCTAGATTGGCTAGGTGTCACTTGGGAGCCTCCGACAAGATTGTGGAGTTGAACCAAGGAGTTTGTAAGGGCAAGGAGATCGCCTACTTCGTGAAGATCTACCACTAGTGAGGCAAGTCCTTCATGGGCGACGGCCATGGTGGGATAGACAAGGTTGCTTCTTCGTGGACCCTTCGTGGGTGGAGCCCTCCGTGGACTCACCCAACCGTTACCCTTCGTGGGTTGAAGTCTCCATCAACATGGATGTACGATAGCACCACCTATCGAAACCACGCAAAAAACATCCATGTCTCCAATTGCGTTTGAATCCTCCAAACCCTTCCCTTTACTTTCTTGCAAGTTGCATGCTTTAATTTCCGCTGCCTATATACTCTTTGCATGCTTGCTTGAATAGTGTGATGATTGCTTGACTTGTCCTAAATAGCTAAAATCTGCCAAACTCTAAAATTGGGAAAAGGTTAAGTTTTAATTGGTCAAGTAGTCTAATCACCCCCCCTCTAGACATACTTCAAGGTCCTACAAGTGGTATCAGAGCTTTGGTCTCCATTTGCTTTGATTTCCATAGCTTTTGGTGGTCATAGCCTTGGTTTCACAACCTAGGAGAGTATGGCGTCTAGCGAGGGAAATTATCACCGTAGAGGTCCTTACTTTGATGGTACTAATTTTGCTAGTTGGAAGCATAAGATGAAAATGCATATTCTCGGACATAACCCCGCCGTTTGGGCAATTATTTGTATTGGCTTGCAAGGTGAATTCTTTGATGGGAGAGAGCCGAACCGTGAAGCTAATGCGGAAGAATTGAAGATGCTGCAATACAACGCTCAAGCTTGTGATATCATCTTCAACGGATTGTGTCCCGAAGAATTCAACAAAATCAGCCGTCTTGAGAATGCAAAGGAAATTTGGGATACTTTGATTGATATGCATGAAGGTATCGAATCCGTCAAGGAATCCAAGTTGGATGTGCTCCAAAGTCAGCTTGACAAGTTCAAAATGAAGGATGGTGAAGGTGTCGCTGAAATGTACTCTAGGCTTGGACTTATCACAAATGAGATTGTCGGCTTAGGGAGTGAAGAGATGACCAACAAATTCATCATCAAGAAAATCCTAAGAGCATTGGATGGAAAGTATGATACCGTGTGCACATTGATCCAGATGATGCCAAACTACAAAGATCTCAAGCCAACGGAAGTCATTGAAGAATTGTTGCTCATGAGATGTCACTCAAGGATAAGGAGGAACTTCACAACAAGTCAAGTGGTGCTTACAAAGCCTCAAGTGAAGCCCCCACATCATCAAGTGAGAAACAAACCTTCAATGAAGAATTGAGCTTAATGGTGAAGAACTTCAACAAATTCTACAAGAGTAGAAGCAAAGAAAGAAGCTCCAAGTCAAGGTCTTACAATGACAAAAGATCTTCTAGTCGAGAGCGCAATTGCTTCAATTGTGGGAGACCCGGACACTATTCCAATGAGTGTACGGCACCCTACAAAAGAAGAGAAGATTCTCCAAGAAGAAGAAGCAAAAGAGAAGAATCACCACCAAGAGAGAGGAGGAGTGGAGATGATCGTTATGAACGAAGACCCTCACGGAGAAGCAAGGATTCGGAAAGGAATGACAAGTCATCAAGGAGCTACACAAAACGAAGACATCAAGCTCATGTTGGTGAATGGGTATCCGGCTCCGACTCCGACAATCACTCCGAGAGAAGCTATCACTCCGACTCCGAATATACTCAAGATGAAGGTGTTGCCGGTCTAGCACTTGTGTCAACCAACTCCCACGACATATTTGATTCACCAAATGAAGGAATTGGAAGATGCTTCATGGCCAAAGGTCCAAAGGTAACACATCCTGAGTATGTTGATTTCAATAGTGATGAAGATGACTTGCTTGTGGATGATGATTTACTTGTTGACAACTCTAGTGATGAATACTATGATGAAACGTCAATTAATCATGCTAATCAAGATAAAACGAATGACAATGATAAGGAGAAAATTGAGCTTCTAACTAAAGAACTAAACACTCTTAAGTTGGCTCATGAAACTATCTTCGAAGATCATCGAGAACTTTTAAGGGCTCATGAGAAGTTATGCTTTGAAAAGCTCAATCTTGAGCAAGAGCATGAGTTCTTAAAGGCAATCAATGATGATCTTCGCAAGAAAAGTTCTTCTTACATTGCCAAGCATTTACTCTTATCTACTTACATGCCTCAAGTCAAGTCTAGTAACAAGTACAAGAAAGATACTTCCTCTAGTGGTAACAATAATAATGTCAAATCCGATATTGTTGCTTCTAGTAGTTCTCTTGATTCCACTAATGATTCTCTTAGGCAAGTTACACTTGAGCAAGAAAATAGCTTATTGAAGGGAATTATAGAGAAAGGTGTTTACAAGAGCCTTGCCGGGAGTAAGCAATTCAAGGAAATTGTACGCAAGCAAGGAAGGCACCGAAAGAATCAAGGTGTTGGTTTTGAACAAAAGTTTAATGCCAATGGAGTTGAGTGGGAAGAAGATCAATACCCCAAGACGAAGTTTGTTCCTCAACAAGAGAAGTATGATCCTACTTCCTTCAAGGGAACACAAGCACAAGATGATCTTCCACCACAAGACCACAAGAACAAAGGCAAGGACAAGCTTCAAGAAGAGATTGATGCATTTGAAGAAGCACCTAAAGCCTCATTCAAGTGGGTTCCCAAGACTACGTCAAGTTCTACTTCATCAAGTACAACTACAACTCCAAGGATTCCCATCAAGATGATGTGGATCCCGAAGAAGAAGAACTAGAGAGTTCTTGAGGGTGACTCCGCCAACATTCTTTACTCATATCGTCATGGCAAGAACAAGTGCAATCAACTTCCACATCTTGCATTAGTTCAAGGAGTCACAAACCCTCATGTTGGTAAGGCAAGGGACAAGGTAACCTAATGATTTCATGGACATCATCTTGTGTGTGCATCACTCCATGTCTATGGATATTCTTGTTTGTTCCTTGTGGGACTAACCCATGTAGGTAAGTTGAAAGTTCAACTCACTCCAAAGGATTGCTCCAAATGATCTACATCAACATTGAGCATCCACATCTTCAACACCTACATGAAGTCATCATCGACAAAACCCAAGGTTAGTTCATCCCTCTAAGGGGGGATCTCACATCTAGGGGGGAGCTTAACTCTAAGAATTGAGTCAAAGCAACTCTAATGGTGTGAACACATCAATGCATTATGTAAAAGTGGTAACCCCACTTGAGCTTAAACGATGAGTATGACCTATGATCAAATGTTCTCATTTGACTCCTAAGTCAATATACTCATATATAGATGACCTAGTCACCGCCAATTGTTTGATAGATGCTAGAATTGGTTGTGCATGCTTTGCCACATATTTCATTTGTCATCTTATTGTGTGAGCATGTTGGTGCATATTTTACTCATTCAAGGACATCCACTTGTTGTTTTGACTGTTTGGCTTCTTTTCTTTTTGCCAAGTGGATGGACAAGAATGCCTAAGGACTTTCTCTAGCTATCTATGCTTTTCTCGTCTCAAACTTTATTCATGCTACATCACAAAATTTGATCAAGTCAGATTCAAACCACTCTGTGTGAGCAGCACTCGGAGTCCCCGATTCGTCATAGACTTAAACTTCCAAAACCTCTTTGTGATTTTCGGTCTGACCGATTCCTCCATTTCGGTCCTACCGAGATCATTAAGTTGATCTAAGTTTTCAATCTCGGTGCAACCGATTTGAACTTTTCGGTCAAACCGAGTTGCTGTAACTGTACACAGTTATGCATCTCGGTGCCACCGAGTTGTTCCACTCGGTCACACCGACAGGGTCGGGCTATATATAGTCACGGGCAAAAATTTGGAAATTCCTCCAAACTCCTTCGCCCGTGCAATAGCTCGCTCTGCCATCCCAGGTCTCCGGATCGTCTCCTCGTCGCCAGCAGCCTCCAGTAGCTGGTCTCCGCCGCCGTCAACGGAATTCGACCCCGCCGTTCTACCGTAGCGAGTTCATCGCCAAGCTAGGGTATGGACTCGATCATTGTGCTATCCTCGTTTGATTCCTAGCACATTGTGTTCTTACTATTTCTTGCCATGGTTGAAACACTCCTATCCACTCTATATAGTCCGTAGATTAGATGAGATTCAAAATTTTAGGGTTAGGTTTCCGTCGAAACCATCTCGGACCCACCGAGTTGAAAAACTCGGTCTCACCGATTTGGCTTATGCCATTGCACTAGTAACTCTCGGTCTGACCGAGAATTGCTAATCGGTGTGACCGATTTTAGGACTTTGTGAAACCCTAGCAGTCTCGGTGCCACCGAACTGTGACTTGGTCCAACCGAGTTCGTCAGTTTAGGTTCCAAAACTGCTTCGGTATCACCGAGTTTGAAAATCGGTTGATCCGAAATGCTTTCTGTGGAAAACTAAAACTGAATTTTTGAATCATTCTTTTGCAAAAATCTCTACATTTTGTGATGCTCATCTATTCTATCTCATCTACAACTCTTCACAGGGTCAGCAGTCAATGTTTGCAGCATGTCAGACCAGAGTGACAGCCAGAACAGGTCAGAAGAGCAAATTGACATGAGCAAGGGCACTAGTCCCTCAAGTTCTACAGATGAAGGGAGCAGAAGCACTCCTAGCAACCTGCCTAAGGCTGCTACCAGGTAAAGGAGGAAGAGAACTTCAGACTCAGAGGATGAGGACTACAAAGCTGAAGAAGATGAGGCTACTTCCAAGAAAGTAGTGCTCAAGAAGGAATATGGCTCAGCACATAGCACAAAGCCTGGACTGAAAAAGAAAGTTCCTGCCAAGAGGACACCAATGCCCAAGGCCAGAAGGTCCACTCAAGTGCCAGAACAGACTGAACCCAAAGAGGCACCTGAAAAGAAAGTCACATCTTCCAAACCCAAGAAAGTTCCCACTAGAGAGACAATGAAGTTTACCATTGAATCAGAGGATGAAGGTGCTCAGGACAAGAAGAAGAAGAGAGCAAGAACCACAACTGCCAAGGTCCTTGGAAAGCCCTCTATGAGAAGAGATTCTGAAGAGGAAGAAGAGGATGCTGCACCAGCACCCAAGGCACCAAAGCTTATGGGTGATGCTATTAGATCAGGGGCTGCAACATCTAAGCCCAAGGAGGCACCCAAAGCTGCCTCCAAGGCCAAGCTTATACCAAAGAGGAATACTAGGAGTATTCCAGCTGCTGAGAAGAACAAGGCCCCAGTGCCAAATGTTGCTGAAGAAGAAGATGAAGAAGGACAGGTCCTAAGGAAGCTCAAGCCCAAGATACCAGACCACAATGATGCCCATCATGTGGCTGAGGACATGAGGATCAGGAAGGACTCAGGGTTGAGGCTATGGAGGATGGAAGATCCATATGCCTCAAGGAGAAGAACTGTTGTTGATTACATGTTCCATACAAAGGAACAGCGGGACTTCTATGAGACAATTCTGTTGGATAAGAAGCCCATAGTTTGTGATATGAGGTGGGTCGACTGGACCTACATCAAGGAAAATGAAGAGCACTATCCTGGGGTGCAAGACAGCTTTGTTGCTTGTGGAGTTGCTGATTTTGTTGGGCAAAAGCTCACCCACTGGAATGATGAACTTATCATGCAATTCTACTCCACAGCACACTTTTATCCAGATGGAAGAATTGTTTGGATGTCTGAAGGTACAAGGTACCAGTCAACTGTTGAGGAATGGGCAAGTCTGATAAATGCCCCAAAGGAAAATGAAGATGACCTGGACATTTATGCAAAGAAGAAGATGGATCACAATTCCATGGCACACATGTACAAGGAGATCCCAGACAAGGCTGTTGAGACACATAAGTTTGGATCAGTCCACTTTCTGCTGTCAGGGCTGCCAACAATCAATTGGATTCTGAGGCACACTTTGTTGCCTAAGTCTGGTGACCACAACATGATCAGAGGGCATGCCATCAACATGTTGCATGTGTTTGATGTGCCACAGAAGTTCAAAGTCATGAGCCTTATGATTGAAACCATTAAGAGGACTGCAGCAGATCAGAAGAGGAGTTGTGGATATGCCCCTCAGATTTAGGAGTTGATAAACTCAAAGATGGGCACAGGGAAATATCAATTGGATAAGGAACATTTTCCACTTTATCCAGACTTTGAGGACAATGAGGTTGTCATGAATGAGAATGATCCATCATCAGTTCAGGCTCAAGAGAAGAAGGAGAAGGCAAGGAAGGAGAAGGCTGCCAAGATGCCAACTCAAGAGGAGGCATCTGAGTATTTCTTGAAGAACAAGCAGGAGCAGCTTGGTTACTTAATAGCATCAACACTGAGGATTGAGAAGGGACTGGCCACCCTCACTCAGAATCAGGAGAGCCTGCAAAGAATCATGGAACTCAAATTCCATGACCTTGATGTCAAAGTAACTGAGATTCAATCTGTTGTGGAGCAGCTGCAGGATGACATGCAGGAGAGGCAGGGCAAGACTACAACTAATGTGTTTGCCAGAGTGCCTAGAGCCCAGAGGTCAGTTGCAGTGCCTATGACAAACACTAGAGCAACATCATCTGCACCAGCTACAGCCCCTACTGCTCCAGTGCAACCAGCTCCAGCATCAACTCCAGCACCCTCTACTTCAACTGAAGCCTTTGTCCTTGGAGTTATCCGGACACCACCACCTGAAGATCAAGCCTGAGAGACGATCTAGCACTATGCATTTTCTATGAACTTTTTGGTAACTTGTTGCCAAAGGGGGAGAAAAATGTATAGATCATAGGCTTCGAGAGAGAGTGTGTTGCTTTTGTTCTCTCTTGCTTTATTTGGTGGTTAAAACTTGTTTGCTTTTGATTGCTTGAGATACTATGCTTGTGAGACATTGATGATCATGTGTTTGATCATAAGCTACACTTATGCATGTTTGATGATATTATGTTATCTATCCTATGTGATCATTCACTTTGCTTGGTGATGAGTGCATGTATTCAATCTTTATTATTTTGAGCGCTCCACCAAGATGTATGTGACATGGAAGAGTAACCCATGAGCCTAATTCATTGTGCATTTGCAGTCCAAAGCAAATCTTAAACTATGCACAAATTTAGGGGGAGCTCTTGATTATCACATACTTCTCAAAGCAACGATGTTATTCAATCTTATTATCATTTGTCGAAGCTTTGATCTATATGTTGACATCAGTTACCAAAAAGGGGGATATTGAAAGTGCAACTATCCCTAGGTGGTTTTGGTAATTCATAACAACATATAGCTCATTGAGCTAATGCTATTCCAAGACTATTATTTCAGGAAAGCTCAATGAATGGCATGGCATGGATGATGAAAGTGGATCCCTCAAAATACTAAGGACAAAGGATTGGCTCAAGCTCAAAAGCTCAAGACTCTTCATTTTATATTTTAGTGATCCAAGATCACATTGAGTCTATAGGAAAAGCCAATACTATCAAGGAGGGATGAGGTGTTGCTTAATGAGCCTCTTGCTTCATGTGCTTAGTGATATGCTCCAAAACCCTCAGCTACTTTCCCACATCCACAAATGACCTAATCCTAAAGCCAAAATTGGTCACACCGATTCTTCCTATCCGGCACCACCGATTCCAAAGGTCATAGCCACTGCCACAAACCCTAAGCAAATCGGTCTTACCGATAGGGATCTCGGTCTCACCGAGATGGGATTGTGATCTCTATGTTTCCCTTCGTAATGTTTTGGTCTAACCGAAGTGAGCGATCGGTCCCACCTAGATTGCAATGTAAACTCTTTGTTTCCTTTTTGTAACATTTCAGTCTCACCGAAAAGAGCAAATCGGTCCCACCGAGTTTACCTGACCAACTCTCTGGAAAGCTTATTACCAAAATCGGTCTCACCAAGTTTTTGTAATCGGTCTTACCGAGATTACGTTATGCCCTAACCCTAACCGAATCGGTCTCACCGAGTTGCATGTCAGTCCCACCGAAAATCCTAACGGTCACTAGGTTTGCTAAATCGGTCCGACCGAGTCTGTTGAATCGGTCCCGCCGAGTTTGGTAAGTTGTGTGTAATGGTTAGATTTTGTGTGGAGGCTATATATACTCCTCCACCTCCTCTTCATTCATGGAGAGAGCCATCAGAACAAACCTACACTTCTAACTTACCATTTCTGAGAGAGAACCACCTACTCATGTGTTGAGGCCAAGATATTCCATTCCTACCATATGAATCTTGATATCTAGCCTTCCCCAAGTTGCTTTCCACTCACATCTTCTTTCCACCAGATCCAAAACCTATGAGAGAGAGTTGAGTGTTGGGGAGACTATCATTTGAAGCACAAGAGTAAGGAGTTCATCATCAATGCACCATTTGTTACTTCTTGGAGAGTGGTGTCTCCTAGATTGGCTAGGTGTCACTTGGGAGCCTCCGACAAGATTGTGGAGTTGAACCAAGGAGTTTGTAAGGGCAAGGAGATCGCCTACTTCGTGAAGATCTACCGCTAGTGAGGCAAGTCCTTCGTGGGCGACGGCCATGGTGGGATAGACAAGGTTGCTTCTTTGTGGACCCTTCGTGGGTGGAGCCCTCCATGGACTCACGCAACCGTTACCCTTCGTGGGTTGAAGTCTCCATCAACGTGGACGTACGATAGCACCACCTATCGGAACCACGCCAAAAACATCTGTGTCTCCAATTGCGTTTGAATCCTCCAAACCCTTCCCTTTACTTTCTTGCAAGTTGCATGCTTTAATTTCCGCTGCCTATATACTCTTTGCATGCTTGCTTGAATAGTGTGATGATTGCTTGACTTGTCCTAAATAGCTAAAATCTGCCAAACTCTAAAATTGGGAAAAGGTTAAGTTTTAATTGGTCAAGTAGTCTAATCACCCCCCCTCTAGACATACTTCAAGGTCCTACAGACTCCAAATTCTTGGGACACCTTCTAGGCAAAGTTGATTCATCATCAGTCCCATAATCATCAAAATTCATATTGCAAAACATAGATCTAATCGGAGACGCATCAATAACTTTAAGATCCTCATCATTATTTTCATGGAAACTAGAAGAACACGTTTTTATAAAGCTTTCTTTTTTAGCACGCAATCTAGCGGTTCTTTCCTTACAATCATCAATGGAAATTCTCATTACTTTGAGAGACTCATTGATATCATGCTTAGGAGGGGAAGATCTAATTTTAAGAGAATCAACATCAAGCGAAAGTCTATCAACGTTCCTAGCCAAATCATCAACTTTGAGCAATTTTTCTTCAAGCAAAGCATTAAAATTCTTTTGGGAAATCATAAATTCTTTCACACTATTCTCAAAATCAGAGGGCATCTTATTAAAATTACCATAAGAATTATTGTAGGAATTTCCATAATTATTTGAGGAATTACTAGGGAACGATCTAGCATCAAAATTTCCTCTATAAGCATTGTTTCCAAAACTATTCCTACCAACAAAATTCACATCCATAGATTCATTACTATTCTCAATCAAGGAAGACAAAGGCATATCATTGGGATCAATAGGAGTATTTTTAGTAGCAAACATCTTCATAAGTTCATCCATCTTTTCACTCAAAACATTGATTTCTTCTATAGCATGCACTTTTTTACTAGAAGATCTTTCAGTGTGCCATTGAGAATAATTAGCCATAATATTATCAAGAAGTTTTGTAGCATCTCCTAATGTAATTTCCATAAACGTGCCTCCCGCGGCCGAATCTAAGAGATTTCTAGAAGCAAAGTTCAAACCGGCATAAAAATTTTGTATGATCATCCATAAATTCAAACCATGAGTAGGGCAATTGCGAAGCATCAATTTCCTTCTTTCCCAAGATTGGGCAACATGCTCATGATCAAGTTGTTTAAAATTCATATTATCGTTCCTAAGAGTGATGATCTTAGCGGGAGGAAAATATTTAGAGATAAAAGCATCTTTGCACTTGTTCCAAGAATCAATACTATTTTTAGGCAAAGACAAAAACCAAACTTTAGCACGATCTCTAAGTGAAAACGGAAATAACTTCAATTTGACAATATTGTTATCCGTATCTTTCTTCTTTTACATATGACACAAATTAAACCCGGGCATGGGCAGCCCGGCCACCAGGCCCGAGCCCGGCCCGAAAAACCCGGGCCGGGCCGGGCCGGGCTTGACATTCGGGCCGGGCTCGGGCTTTGTTTTGCAGCCCGAAAGATAGTTCGGGCCGGGCTCGGGCTTCAATTTTTCCGTATTTTGGGCCAGGCTTTCGGGCTTCGGGCTGGGCTTGCACGTGTGCGTACTAAAAAACAGCATTCGGGCCAGGCTTTCGGGCTTCGGGCTTGATTTTGGGCCGGGCTCGGGCTTGAAAATATGGAGTATTTCGGGCTTTGGGCCGGGCTCGGGCGTGAGAAATGAAGGTCGGGCTTTTATAAGCCCGGCCCGAAACCCGGCACGGCCCGACGTTTGCCCAGGTTTAACACAAATCAACAAAATTGTTTAGATGAGTAGCGTCATCTTCACTAGGAAGGCCGGCAAATTGATCTTTCATAACAAGATTCAGCAAAGCGGTATTGATTTCACAAGACTCAACATCATTAAGAGGAGCAATCGGAGTACTAAGGAAATCATTATTATTGGTATTCGAGAAATCACACAATTTGGTATTGTCTTGCGCCATGGCAACAAGTAATCCAACACACAAGCAAACAGAAAAACGGCAAGCGAAAAAGAGAGGAGGAGATTGGGAAAGAGAGGGCGAATAAAACGGCAAGGGTGAAGTGGGGGAGAGGAAAACGAGAGGCAAATGGCAAATAATGTAAATGCGAGGGAGATGGGTTTGTGATGGGTACTTGGTATGTCTTGACTTGAGCGAAGACCTCCCCGGCAACGGTGCCAGAAATCCTTCTTGCTACGTCTTGAGCTTGCGTTGGTTTTCCTCGAAGAGGAGAGGGTGATGCAGCAAGTGCAGCGTAAGTATTTCCCTCAGTTTTGAGAACCAAGTTATCAATCCAGTAGGAGGCTCCTCAAAAGTCCCACGCACCTACACAAACAAACTGAGAACTCGCAACCAACGCAATAAAGGGGTTGTCAATCCCTTCACGGCCACTTGCGAAAGTGAGATCTAATAAAGATAATATGATAAGATAAATATATTTTTGGCATTTTATAATATAGATGCAAAAAGTAAAGATGCAAATAAAGGTAGATTGGAAGCAAATATGATAAGAGATAGACCCGGGGGCCATAGGTTTCACTAGAGGCTTCTCTCAAGATAGCATAAGTATTACGGTGGGTGAACAAATTACTGTCGAGCAATTGATAGAAAAGCGCATAGTTATGAGATTATCTAGGCATGATCATGTATATATACATCACGTCCATAACAAGTAGACCGACTCCTGCCTGCATCTACTACTATTACTCCACACATCGATCGACTCCTGCCTGCATCTAGAGTATTAAGTTCATAAGAACATAGTAATGCATTAAGCAAGATGACATGATGTAGAGGGATAAACTCATGCAATATGATATAAACCCCATCTTGTTATCCTCGATGGCAACAATACAATACGTGCCTTGCAACCCTTTCTGTCATTGGGTAAGGACACCGCAAGATTGAACCCAAAGCTAAGCACTGCTCCCATGGCAAGAAAGATCAATCTAGTAGGCAAACCAAACTGATAATTCGAAGAGACTTGCAAAGATAACTCAATCATACATAAAAGAATTCAGAGAAGATTCAAATATTATTCATAGATAAACTTGATCATAAACCCACAATTCATCGGATCTCGACAAACACACCGCAAAAAGAGTTTACATCGAATAGATCTCCACAAGAGAGGGGGAGAACATTGTATTGAGATCCAAAGAGAGAGAAGAAGCCATCTAGCTAATAACTATGGACCCGTAGGTCTGTGGTAAACTACTCACAACTCATCAGAGGGGCAAGGATGTTGATGTAGAGACCCTCCATGGTTGATTCCCCCTCCGGCAGAGTGCCGGCGAAGGCTCCAAGATGGGATATCGCGAATACAGAAGGTTACGGCGGTGGAAATTGTGTTTTGTGGTGCCCCCGGATGTTTTCGGGGTACGTAGGTATATATAGGAGGAAGAAGTACGTCAGTGGCCGCCCGAGGGGCCCACGAGACAGGGGGCGCACCCTACAGGGGGGCATGACCCCCTATCTCGTGGGGTCCTCAGGAGCTTCTTGACTTGCACTCCAAGCTCTCCGGATCACGTTCGTTCCAAAAATCACGCTCCCGAAGGTTTGATTCCGTTTGGACTCCATTTGATATTCCTTTTCTTCGAAATACTGAAATAGGCAAAAAAACAGCAATATGGGTTGGGCCTCTGGTTAGTAGGTTAGTCCCAAAAATGATATAAATATGTAAAATAAAGCCCATAAACATCCAAAAGGGGTAATATAATAGCATGGAACAATCAAAAATTATAGATACGTTGGAGACGTATCACTGGCATGAGGAACTTGCACACTCGCGAAGAAGAAGCATGTCGTGGGCATCGAAGGCGTCAAGTTCAAGAAGGATCATCTATGTGGTGCCTGCAAAGCTGGAAAGATGACTAGGGCCAAGCATCCCTCGAAGACAATCATGACTACATCTCAACCCTTCGAGCTGCTACACATGGACTTATTTGGCCCTACTCACTACTCTACTCTCACTACCACTGCTTGCCTCTATGGCTTTGTCATTGTTGATGATTATTCAAGATATACTTGGGTGCATATAATCCTCTACAAGAATGAAGTGTAGGATGTCTTTAGACGCTTTGCAAATCGTGCCATGACGAACTATGGCGTCAAGATCAAGCATATCAGAAGTGATAACTACACTGAGTTCAAGAACACCGGCCTCGACCTTTATCTGGATACTATGGTCATGAGTTCTCTACTCCATACACACCTCGGCAGAATGGCATCGTGTAGCGCAAGAACAGAACCCTTATTGAGATGGCCCGAACAATGCTCGATGAGTACAAGACTCCACGGAAGTTCTGGCCTGGAGCCATTGATAATGCATGCCACGTCATCAACCGTGTTTATCTTCACAAGCTTCTGAAGAAAACATCCTATGAACTCCTAACTGGTAAGAAGACAAATGTAAGCTACTTCAAAGTATTTGGTGCAAGGTGCTGGATCAAGGATCCACATCACACTTCAAAATTTGCACCGAAAGCACATGAAGGTTTTATGCTTGGTTACGGAAAGGATTCGCACTCCTACAGAGTCTTCAACCTCTTTCACTATAAAGTGGTTGAAACTGTGGATGTGCGGTTCAATGAGACTAATGGCTCGCAAGGGGAGCACCTACCAAATGTGCTACATGAAGTACCTCCCAGTGAATCAATCAAGCAAATGGGAATTGGAGAAATCATACCTTCTGAGGCTCACACTGAAGAGGAACTGATCATTTCTGCACCTAATCAACCTGAAGACAATGCTCAGCTTGAAGACAACCCTCCAAATGATGACATTGATCAGCAAGAGCAAAATCTTCGTCCTGTTCATCCTCGAGTTGCAAATGAAGTACAGATTGAGAAGATAATAGACAACATCAATGCACTTGGTCCACTCACTCGTTCAAGAGCAACACAAAGAGCAACACAGCTAACAAACTTCTGTGGGCATTTTGCATTCGTCTCAATCTCTAAACCCAAGAAAGTTGCTGAAGCCTTCATGGAACCTGAATGGATTCAAGCCATGCAAGAAGAGCTTCAACAGTTCGAGCTGAACAATGTGTGGGAATTAGTCAAGCGTCCTAATCCTCATAAGCACAATATCATTGGCACCAAATGGATATATTGCAACAAGCAAGATGAGCATGGTCAAGTTGTCAAAAACAAGGCTCGTCTTGTTGCTCAAGGATATACTCAAGTGGAAGGAATTGACTTCGATGAAACATTTGCTCCGGTGGCTAGGCTTGAAGCCATTCGCATACTGCCAGCCTATGCAAATCATCACAACATACTTCTGTATCAAATGGATGTGAAGAGTGCCTTTCTCAATGGGAAGATTGAAGAAGAAGTATATCTTGCACAACCTCCTGGTTTTGAAGATCCAAAACATCCTGATATGGTGTACAAGCTCAACAAGGCATTGTATGGCCTCAAACAAGCCCCTCGTGCTTGGTATGACACAGTCAAAGACTTCCTGAAGAGCAAAGCCTTCAAACCTGGTTCATTAGATCCTACACTCTTCACAAAGACATATGATGGTGAACTATTTGTGTGCCAAATCTATGTGGATGACATTATCTTCGACTGCACAAACAAGAAATACAGTGATGAGTTTGGACACGTGATGCAAGAGCAATATCAGATGTCCATGATGTTGGAAATATGCCCTAGAGGCAATAATAAAAGTATTATTATATTTCATTGTTCATGATAATTGTCTTTTATTCATGCTATAACTGTATTATCCGGAAATCGTAATACACGTGTGAATACTTAGACCACACTATGTCCCTGGTAAGCCTCTAGTTGACCAGCTCGTTGTGATCAACAGATAGTCATGGTTTCCTGACTATGGACATTGGATGTCGTTGATAACGGGATCACATCATTAGGAGAATGATGTGATGGACAAGACCCAATCCTAAGCATAGCATAAAAGATCGTGTAGTTCGTTTTGCTAGAGCTTTGCAAGTGTCAAGTATCTCTTCCTTCGACCATGAGATCGTGTAACTCCCGGATACCGTAAGAGTGCCTTGGGTGTATCAAACGTCACAACGTAACTGGGTGACTATAAAGGTGCATTACAGGTATCTCCGAAAGTAGCTGTTGGGTTGACACGGATCGAGACTGGGATTTGTCACTCCGTATAACGGAGAGGTATCTCTGGGCCCACTCGGTAATGCATCATCATATTGAGCTCAATGTGACCAAGGTGTTGGACACGGGATCATGCATTACGGTACGAGTAAAGTGACTTGCCGGTAACGAGACTGAACAAGGTATTGGGATACCGACGATCGAGTCTCGGGCAAGTAACGTACCGATTGACAAAGGGAATTGCATACAGGGTTTGATCGAATCCTCGACATCGTGGTTCATCCGATGACAACATCGAGGAGCATGTGGGAGCCATCATGGGTATCCAGATCCCGCTGATGGTTATTGACTGAGAGCGTCTCGGTCATGTCTGCATGTCTCCCGAACCCGTAGGGTCTACACACTTAAGGTTCGGTGACGCTAGGGTTATGAAGATATGTATATGCAGAAACCCGAATGTTGTTCGGAGTCCCGGATGAGATCCCGGACGTCATGAGGAGTTCCGGAATGGTCCGGAGGTAAAGAATTATATATAGGAAGTGCTATTTCGGGCATCGGGACAAGTTTCGGGGTTATCGGTATTGTACCGGGACCACCGGAAGGGTCCCGGGGGTCCACCGGGTGGGGCCACCTGTTCCGGGGGGCCACATGGGCTGTAGGGGGTGCGCCTTGGCCATCATGGGCCAAGGGCACCAGCCCCTATAGGCCCATGCGCCTAGGGTTTCCCCCTAGGAGGAGTCCTAGTGGTGGAAGGCACCCCTAGGTGCCTTGGGGGGGAGGGAAACCTCCCCTAGGCCCCCCCCCCCCTAGTAGATCTCATCTACTAGGGCCGGCGCCCCCCCTGGCACCCCTATATATAGTGGGGGAGAGGAGGGACTTCATACACCAGCCCCTGGCGCCTCCACCTCCCCCCGTTACGTCTCTCCCTCGTAGTCTCGGCGAAGCCCTGCTGCTGTGACGCCCTGCATCCACCACCACGCCGTCGTGCTGCTGGATCTTCATCAACCTCTCCTTCCCCCTTGCTGGATCAAGAAGGAGGAGACTTCTCCCGTCCCGTACGTGTGTTGAACGCGGAGGTGCCGTCCGTTCAGCGCTGGTCATCGGTGATTTGGATCACGTCGAGTACGACTACATCATCACCTTGCAAGCTTCCGCACGCGATCTACAAGTGGTATGTAGATGCAAACTCTCTCCCTAGACTCGTTGCTTAGATGAACTCATAGATGGATCTTGGTGAAACCGTAGGAAAATTTTTAATTTTCTGCAACGTTCCCCAACAGTGGCATCATGAGCTAGGTCTATGCGTAGTTCTCTTTGCACGAGTAGAACACAACTTTGTTGTGGGCGTGGATTTTGTCATCTTACTTGCCTCTACTAGTCTTTTCTTGCTCAACGGTATTGTGGGATGAAGCGGCCCGGACCAACCTTACACGTACACTTACGTGAGACCGGTTGCACCGACTGACATGCACAAGTTGCATAAGGTGGCTGGCGGGTGTCTGTCTCTCCCACCTTAGTTGGAGCGGAATCGATGAACAGGGCCCTTATGAAGGGTAAATAGAAGTTGACAAAATCACGTTGTGGTGATTCGTAGGTAAGAAAACGTTCTTGCTAGAACCCAATTGCAGCCACGTAAAAGATGCAACAACAATTAGAGGACGTCTAACTTGTTTTTGCAGCGATTGATCATGTGATGTGATATGGCCAGAAGTTGTGATGAATGATGAATTGTAATGTATGAGATCATGTTCTTTGTAATAGGATTCACGACTTGCATGTCGATGAGTATGACAACCGGCAGGAGCCATAGGAGTTGTCATTATTTTTTGTATGACCTGCGTGTCATTGAATAACGTCATGTAAACTACTTTACTTTATTGCTAAACGTTAGTCATAGAAGTAGAAGTAGTCGTTGGCGTGACAACTTCATGAAGACACGATGATGGAGATCATGATGATGGAGATCATGGTGTCAAGCCGGTGACAAGATGATCATGGAGCCCCGAAGATGAAGATCAATGGAGCTATATGATATTGGCCATATCATGTCAGAACTATATAATTGCATGTGATGTTTATTATGTATTATGCATCTTGTTTACTTAGGACGACGGTAGTAAATAAGATGATCCCTTATAAAATTTCAAGAAGTGTTCTCCCCTAACTGTGCACCGTTGCTACAGTTCGTCGTTTCTAAGCACCACGTGATGATCGGGTGTGATGGATTCTTACGTTCACATACAACGGGTGTAAGACAGTTTTACACAGCGAAAACACTTAGGGTTAACTTGACGAGCCTAGCATGTGCAGACATGGCCTCGGAACACGGAGACCGAAAGGTCGAACACGAGTCGTATGGAAGATACGATCAACATGAAAATGTTCACTGACGATGACTAGTCCGTCTCACGTGATGATCGGACACGGGCTAGTCGACTCGGATCGTGTAACACTTAGATGACTAAAGGGATGTCTAATCTAAGTGGGAGTTCATAATTTGACTAGAACTTTATTATCATGAACTTAGTCTACAACCTTTGCAAATATGTCTTGTAGATCAATGGCCAACGCTAATGTCAACATGAACTTCAACGCGTTCCTAGAGAAAACCAAGCTGAAAGATGATGGCAGCAACTATACGGACTGGGTCCGGAACCTGAGGATCATCCTCATAGCTGCCAGGAAACAATATGTCCTAGAAGGACCGCTAGGTGACGCTCCCGTCCCAGAGAACCAAGACATTATGAATGCTTGGCAGTCTCGCGCTGATGATTACTCCCTCGTTCAGTGCGGCATGCTTTACAGCTTGGAACCGGGGCTCCAAAAGCGTTTTGAGCATCACGGAGCATATGAGATGTTCGAAGAGCTGAAACTAGTTTTCCAAGCTCATGCCCGGGTCGAGAGATATGATGTCTCCGACAAGTTCTACAGTTGTAAGATGGAGGAAAACAGTTCTGTCAGTGAGCACATCCTGAAGATGTCTGGGTTGCACAACCGTATGACCCAGCTGAACATTAACCTCCCAGATGAGGCGGTCATTGACAGAATCCTCCAGTCGCTCCCACCAAGCTACAAGAGCTTTGTGATGAACTACAACATGCAGGGAATGGAAAAGACCATTCCTGAAGTGTTCTCGATGCTGAAGTCAGCAGAGGCTGAAATCAAGAAAGAACATCAAGTGTTGATGGTCAATAAGACCACTAGGTTCAAGAAGGGCAAGGGTAAGAAGAACTTCAAGAAAGACGGCAAAGATGTTGCCGCGCCTGGTAAGCCAGTTACCGGGAAGAAGTCAAAGAATGGACCCAAGCCTGAGACTGAGTGCTTTTATTGCAAGGGGAAGGGTCACTGGAAGTGGAACTGCCCCAAATACTTAGCGGATAAGAAGGCCGGCAACACCAAAGGTATATTTCATATACATGTGATTGATGTGTACCTTACCAGTACTCGTAGTAACTCCTGGGTATTTGATACCGGTGCCGTTGCTCATATTTGTAACTCACAGCAGGAGCTGCGGAATAAATGGAGACTGGCGAAGGACGAGGTGACGATGCGCGTCGGGAATGGTTCCAGAGTCGATGTGATCGCCGTCGGCACGCTGCCTCTATATTTACCTACGGGATTAGTTTTGAACCTTAATAATTGTTATTTAGTGCCAAGTTTGAGCATGAACATTGTATCTGGATCTCGTTTAATACGAGATGGCTACTCATTTAAGTCTGAGAATAATGGTTGTTCGATTTATATGAGAGATATGTTTTATGGTCATGCTCCGATGGTCAATGGTTTATTCTTAATGAATCTCGAGCGTAATATTACACATGTTCATAGTGTAGATGCCAAAAGATTTAAAATTGATAACGATAGTCCCACATACTTGTGGCACTGCCGCCTTGGTCACATTGGTGTCAAGCGCATGAAGAAGCTCCATGCCGATGGACTTTTAGAGTCTCTTGATTATGAATCGTTTGACACGTGCGAACCATGCCTCTTGGGCAAAATGACCAAGACTCCGTTCTCCGGAACAATGGAGCGAGCAACCAACTTGTTGGAAATCATACATACCGATGTGTGCGGTCCAATGAGCGTTGAGGCTCGCGGAGGATATCGTTATGTTCTCACTCTCACAGATGACTTGAGTAGATATGGGTATGTCTACTTAATGAAACACAAGTCTGAGACCTTTGAAAAGTTCAAGGAATTTCAGAATGAGGTGGAGAATCAACGTGACCGAAAGATAAAATTCTTACGATCAGATCGTGGAGGAGAATACTTAAGTCACGAATTTGGTACACACTTAAAGAAATGTGGAATCGTTTCACAGCTCACGCCGCCTGGAACACCTCAGCGAAACGGTGTGTCCGAACGTCGTAATCGCACTCTATTGGATATGGTGCAGTCTATGATGTCTCTTACCGATTTACCGCTATCATTTTGGGGATACGCTCTAGAGACAGCTACATTCACTTTAAATAGGGCACCGTCTAAATCCGTTGAGACGACACCGTATGAATTATGGTTTGGAAAGAAACCTAAGCTATCGTTTCTAAAAGTTTGGGGATGCGAAGCTTATGTCAAGAAACTTCAACCTGAAAAGCTCGAACCCAAGTCGGAAAAATGCGTATTCATAGGATACCCTAAGGAAACTGTAGGGTATACCTTCTACTTAAGATCCGAAGGCAAGATCTTTGTTGCCAAGAACGGATGCTTTCTGGAAAAAGAGTTTCTCTCGAAAGAAGTAAGTGGGAGGAAAGTAGAACTCGATGAAGTACTACCTCTTGAGCGGGATAGTGACGCAGCACAGGAAACCGTCCCTGTGATGCCCACACCAACTGAAGAAGAAAACCATGATAATGATCAAGGGACTTCGGATCGAGTTACTGCTGAACTTCGTAGGTCCACAAGGACACGTTCCGCACCAGAGTGGTACGGCAACCCTGTCCTGGAAATCATGTTGTTAGACAACAATGAACCTTCGAACTATGAAGAAGCAATGGCGGGCCCGGATTCCAACAAATGGCTTGAAGCCATGAAATCCGAGATAGAATCCATGTATGAAAACAAAGTATGGACTTTGACAGACTTGCCCGATGATCGGCGAGCGATAGAAAACAAATGGATCTTTAAGAAGAAGACGGACGCGGATGGTAATGTTACCATCTATAAAGCTCGACTTGTCGCTAAGGGTTATCGACAGGTTCAAGGGATTGACTACGACGAGACATTCTCTCCCGTAGCGAAGCTAAAGTCCGTCCGAATCATGTTAGCAATTGCCGCATACTATGATTATGAGATATGGCAGATGGACGTCAAAACAGCATTCCTTAACGGGCATCTTAAGGAAGAACTGTATATGATGCAGCCGGAAGGTTTTGTCGATCCTCGGAACGCTAACAAAGTATGCAAGCTCCAGCGATCCATTTATGGACTGGTGCAAGCATCTCGGAGTTGGAACATTCGCTTTGATGAGATGATCAAAGCGTTTGGGTTTATGCAGACTTATGGAGAAGCCTGCGTTTACAAGAAAGTGAGTGGGAGCTCTGTAGCATTTCTCATATTATATGTAGATGACATACTCCTGATGGGAAATAATATAGAATTTCTGGACAGCATTAAGGCCTACTTGAATAAGTGTTTTTCAATGAAGGACCTTGGAGAAGCTGCTTATATATTAGGCATCAAGATCTATAGAGATAGATCGAGACGCCTCATAGGTCTTTCACAAAGCACATACCTTGATAAGATTTTGAAGAGATTCAGAATGGATCAGTCCAAGAAGGGGTTCTTGCCTATGTTACAAGGTATGAGACTGAGCTCAGCTCAGTCACCGACCACGGCAAAAGATAAAGAAGAGATGAGTGTCATCCCCTATGCTTCAGCCATAGGATCTATTATGTATGCCATGCTGTGTACCAGACCCGATGTAAACCTTGCCGTAAGTTTGGTAGCAAGATACCAAAGTAATCCCGGCAAGGAACACTGGACAGCGGTCAAGAATATCCTGAAGTACCTGAAAAGGACAAAGGACATGTTTCTCGTTTATGGAGGAGACGAAGAGCTCGTCGTAAAGGGTTACGTCGACGCTAGCTTCGACTCAGATCTGGATGACTCTAAGTCACAAACCGGATACGTGTATATGTTGAATGGTGGAGCAGTAAGCTGGTGCAGCTGCAAGCAGAGCGTCGTGGCGGGATCTACGTGTGAAGCGGAGTACATGGCAGCCTCGGAGGCAGCACATGAAGCGATTTGGGTGAAGGAGTTCATCACCGACCTAGGAGTCATACCCAATGCGTCGGGGCCGATCAAACTCTTCTGTGACAACACTGGAGCTATTGCCCTCGCAAAGGAGCCCAGGTTTCACAAGAAGACCAGGCACATCAAGCGTCGTTTCAACTCCATCCGTGAAAATGTTCAAGATGGAGACATAGAGATTTGCAAAGTGCACACGGATCTGAATGTCGTAGATCCGCTGACTAAACCTCTCTCGTGTGCAAAACATGATCAACACCAGAACTCTATGGGTGTTCGATTCATCACAATGTAACTAGATTGGTGACTCTAGTGCAAGTGGGAGACTGTTGGAAATATGCCCTAGAGGCAATAATAAAAGTATTATTATATTTCATTGTTCATGATAATTGTCTTTTATTCATGCTATAACTGTATTATCCGGAAATCGTAATACACGTGTGAATACTTAGACCACACTATGTCCCTGGTAAGCCTCTAGTTGACCAGCTCGTTGTGATCAACAGATAGTCATGGTTTCCTGACTATGGACATTGGATGTCGTTGATAACGGGATCACATCATTAGGAGAATGATGTGATGGACAAGACCCAATCCTAAGCATAGCATAAAAGATCGTGTAGTTCGTTTTGCTAGAGCTTTGCAAGTGTCAAGTATCTCTTCCTTCGACCATGAGATCGTGTAACTCCCGGATACCGTACGGGTGCCTTGGGTGTATCAAACGTCACAATGTAACTGGGTGACTATAAAGGTGCATTACAGGTATCTCCGAAAGTAGCTGTTGGGTTGACACGGATCGAGACTGGGATTTGTCACTCCGTATGACGGAGAGGTATCTCTGGGCCCACTCGGTAATGCATCATCATATTGAGCTCAATGTGACCAAGGTGTTGGACACGGGATCATGCATTACGGTACGAGTAAAGTGACTTGCCGGTAACGAGACTGAACAAGGTATTGGGATACCGACGATCGAGTCTCGGGCAAGTAACGTACCGATTGACAAAGGGAATTGCATACAGGGTTTGATCGAATCCTCGACATCGTGGTTCATCCGATGACAACATCAAGGAGCATGTGGGAGCCATCATGGGTATCCAGATCCCGCTGATGGTTATTGACTGAGAGCGTCTCAGTCATGTCTGCATGTCTCCCGAACCCGTAGGGTCTACACACTTAAGGTTCGGTGACGCTAGGGTTATGAAGATATGTATATGCAGAAACCCGAATGTTGTTCGGAGTCCCGGATGAGATCCCGGACGTCACGAGGAGTTCCGGAATGGTCCGGAGGTAAAGAATTATATATAGGAAGTGCTATTTCGGGCATCGGGACAAGTTTCGGGGTTATCGGTATTGTACCGGGACCACCGGAAGGGTCCCGGGGGTCCACCGGGTGGGGCCACCTGTCCCAGGGGGCCACATGGGCTGTAGAGGGTGCGCCTTGGCCATCATGGGCCAAGGGCACCAGCCCCTATAGGCCCATGCGCCTAGGGTTTCCCCCTAGGAGGAGTCCTAGTGGTGGAAGGCACCCCTAGGTGCCTTGGGGGGGAGGGAAACCTCCCCTAGGCCGCCGCCCCCCTAGTAGATCTCATCTACTAGGGCCGGCGCCCCCCCTGGCACCCCTATATATAGTGGGGGAGAGGAGGGACTTCATACACCAGCCCCTGGCGCCTCCACCTCCCCCCGTTACGTCTCTTCCTCGTAGTCTCGGCGAAGCCCTGCTGCTGTGACGCCCTGCATCCACCACCACGCCGTCGTGCTGCTGGATCTTCATCAACCTCTCCTTCCCCCTTGCTGGATCAAGAAGGAGGAGACGTCTCCCGTCCCGTATGTGTGTTGAACGCGGAGGTGCCGTCCGTTCGGCGCTGGTCATCGGTGATTTGGATCACGTCGAGTACGACTACATCATCACCTTGCAAGCTTCCGCACGCGATCTACAAGTGGTATGTAGATGCAAACTCTCTCCCTAGACTCGTTGCTTAGATGAACTCATAGATGGATCTTGGTGAAACCGTAGGAAAAATTTTAATTTTCTGCAACGTTCCCCAACACATGATGGGTGAGCTGAAGTTCTTCCTGGGTCTCCAAATCCGTCAGCAACGCAACGACATCTTCATATCTCAAGAAAAATATCTCAAAGATTGCCTGAAGAAGTTTGGAATGCAAGACTGCAAAGGATACACAACGCCAATGCCAACCAAAAGTCATATGGGTCCCGACGCCAATGGTAAAGAGTTTGATCAAAAGAATTCTTACAGAGTCACATAAATTCTCCTGAAGCCAGTTCTTGTCTGACCATCCACCGGAAGCCTTTGCTAGCCTTGAAGCCATTCAGTTTAAGCTTCATGGCTACTGAGAAGTCAGCAAGAAAGGGTGGCAGACAGCGCCGTGGGAACACTTCCAACAATTTGTCACCTGATCTGCACGAACTGTACAAGACAGACCCAGAGGAAACCTATGGAGAATGCAAGAATCGAATCCAATGGATTCGAAGATATTGGGCTGAGGAATGGTACAAGTACAGTTTTGTCACTGCTGAGTATGCCGAGAAGAATGACATCAAGCGACCCTGGGGAGATATCCTATACAAAAATCTTCCTCCCAGGTCCAAGACTGAAGCTATTGAACAAGGATTCTATCCGTGCATGGTTCGCGGAGCACAGCCAGAGAATGCTGACCCTTCTTCTCTGTTGTGGTGTCGCGAACACAATATGTTCAAGCGCAATTACAAATTCGCCAAAGACTCTGCTGTGAAGAACAAGAAAGCATTTGGACTTGACTTCAACCCATGTCCATCTGCTCCTCGGGAAGATGGCACCCGTGAAGCCAATGAAAACAGAATCGGCCCCTTCTACAACCTCGAAGGCCTCGTCACTCACATTGTCGTCCAAGGTGCAAATGTGGATCACTCTGCCGATGAAGCTGATACTGATGATGCGCCAGCTCCTCCTCCTAAGCCGCAGAAGCAGAAGAAAACTAAGGCTTCAAAACCTTTTGCTGCTTCAAAAGCTTCATGAGCAAAGCCATTGGCAACTGCCCCTCCTGCTCCAAGTATCAATTCTGAAGATCTCTAGCATCTCCAAGAAGAAAGAGAAGCCCCAGAAGAAACATGTTCAGAGTTCTGGTCAAGCCCTGACACCTGCTGCCGTTCTGAGGAACGAAACTGAAGCCATTAAGCTGTCAACTAATGATGAGTGCAGTGATGATGCCCTTGAGCAGCTGATTAAGAGCAAGCAAGAGGCGGAGATCTTCAATGACCTGCCCCTCTTTGATGTGAACATTCTGGATAACTTCATTGATGAGTGGTTTGACAACCCAAATCTCAGCTTTGATGATCTTCAGCTCCCAATTGGCATCAGCATCGCCTTCCAAGGCACCATTGCTCCTGAGCTGGCTCTGGCTCAAAGAATTGTTGAACTAAAAAATAAGATTGACTATGAGAAAGACCAGTTCAAGAAGCATGTGGCCAAGCTCAGTGTTGCTGATGTTCAAAACTTCAAGCTGATGTTGCATGACCTCAAGGAAGCATTTCGAAAGAAGCATGAAGAAGCAAAAGGTTCACACGAGCAAATGAAGAATCTAGTTGCCAAGTGTGTTCAAGCTTACAATGAAGCTGAGAAGCGCAAGGCACTTGGGCGTCCTGGCATAGACCCCAAGCTGGCTGCCAAGAAGAAGAAGCCTATTGTGGCCCAAGCTGAAACACCAAGGCGGGAAGAACCTCGCATTGTCTTCTCTACCAGTATGACAGGCTCGAAGCCTAAGGTCCCCACAGTGGCTTCAGAACGGAAGAAAACCAAGGCAGCTGAAGCCGAAGCCAGAAAGCGCAAACTCAAGAACACCACTGACGATGCTCCACCCACCAAGAAAAGAAAGACCAAGAAGAAAGATAGGGCTGCCCCCATAGAGCCCCTCGTTGTCGAGCCCATCTCCGTTGCTCGTCCAGCATCCGAACACCAAGAGTGTCAATTGATAGTTCACGAGCCTGCTTCCACAAAGGCTCCTAAAGCTGAAGAAGTTCCAGACGTTGACCCCATCACGGATGAAGACATTGGTCCCCAAGAAAATGTAGATGATGATGAAGCCCTTCCTCAAATAGAGCGCCAAACGGTATCATCGCCTGTTCTCACGAACAACGAACTCATCAGTATTGGTTGTCCCTTGACGCCAATCTCTCAGGATGCCTCATGGGTTGATCGCCCCCAACCAGCTACACCAAGTCAAGATTCACCACGAACTCCCCCATCTCAAGTCACCAATCCGGTGCTTGATGATGATGACGACTATGTGGTCCATCCCACTCCTACTCCAAAGGTGTTGCCAGCATTTTGCAGGCTTCGCAAAGAACCAAGGCCACAAGTCGCTCAATTGAGCGTTCCAGAAGGAGAAGTGCAACCCAACGTGGCAACACAACTAGAGTTTCCTGAAGCCACTCCTACTGCGAATGTCTTTGCGTCTGAAGCCAATGCTGCTGAAGACATACCGGCTGCATCAGCCAAAGAAAATCAAGAACCCCGTCAAGAAGAAGATCGTGTTGCCACACCCCCTATCAACCAAGAAGATGTTCTCGAGGAGAACGTGTGTGTGCCCGACCCTCCAGCTACTCAAGGGGAGGTTGAAAATCCTGATGCGGCCACAAATAACACCACTGACGCCAATGATGTTGTCATGGCTGAAGATAATGTGGCGCCTGCAATGAACATCGTGCATGAAGCCAATGATGCACCTGCAACAAATGTGCAGCCTGACGCCCTCGCTAATACCACTGCTCATGTTCCGCCACCAAGACCACGCACTATTGAGCAAGCATTTTATCAAGGCGAACTTGTTACTGTCAGATGGCCAATTCTGGTTCCTCCGCCTACTCCCAAACCTCAGTTTGATTATCATGTGGAGCACATGCCACAGGTTCAGAAGCCAAAACCGAGGCTGCCAAGATTTCCAGGTACTGCATCTGCACCAGGATCATTCAACATCAATGGCTTCATTGCACACAACACTTTCTTTGATAGAGCCAAGAACCCCTATTCCAAGCCAAGAATATCATCTGATTGGTTCTGGAGTTATTAGCACTACAGTTATTGCTCTTGTGTTCTATACAATCAAGGGCGCATATTTCCTCATATGCGTCTGGACTGCGAAGCCATTGCTGGCCTGCCCTGCTTAGAAGAAGCCCTCAACTGTTTCAGAGATGCAGACCTTCTCCAGTTTGTGACTGATAAGGAGAATTGGGATGAAGAGCTTCTGCTGCAATTCTATGCAACTCTCCACATTCGCGGCTACAACAGGGATCCGAAGACATGGGTCCTTGAGTGGATGACAGGCAACGTACACCATGAAGCCAAAGCTCTCGATCTCATTGAGCTTACTGGCCTGTCCACTCCAGGTGAACTATATGAACCTGGTTGTCAGCTTCACCGCAATGCATTGGAAAGCATCTTCCAGAAGCCTGAGCCCAATATGAGCCAAATGCTGAGTATGATGAAGCCACTGCCTCAGGATGCTGAATATCCCAAAGAATTCTTTGTTGAAGACCTAGAGTATTTGCCCCGAACCATCTATCACATTATCAGGCGAACTCTTTGGCCCATCAAAGGACATTCTTCCTCAGCAAAGCTTGAAGGAGCAATGAAGACATTGGTATTCTACATTCTCAATGGCATTAGCTTCAATGCTCATGATTTCTTCATTCGCCAATTTGCTGCATCTGGCTCACATATATTTGGTCTAAAATTCTATGCTCCATGGGTTATGCGTCTGATCAAGCTTCATTCTGTTGTTGACTATCAGCCCTCTGCTCGCAACCATCTCATATTCTTGCCAGAGGTTGATATGTCCGTCGAAGCCATATACCCAGAGCCTGCCAAGGAGGCAATTTATCTTCACAATGTCGACCGTCAGAGTTTCTCTCAGCATGTTGAAGGAGTTCCAGCTGCTACTCGTGTTTATCCGCTGGCTGGCAATACTCGCCGTGCATGTACTGAAGCCACTGAAAGCACTATTGCTCCAAGGCCTCGGAAGCGATCTCGTGTGCTCAACGACCGAGAGCTTCTCGTGGCTTTGCATCAAAAACACGATAAGCATCATTAATCACATTCGCAACCTTGCCACCAAGAATGCCTTTCTCACCCATGAAACCTGTCGGCGGTCTTGGAAGAGTTTGACATTGCTCAGTGCTGAAGCTGATCTTCATGATGATGGATTCACAGAGAGATTCAAGTTCGACACAACTCCTCCCAGGAATGTTGTCTTGCGACGGACTCTATCACTTGAAGATTCTGAGTACTCCTCCTCCGCGGCAACTGTTAATGCCAGAGTTCTTGATGACGCTGATGATGCTACTTCACCACCTCCAACTTTGGTGCGTATCGACACTGCACCAAGTTCGTCTACACCACCAAACCTCAACGACGACCCTGCTACCTCACCTACTCCTAATGGGAACGAGTAGAGACTATGTCTTCAAACCTTTTTGGTCCTTACTGACAAAAGGGGGAGAAGCATATGTTGATAGTCTTCAAGCGGGTCCATATGGGTGGTTGCTATACTTTTGCCAAGTGGTTACAACTCTCGCTTTTGATACATTTGGTTCTTTGAGTTGTAACACTTAAACTTGATGGTCGTCTGCTACTTTTTCTGTTATTCTGTGATGCGATGATAAATCCCGCATGAAGTCATTCTGCAGACGTCCATTTTTCATTATGCATGTCATTATTTTTGTTATATCTGTTCATGCATGATGTATTGTCTTCATAAGGTAAAGAGGATCTCCACAAGTACAACCTGCCTTGTGCATTTGCATTCCAACGCAAAACACTTATATGCACATCTTCAAGGGGAGCCTTTTTGCCACCAATGAAGACAATATCTTTATTCCTTACAAATTCACATACTTTTATCCCCGTTGAAAACTTCAACCAGTTTGTCATCAATCACCAAAAAGGGGGAGATTGTAAGTGCATCTAGTGCCATCCCTAGTTGGTTTTGGAGTATTGACAACAAACCTGGTTGAGGGACTAATGTGTTTGTGAGAATTGCAGGATAACACAGGTAGTAGTCCCTCACTGATTCGGTTTACCTACCGGAGATGACCCCTAAAAATGTGTGAAGACATTGAAGACAATGGTGGTCTGTGAAGCTATTCACATTGAAGACTATGACATGAGAAGACATCGCATGAAGACTATGGCGCGCGAAGACTTAGTTGTTTCGTTGTTTCCTTTTCTTCTTTGTTGAGTCATAGGAACCACCGCACTGTTAAGTGGGTTCCAAGTGAACAAAGTCAGAGTGACTAAAGTGATGCTCAACCAAATCCTATGTCTTCGAGCAAAGACAACGAGAGCAAATCTTATCCAGAGTCAGATGAGTCAGCTTTACTTGTAGCCCAAGTCAAGCTGCCGCGTGTGTTCAAAATCTGACCGTTGGGACACGTATCAGTTCCTTAGTGACCCAGGGTCATTTCGGAAAAATCAGGTCGGGTTGCCCAGTGGCTATAAATAGCCCACCCCCTACACCATAAATTAGTGGCTGCTCAGAGTTAGTATACAACTTTTGTCGTTTGAGAGCAACCCACCTCCGGAGCATTTGAGAGAGAATCCTTGCAAGGACAAAGCCCAAACCACCCAAAGCCCAAAGAGTGTTTGGCATCACTGGAGTCTTTCTGTCCGCGTGATCTGAAGACTTGTTACACTTGAGGACTATGAATCCTCCAGCTGGTTAGGCGTCGCGTTCTGAGCATCCAAGAGTCATTGTGGATTGCCGGTGAACGAAGTCTGTGAAGGTTTGGCAGTCTACCTTGAAGACTTAACAGAGTGATTGGGCGGGGACTAAGTGTCCTTAGCTCAAGGGGAATAAGGTGAAGACGCGGTCTTCTGAGTTGAATCTCAGCCTCCCTAACCAGACATACAGTTGTCACAGCAACTGGAACTAGTCGAACAAATCTCTGTCCTCTCCAAGCTACTTGTTCTATCTCTCACTCCCTTTACTTACAATTTGTCTTCGTCAAGTCATTGCCTGATTGCATTATCTGTTTGACTTCACTGCGTGACTACTTGTTCTGATTGACTTCATACTATCTTTCATCCTGATCCATACTACCTAGCTGCTAATAGTCTTCGTGCTTTCACTTTATTGAATACTTGACTATGGCTTGCTTAGTGTAGTCTACCTTCCGCTGCAGAGGAATAGTGTCATTTCTATTGCTTTTCTTCGAAACTCACATGTTTTGAAGACTTTCATAAAAATCGCCTATTCACCCCCCCTCTAGTCGATAACCAGCTCTTTCACCACATAACAACATATGTTGTTCCCTTTGTCATCGATATGTTACTCGCCTGAGATTCGATCGTCGGTATCTCAATACCTAGTTCAATCTCATTACCAGCAAGTCTCTTTACTCGTTCCGTAATGCATCGTCCAAGCAACTAACTCATTAGTTGCATTGCTTGCAAGGCTTATAGTGATGTGCTTTACCGAGAGGGCCCAGAGATACCTCTCCGACAATCGGAGTGACAAATCATAATCTTGATCTATGCCAACTCAACAAGTACCATCAGAGACACCTATAGAGCACCTTTATGATCTCATAGTCATAGGAACATGTATAAGTCATGAAGAAAGCAATAGCAATATACTAAACGATCAAGTGTTAAGCTAACGGAATGGGTCAAGTCAACCACATCATTCTCTAATGATGTGATCCCGTTAATCAAATGACAACTCATGTCTATGGCTAGGAAACCTAACCATCTTTGATTCAACGAGCTAGTCAAGTAGAGGCACACTAGTGACACTTTGTTTGTCTATGTATTTACACATGTACTAAGTTTCCGGTTAATACAATTCTAGCATGAATAATAAACATTTATCATGATATAAGGAAATATAAATAACAACTTTATTATTGCCTCTAGGGCATATTTCCTTCAGTCTCCCACTTGCACTAGAGTCAATAATCTAGATTACACAGTAATGATTCTAACACCCATGGAGTCTTGGTGATGATCATGTTTTGCTCGTGAGAGAGGCTTAGTCAATGGGTCTGCAACATTCAGATCCGTATGTATCTTGCAAATCTCTATGTCTCCCTCCTTGACTTGATCGCGGATGGATTTGAAGCATCTCTTGATGTGCTTGGTTCTCTTGTGAAATATGGATTCCTTTGCCAAGGCAATTGCACCAGTATTGTCACAAAATATTTTCATTGAACCCGATGCACTAGGTATGACACCTAGATCGGATATGAACTCCTTCATCCAGACTCCTTCATTTGCTGCTTCCAAAGCAGTTATGTACTCCGCTTCACACGTAGATCCTGCCACGGCGCTTTGCTTAGAACTGCACCAACTGACAACTCCACCATTCAATATAAACACATATCCGGTTTGTGACTTAGAGTCATCCGGATCAGTGTCAAAGCTTGCATCGATGTAACCATTTACGACGAGCTCTTTGTCACCTCCATAAATGAGAAACATATCCTTAGTCCTTTTCAGGTATTTCAGGATATTCTTGACCGTTGTCCAGTGATCCACTCCTGGATTACTTTGGTACCTCCCTGCTAAACTTATAGCAAGGCACACATCAGGTCTAGTACACAGCATTGCATACATGATAGAGCCTATGGCTGAAGCATAGGGAACACCTTTCATTTTCTCTCTATCTTCTGCAGTGGTCGGGCATTGAGTCTGGATCAACTTCACACCTTGTAACACAGGCAAGAACCCTTTCTTTGCTTGATCCATTTTGAACTTCTTCAAAACTTTATCAAGGTATGTGCTTTGTGAAAGTCCAATTACGCATCTTGATCTATCTCTATAGATCTTAATGCCCAATATATAAGCAGCTTCACCGAGGTCTTTCATTGAAAAACTCTTATTCAAGTATCCTTTTATGCTATCCAGAAATTCTATATCATTTCCAATCAACAATATGTCATCCACATATAATATTAGAAATGCTACAGAGCTCCCACTCACTTTCTTGTAAATACATGCTTCTCCAAAAGTCTATATAAAACCATATGCTTTGATCACACTATCAAAACGTTTATTCCAACCGAGATGCTTGCACCAGTCCATAGATGGATCGCTGGAGCTTGCACACTATGTTAGCATCCTTTGGATCGATAAAACCTTCAGGTTGCATCATATACAACTCTTCTTCCAGAAATCCATTCAGGAATGCAGTCTTTACATCCATTTGCCAAATTTCATAATCATAAAATGCGGCAATTGCTAACATGATTCGGGCGGACTTAAGCATCGCTACAGGTGAGAAGGTCTCATCGTAGTCAACTCCTTGAACTTGTCGAAAACCTTTCGCAACAAGTCGAGCTTTGTAGACAGTTACATTACCGTCAGCGTCTATCTTCTTCTTGAAGATCCATTTATTCTCGATGGCTTGCCGATCATCGGGCAAGTCAACCAAAGTCCACACTTTGTTCTCATACATCGATCCCATCTCAGATTTCATGGCCTCAAGCCATTTCTCGAAATCTGGGCTCATCATCGCGTCCTCATAGTTCGTAGGTTCGTCATCGTCAAGTAACATAACCTCTAGAACAGGATTACCGTACCACTCTGGTGCGGATCTTACTCTGGTTGACCTACAAGGTTTGGTTGTAACTTGATCTGAAGTTACATGATCATCATCATTAGCTTCCTCACTAATTGGTGTAGGAGTCATAGGAACAGATTTCTGTGATGAACTACTTTCCAATAAGGGAGCAGGTACAATTACCTCATCAAGTTCTACTTTCCTCCCACTCACTTCTTTCGAGAGAAACTCCTTCTCTAAAAGGGATCCATTCTTAGCAACGAATGTCTTGCATTCAGATCTGTGATAGAAGGTGTACCCAATAGTCTCCTTTGGGTATCCTATGAAGACACATTTCTCCGTTTTGGGTTTGAGCTTATCAGGTTGGAGCCTTTTCACATAAGCATCGCAGCCCCAAACTTTAAGAAACGACAACTTTGGTTTCTTGCCAAACCATAGTTCATAAGGCGCCATCTCAACGGATTTAGATGGTGCCCTATTTGACGTGAATGCAGCCGTCTCTAAAGCATTACCCCAAAACGATAGCGGTAAATCAGTAAGAGACATCATAGATCGCACCATATCTAGTAAAGTACGATTACGACGTTCGGACACACCATTACGCTGTGGTGTTCCGGGTGGCGTGAGTTGCGAAACTATAGTTGCATTGCTTGCAAGGCTTATAGCGATGTGCTTTACCGAGAGGGCCCAGAGATACCTCTCCGACAATCGGAGTGACAAATCCTAATCTTGATCTATGCCAACTCAACAAGTACCATCGGAGACACCTATAGAGCACCTTTATGAGCCGCAAAAAAGGGGAAAAAGAAAAAAAGAGAAAAGGAAAGGGGCCACAGTACCTACGTGGTCTGCCCGTGCCAACCGCCTTTTACTACGTACTCACTCCGTCCCGTAATTCTTTGTCGCGGAGTCGTTTTTGCAATTTAGTCCTCGTCGTTTTCCCGACCAAACCCGCGGTCCTCGTCCTTTCTCAATCTCCTCCGACGCTGGAAGATTTGGTCACCCCGCCCCGTCCGCCTTGCTCCCATCCCCCCACGCCACCCCACGCCGCCTCCGCCTTGCTTCCCTCTTGCCATCCCGCACAGTCGCCTCGTTCCCCTCCCCTCCGCTCGCCGCCTCGTTCCCCTTCGCCCGTCGCCCGCGAAGGTTCAATTTTGGAGACCACCGTTCGCAGTCCACGCTCTCCTTCCGCCTGTGCCCGTCGTCGACCACCTCCTTTCTGCCGACCATGATGCTCGCCCCTCCATGGACGCCTCGACCCGAGCACTGGGAAGCACGAGTGCCCCTTCTCCACTCCGCGGACGGTGCCTTACACCAGCGGCGCCCCGTCCGACGGCGGTGTCCTTCCCCGAGGGTGGCGAACCGGAGCTAGCACCGCCCTTCATCGACCTCCTCCTCGCCGGCTGGCCACCGTCGACCACGAAGCCGGTCCCCGCCTCGCCGCCCAGCAGCCACCACTGTCCACCTCGCCGTCTACCTCGCCGTCAACCTCATCCATTGGAGTTGGCAGCTCTCCCCCGACGGTGGCAGCAACCATCCCCGCATTCCCCGCCCAGCAACCTCCCCGCGACAACAGATCAAAGGTGAGGATGCTTGATGGAATCCCCAAAATGTCAAAACTGGAAATTTTAGTACTGTGCTCACCTGTGAATTACTCCATTTTGTGCATTTTTGTGGATTTTTGAAACATGTGCTCCATTTTGGGACACACGCAGGTGGGATTCAGAGTACTCTACAAAACTGCTTCAAAATTACTCCACACAAACAAGTGCATTTTCTAGACCTGCTTGTAAATTACTCCATTTTGAAACTGAGATCTGCTTGTACTGTCATAACTTTCAGTTCGTAAAATTGGAGTATTGAAGAAGTGTATTTCCATTTTGAAACTGAAAATAAATTGTATGTTCTGCGATTTGTATGTTGGTTATCAATTCTATTTCCACTAAATTTTAATCAGTGACTAGCAGAAGAATTTACTTCATGTTAACTACAACACAATATTCAGTTTCCACGAAGAATTGAAATTCATTCAAAAATACTGTTTGATTATTTTCAAAATACGAGATAGAGTTGGAGTAGCACCAATTGAGGAGAAGCTTGTCCAACATCGTCTGAGATGGTTTGGGCATATTCAACGCAGGCCTCCAGAAGCTCCAGTACATAGAGGACGGCTAAAGCGTGCGGAGAATGGCAAGAGAGGGCGGGGTCGACCGAATTTGACATGGGAGGAGTCCGTTAAGAGAGACCTGAAGGATTGGAGTATCGACAAAGAGCTAGCTATGGACAGGGGTGCGTGGAAGCTTGCTATCCATGTGCCAGAGCCATGAGTTGGTTGCGAGATCTTATGGGTTTCACCTCTAGCCTACCCCAACTTGTTTGGGACTAAAGGCTTTGTTGTTGTTGTTGTTGTTGTTGTTGTTGTTGTTGTTGTTGTTGTTGTTGTTGTTGTTGTTGTTGTTTTCAAAAACTACTGACAAATTCCAGTTGCAGTACATCTAGCTGATACTCCATCTTGACATAACAATACGAGCCCTGCAAAACTAAGTGCAAGTACTCTTCAAGTCCCATTTGCTCCTTTGTAAATTCAGGTAACACATTTAACACTTGGTAAATTCAGTTAACTGAATTTGACTGAGCACTTTTGTACCAACAATAAACTGATTCTTGTAAGGAAAAAACTTGCTGCACAAATTTGGTTCTGAGTTTGTACCATACTTAATTGAATTTGACTGAATTTTTGTACCAACAGTTGCACAAACTTGGGGCTGTACACTGTTAACTGAATTTGACAACATATGACGTGTGAGAACAGCTCAAATATCGTGTGAATTTCCTGTACACTATTAACTGAATTTGACTGAACACTTTCCAAACTTAGGAGTTGTTCTCTGTTAACTGAATTTGACTGAGCACTTTCCAAAAGTCGGTTCTGAGTTTCTGCACAATTTTACGCACAACATGCTGCTACAATGAAATTGATTGAACTGCAATTTTTTTTCAAATTGTCAGGATCGGTACCAGCTCGTAGAAGCAGAGACGGGGGCGGGGATCAGAGGCGGGGGCAGCCGCCAGCTAGCAGCAGAGATGGCGGCGGGGATGGGGTGGAGGGGGGGGGGTGTCGGCGTCACCCACAAGCAGCAGCAGCAGCAGGCGGCGGTCGAAGCGGACCTGCGCGACGGCTGAAGTGGACCTGCGCGACGACCAGCGTGGCGGCGGTGGGCGGCAGAATCGGGGCCGAAGTGGACCAGCGTGGCGACATGCGGGCCGGCGGAATCGGGGCCGAAGTGGACCAGCACGGCGACATTCTCTCCGGCGGTGGGCGCCGAAATCGATGGCGGAGGTACCGCTCGTGGGCGGGCGGCGGAGGTCCTGCTCGTGGGTGGCCTGTTCGTGGGCGGCCTCCTGGGCGGGCTCATCGGCGACGCAGGACCTGCTCAGGCGACTGGCGGCTGGCTGCGGCGACGTGCGGGCGACGGGCGGAGGAGGAAGAAGGAGACGGGAGCTTGTTTGTGAGAGCTTTGAAGGCACAAGGGCTTTTTTTGTAAAAACACGATTGTACTGCGCGCGCGACAATAAGGGCATGTACAATGGAAGCACCCGTTTGGTGCTGCCCCATAGTCCATCTAGACATAAATATCTAAAACCACCACATAATTTTTTCTATTGTCCAACGGAAGCTACCATCTAGTGGGACCTACGCAGCGTCAGCCATCTACCATGCAGCACAGAGGGTGGGAGCAGCAAAGGTCCCCATATCTCCTTTTCCTCCCCTATTTCTCTCTCTCTCTGAACTTTTTCCACTTTCCCAGCCGAAGAAGCCGTCTCCTCTGCAAGCTGCACCTGTGGTCTGCAAGCAGCACCTGCATCACCACCGTGGCATCCGAACCTAGCTGGACCCTAGGGCAGTAGGTCTGAGGCGACGCGATGGCCATGCCCTAATTTCGGGACAGAGGGACGTAATAACTTTTGTCAAACGAAAAAGAAAAGGGAAACGCTTAGGTTCGGCGCACCGGCCGAGCGTTGGGCCGGACGCGCGCGAGCCACTCGATCGAGGCAAATCCTACACACACAACGCATCCCTTGATTCTTTTTTCTAGGCCACAGAAACATCAGCCCACCGCCCGCATCTCGCTCTTATCCATTCCCCATCCATCTCGTTCTCGTCCTCTCCGCAGGCCCGCTCCACGCAAGCACCCCCGCCACTGCCGGCGCTCGATGCGTTGGCCGCTGCTGCAACTGCGTGCCGGCGAAGCTACTTCCCCACGGGCTGGAGTACGAGCCTTTCAGCTGGTGCGCAAGGGGAGCTGCAAAACCCATCTTGTGGACCTACAAGTTGTACATGCAAGCGCTGGTAATGGCGGACAACCACCGCTGCTAGCCGCCGACGCCCAGCTTTACCCGCGACGGCGGTCTGCAATCAGCTGAGTGATACAACTACGGCAATGAGATGCTGGGACCAGCACCAAAATTTGCTACAACCAATGTTTTCTGGTTTGTCCCAATTTTACTGTTTTTGCTACCATCGCTTTTAGATTTGCTGGAACCAGCACAAAAATTTGCTACCATCGGCGTTTTTGATTTTACTGGAACGAACGGCAATTTTTGCAATTTGCTACCACCAGCGTTTTGGTTTGCTGGAACCAGATCCATTTTTTTGCTACAACAGAACATTTTGCTTTTGCTGGAACAAACGTCAATTTTTTTTGCATTTTTGTTTCCAATGGCATTTTGTTTTGCTGGAACCGCTACAAATTTTGCTACTACCGGTGTTTCGGTTTGTTGGAACATTGCCTAATTTTTTCTATTTTTGCTTTCATCGTTTTTATTTTTTGCTGGAACCAGCCTCAAAATTTGTTACCACCATATTCAGATTTTGCTGGAACCGGTAATTTTTCTGATTCAACCGGGTACTGGAGTTTTCTGTTGCCTTTTCGTTTGCTACAATCTGCTATGCGGGATGCTGGAACCTCTTGTTTTGGCGAAGCTGCAATGCCGCGTGAAAACTGATGAAGTAGCTGCCAGTGCGTTTTGGTGTCGCAACCATGGGTGGCGGAGATGCAATCCGTCGCTGGCAGTTTTCTCATGAATTTATCGAGCTGCAACCCGCCCACAATGGAGTTGTGACAGCTTCGTCGGAGATTTTTGCGTGGGCCATGGCCACCATTGCATCGGTGGGAGGGAAGGGGAGAAGAAAGCTGCAACTGGCGAGCGATGGCGGAAAACTGCGACCGGCGGCGAGGGCCGCGAGGCTCGTCCCAAGGTGAGGGAGGATGGCTGGAGAGGGCGGCGACCGGAGCTGCAGCGTGTGCGCATGGCGAATCCATTGAGGGAGCGAGGGGATTTTTTATTATACTATAAGCTGGGAACGAAGCGGAAAGAAGATCTGACGGCTAACTTTTATCGAATCGGAGGGCGTAGGCGTGACCGGCCGAAACTTTTGGGCCGGCGCGCCGGCGCCTATTAGTCGCCAAAAGAAAATCGGGTGGCGTAATAACTTTTGCCGATCGGATCTGCGCCTTATATTCTTGTCTTCTCCTCCTCCTGACCCAGGCCGAAACCTAATCTAGCCGCCTCCTCCCCTCCCACTCCAGATCAACAAATCTCACCATGGCCTTCTCCTTTTCCTTTGCCAACCATGGATGGCGGCCGGATCCTCACCATGGCCTTCTCCTACCTGTCCGCCGGATCCTCGAACCATGGCCTTCAACTCTCTCCGCCGGATCCTCACCATGACCTTGTGCTTTCTGGACGCCGGATCTTCAGCATGGCCGGCCTTCTCATGTCTGCCGCCGGATCCTCAGCATGGCCGTCCGTCCTCGATGGAACCGGCCTCAGCGCGCCGCGCCGCGCCCGCAGATGCAGATCTTCCAGCGGACAGGGACGTGGGACGGCCGGCAACACCCTCCCGGACCCGTTGACAGCATGATGGCCGCGGCCCTCTTTTGGCTTGGTGGTGAGTATCCACACAATAACCTTGTCATTTTCCAATCTCTTTTTCTTGCCTGTCTGACGAATCCACACAATATGTCTGTCTTGCAGGTTCGGTTCCGTTTGGTTCGATCTGAGGATGTTCGAGTATTATTATTAGTATTTGACGTTAGATATGTTTTAATGGGTGGGTGGTTGATGCAAGAAAGATTCATAGCCATCTGCTGGCTCTATTTTACATCAGGGCGTCTTCGATTTTATAGGTTATTTTCCCAGATGATTTGTATCTTTAGGAATTTTCCCTAAGTAAGCACTCATTTGCACTCTATTTTTAGAGAAAGATTGCCGTGCTCTTGTTTCAATTCCGTAACCTCTTTGATTGATGCATTTTTTTCTTTTTTAGTTTCCCAGTTATACTATTTTTCTGGTCATTTATATCATTATTAACCAAGGTTCCTTCGCCATGTTTTGATAGTCCTACAAACCACAGTTGTCGTACACCACCTTTGGTTATAGCACTAGAGTCAAACACACGAGGATAAGATAAATCATACCAACCATGTAATTTGTCATCTTGGTGCATTCGCATCCCAACCCCTATGCGATAGGCTAAGTGGGACACATGAACTTCTCTTCTCTATTCACCTTGTTAAATCAGTTTTTATTTTTTTGCCGCAACTCTTAGTACCACTTATTGGGAGGTGCTAAATTGAGAGGTAGATTTTTCAAAATACATTTTATTCAGGCCATGTTAAGCCTTTTGATTTTAGCACTTATCCTCACATTATTTAGTGTCATCGTCAGTCCTTCTTTCTAACCTTCCATTTCTACCTATGCAAATGCTCTTTGCATGCTGATGCCGAGGGCTAGATTTTTTTTCTAGCACCAGTGCTAATGGATGTGAGGCGATGCGCTAAGATTAAAAAACTTAGCCCCACCCCCACCACTAGCTCAGTATCCACTGCTATGCTAAATGAACTCGCTTTAAGTAGTTTAATATGTTTGTCAATTTTAGTTGAATTTTTCTAATGTCTAGCTCATATAGTTGGTCCTATAAGGTGAATAGCAAGGGAAAACTAATAATGTACTCCCTCCGTCCAGAAATACTTGTCATCAAAATGAATAAAAGGGGATGTTTCTAGATGTATTTTGGTTCTACATACATCCCTTTTTGTCCATTTTGATGACAAGTATTTTCGGACGGAGGGAGTATTTATCTTAGCTTCTAATTTGTTGGTTTTGAAAGATCCAAATGTTTCAAGTGCAAAAGGCGTGCTAGAGGACGCAGGAATTAGCTAGCGTTTGTGTTTGTCAGTTGAAGGATGTTAGATGCTTAAGCGTTTATCGCCTCTCTGGTTCATAGGTAAAACAAAGGAAACACGTAGGGAGAAAAGGATGTCCTTTAAAAATTCCTGGGGTGTGAGATGGTTGTATTTTTTGTAGCATGGTAACATTCTATTTAGACTTTTTTTTGTCTTGTTTAAATACAATTCGACTATTTAGTTTATTAATATTCTTTTGTTTTTGTCACTTTTTTCTTCTTATTCATGCACCAAACACGCATGTTCTCAAAATTTACGTGTTCTCAATCTGCTATCTTGCGAGCGTGTCTGTGCTGTATTCTTTAGTTTCTGAGGATCCTGCAAATCAATGTGCCCTTTTGCTTGTGAGATGTATGCAGCCAAGAGATGTGATTAAACAACAATGACTAATTTGAATAGAGATAAGAATCTGGTGTGCCTATTTGTATTACCACTAAATAAACTAAGCATTATGTGTATCAATTTTTTTGGTTCGACGAATACTGGTTTACATTTTTTGAAGTCTGTGCTCACCATCCTGTGCACCCTTGCTCGTACAGGAAGGATTCTGTACCACTAGTCCATGGGGTAGCTGTCAAAAGCTGCACTGTTTCCCTAGGCGCTCAAGTTCTTCTTTTAAAATCAGTTAAGGGTGACTATTATGGTATGTACTTGTTAGTCCATTGCCTTTTTATTTTGATATGATGTAATCTCGCTGTGTGTTTCCCTGTTCGCATGTAGGTGGCAAAATGGATTGCAGATGTATCAAATTGCCCTTTTGCTTGTGAGGTGTATGCAGCTAAAATATGCAATTAAATAGCAACTAGTGCTTTTAGGAATAGGCTGTCTACTCCAGTTCGGTAAGATGAAGCATAGTGTTCTAAAGAAGTTATACATGAGCACAGCAAGCAGTGTTCTTGCTCAAATAGAGAAGGTACCATGTCCGCCTTATTCAGTCTTCTAGAAATAAACTCTGTTCCATCACATGGATTACATATATGATCTCATATAACATAAAGTAAATTTATAGTCTCGGCAGATCTGGTGCACTCTATTTGAAGTATTCCACTGACAACCGCCCCAGTTCTTCATCTGAAAATAAAATAAGAAGTGGCATCAGCAGCAAAACATAATCAAGTATTCAAGGAGAATTGGCATGCAAGGTGACTGGAGGCGAGGGATGGCTCAGAATTTAGCACTTCTGCTCTGAGGCCAGGTATGCAATACTTCCATAATGTTCTGGATGGAATCACTTTTCTATATGACAACATGAACTTAAATGTCTGTGCAGCAAAACAACATGCTTGTGCAAGTATAGGAGTATCCTATCTTCCGTATTCAATCTAGAGTAGAATACTACATTCATGCTGTATACAATTGTTCATCAGTTTAAATGTAGATGAAGAGTCGCAACACTGACATGAACTTAGCTTAAATTGTCCAGTTCTGTCAGTGTAAAATACAACTGCAGTATACCCAAAATAATAACCATGGTGTTTACTGTAGTGATTCTAACAAATGTGAATGTTTGATCGAAAGGAATGAATGGTCTATATAATAACTTATGGCTCTATCTTAAAATGTTCACAGTGAAGCAGGTGGTCAATCAACATGTAGCGAGGAAAGGAACAGAATGGTACAGGAAGAATTGATGATCTTAATGGCCCTCTTTCACTTTCAACTCAGTGCTTTTGGAAATAGGCCGTCTACTCCAGTTCGGTAAGATGAAGCATAGTGTTCTAAAGAAGTTATACATGAGCACAGCAAGCAGTGTGCTTGCTCAAATAGAGAAGGTACCATGTCCGCCTTATTCAGTCTTTTAGCAATAAAATCTGTTCCATCGCACGGATTACGTATATGATCTCATCTAACACAAGAGTAAATTGCATACCATTAAACATAGTTTTTGCAGATCAGATGAATTTTTTGATGAAGCATTCTACTGACGCCCTCCCCAGCGCTTCATCTGAAAATAAAATAAAAAGTGGCATCAGCAGCAAAACATCATCAAGTATTCAAGGAGAATTGGTGTGTAAGGTGACTGGAGGCGAGAGATAGCTCAGAATCCAGCACTTATGCCGTGAGGCCTGGTATGCAATAGTTTACGGTAATTCTGGAGATGATGATGTGAGCAGGAAGAGTTTATAGTTTTGGGTGTTTTGTCTATTGTGAGCAGGAGTTTACAGCTAAGACCGGGCATTGTGATTTAAGGCCTCAAAACAGTAGTATCATTGTCATGGTTGTGGAATATATAGGTATGCAATTGTTCCCTGTGACAATTTCCCATGCCTGTATGTATGAACCTGTCTGAACAATTTGTTTTACTTTAAGTTGCTCTATGAATGATTTGTTTTACTGGAAGTTGTATCATTATCGTTATGGAATTGGTGCAGGGACGACGCCATGGAAGTTCTCTTGTGCTCTGTTTCATTCATGGTCGCGGATAATGTAGGATTATTTAAAGTTCTGCTACTTTTTGGCTTAATTGGCTCCAATTCCTATTGTTTATGGATGGACTCTTCTCCTTGTGCAGAAGTAGAGGTTGGCCCCGCTGCTGAGCCAGCGCGAGCCACAAATTTGCCATGGTGAGCTACTCCAGATCCCCTCCCTTACTTTGCTATGCGCTTCGTGGCCATTGAGCCATGGATGGTCTTAGTTAACATTTTGCGGTGGCAATTGATTCTCGGTGGGGTGTGGTGGGGTTGCACCTGGACGTTAATTGTTTATAATGCGTGGAATCCAAAACTACAAGATCTGATGACGAAAAGATACATGCTCCTCGCACCATAGCTGATAGATGAATCTTAGCACACTGATATTGTCACATTTAGTCAGGCTGATTTATCAAAAGGGGACGATATTGGATTCTGTACCCCATCTGTAGAGTTATGGTATGTCAGTTTCTGTTCTAACTTCAAATGAATACACATCAATTATGAATTGATTTTATTAGCAAATGGATGCTAGCCAGCAATTTCATTTCACTTATGAAGATCACATTTTAATGCCTACTACCTACTAATCAGGTGGGTCCACCACTTCCGGCCACACAATTAGTTTCTCTAAGGTCAGAAGAACTACATCTTCAGCTCAAGCAATATGTGCATTCAGGTTAGATACAAGGTCAGAGACAATTTTATTATTGATATAATGGTTCTTAAATTTGGTTTGGCAAGCTTTAGGAAACACCGATGTCTCGTGTTCAGTCAGTTCTGTTTTCTGGATTTGACAGAAAATCAATAACCTTTTTGAGGAATTTTGACGAAAATATACACTCTCTTTTGCTTTTTGAGGAATTTTTCACTAAATATATACATGTCAGTACTCATGGAAGTCACCGGTATTTTGGAGTCTTTTGAATGAAGTTTCTTAGAAAAAGAGCACTCAGTCCAATTTAACATCCAGAAAGAGAACACAATGTTCAAGGGTCTGTTCAAGGGTCAGTGTAGCTGTGTAAATCGTGCTGAGCATAGCCATGTGCACCGCGCATGGCAACAATATCGAGAATTAGAGTATAGAAGCGCTTACTAAAGTAACCTAACTTTTTTTATAATCCGCAGCAACCAAGATTTAGTTACATAAGTGGTGAACAAAGAGTACATTTTCCCTTTTTCTAAAAAACGTATGATTTAACAAAAAAAAGCGTTAGGGAGCAAACTGGTATGGAGAAACTTCCCTTTTGAAAATGCTTCTAGAAAAGACGATATATGAATGAAAGATAAATACTTCCATGTATTGTCCTTTTTAGAAGTGTTTTCATAATTCAGTTTAATTCTTTTTTCACTTTGAATTGACCTAAGTTTTTTGTTTGAAAAAGGAACAATATATAGTTGGTTTTAGTCACTTAAGCTTATCCACTTAGCCTATCATTCTCAAGTGCAGCAATATTTTGCTGCACATTTTCAAGGATATAAGAGCATGTTCATTGTGCCTCATCCAGATGTCGTTCGCCGTCAACCTAAGAATCGAGTGTGTCGTCGGATTCAACCTGGCAATGTGTCCAGGCCTAAATAGAATTCAGATAGTTCAGGTTCTTAGTCTGTCCTTTCTCAACGCTGGAACACTGAAGTAGATTGAGCATAGGGACATTGTGATTTTGTTTTCTTATCGCTTAACTTCCTACATTTTAATCTGCTAATATAGGTACTGACCTGCCAGATTCCTTCCATTGTAATCTATGTGAAGAAAAACAGTGAATGTTTCTTGATGAACAAAGGTGCCAATGCAACGATTGCATCAGTCATCAAAAGGACCATGATGTAAAAGTTGAAAACGAAACAAGGTCTCAGGCAGTGCTTAGTTTCATGGCACAATGTTTCTGTTGTTTTTAGACGTTTAGCGCTGTTCCATAGACATAGACATGAAATGGTTACTTGTATGGAAGCAGGCTCGACAATGTGATGTTTATATAATTGGTAAACCAACAAGAAGTAACTGGACGTGCTCTCTTGCGTGCATGGCAAATAATGTGCTTGCAAAAATAGAAGGTAACTTACAAGTTCTTTGATCTTTGAATCTTTGGACTTGATCCCGGTGTTCCCCTTGATGCTGGCTAACTCATCTCGCCTGTTTGAGCTTGGCTTTAAACCAAGGCTGCAATGCGGAAATTTGTTAGGTGCCAGTTTGTATGTTTGTAAATTTTGCAATTTTGTGTGTGTGTTTTTACTCCTACTTACTTATGCTGAGCAACGTGGGATTCAATCTCTGCAATGCAGACCGTTCTCTTGCAGACATGGCACTTGACCTTTAAGTGAGACCACAGCAATTTGGCTCGCTCCTTTGCCTGGTTGAATTCATCTTCAGCTCTGCATAAATAGGATTCATCAGGACAGACAATGAGACGGTAGTTCAAACTGCATAAATAGGAATTCATCAGGAGAGACAATGAGACGGTAGTTCAAACTGTTAACAAGAGGCATTCATCAAGACGACGTGACTCAAACAGTTAACCAGAGGCACATTCATCAGGACAGACAATAAGATGTAACTCAACCGTTAGCAAGAGGCATTTATTAGCACAGAGAATATAAAGGCGTAGCTCAAACCGTTAACAAGAGGCATATTGAGAGACAAAGTGATTCATCAGGACACATAACTCAAAAGATCAATTATTTCTTTGAAAGAGGAATACATCGCATCGCATCTAAAGCATGTTCACTCTAAATCTAGTCATCACTGCCCATCATCAAATCAAATCAGGATGGTGTACCGCTGAATCTTCCTCGTCCTCTCCTCGTATTCGCGGGTCAGCTCACGCACCCTCGCAACGTAGTCATCGCCTTGCCTCGCTCTCTCATCGTCATCCTCGCGCCTGCAGGGTCGGCAAGATTAGCCGCGAGAGTCGGACAGACAGAGTAGAAGCTTATACTAGCAGACTACTCCACTAACAAGAGTATCTGTGACGATCCAGGTGAGGGCCGAAGTCGGCGAGCGGGACAACGTCGTAGCAGGCTGTGCAGCGGAAACCATGGTGTTGCGCATGCTTCTCCAGATCAGAGAACTTGACATGCTCTTGGCACGAGGGGCACTGGAAGGTGTGGCTCCTCGCGTGATCCATGAAGTCCCGCACCCTGACCATCTTGGTGCATGAAGGGCAGGGCACCTTCCTGAAATAGTCGGCGGCCATCCATCCAATCGTGCCGGCGCTGGTTGCAGCGCCTGCGACCACGGTGATCTTGTTGGCATAGGCCGATATCATCGCAGCTGTCGCCGCCGCGGAAATGAGTACGGCAGGGGCCATCGCTGGTCCCGACAGCAGGATGCGGCGGCGGGCGGCGCGGATGGGGATGGGAGCGGCGCGGATGGGGATGGGAGGGAGAGGACGACGACTCGGTCGCGTGCGGCGCCGATGGGGATGGATGGGGTGCTAGGGTTGGGCTTTTCTGCTCTATGGGCCCGTAATTGTATTGTGTTATTTCAGAAAAGCCCATCGCCTCCTCCTACTTCTTTCAAAAACAAAAAAGCCATAAACAAAAAACCTGATTCTGGAAAATACAGGAAAGCAAGAATTTACAACTCCACATGCACTATTTTATAAAAATTGTCATTTTATATTATATGAAATTGGGTAAAAATTTATGAATGTTCAAACATGTTGCACGGCAAATTTACACATTTTCTTTATGTCTACATGGCGAAAAAAAGTTCTTAGATGCCAAATTTCTCACTTTTCGGTGTATTAGACATGGAAATTCTTGGAAATGCTTCTAGTAGTTGGATGGCAAATTTTACATAATGTTTCTGAGTTTGTCCAATAAAAGTTTTTTTCCACACATGGTAAAATTAGATTTATTTTTCCTCCTGGTCACAAATGCAAATTCATGGCAAGCTTTAGTTCTTTTTTTCTCCCTTAACCATGACAACTTTGGAAATGTTTCCACTTTGTTACATGACAATTTTACTTTTCTTTTTTGCATTTCCCAAAATTTGTAATGAAGTTGACATGAGGCATTTTTTCTTCTTCTAAAATTGCCTAAAAACGAAATTTGACATGGTTGTATACATAAACTTTGCATGTCTGTTAAACTAAAATTACCATTGTCCAGGAAAAAACTAAATTGCCATGGCAAATGTAGTGAAAAAAACCTGTAGATGAGACATGCCAAATTAGCAATTTATTTTTGTACAAACATTTTCAGAAATTGTCATGGGAACACAAGTTAGGGATATTTGGTTGGCATGGCAAAATTTGAAATTTTTAATTGCCAAAGACTTTACAATATTTTTTAAGGCACGACAATTGTAAGGAAAAAAAGTAGATGAGACATGGCAAATTTAGTTTCATTTTGGACATTGACATGTCCAAAATTCCCATGTGTCATCAAATTAAATTCCCATGTGTCAATTAAAATGTGGACGAGACATTTCAAATGAAACCAAATGTCCATGTGGTATCTAAGTTCACAATGGGTAGTTCAAACCTGGGGGAAATATCAGGTGCTCCCATCCTTGGGTACTTCCAATGCTCCAACTTCAGAAAAAATAATTTTAAATGTTAAAAAAACTTCTGAAAAAATTGTGAATGTTCACAAAAATGTAAATACAACTCCTAAAAATTTCATGTCCGAACTCTAAATGAACATTGAGAAAAAAAATGTGAAATCTAGCATGAATAGTGTCATAAAAAGACAAAAACTACATTTGACACTATTCATATCTAAATTCTCTTTTTTGTTTCTCAATGTACATTTTGAGTTCGGACCTGAAATTTTTAGGGGCTGTAGTCATATTCCTTGTAAACATTCGCACTTTTCTAGAACTTCTTAAAACAATTAAGATTGATCTTTTGAAATTGGATCATGGGGAGCACCCCAAGGATGGGAGCACCTGATATTTCCCCTTCAAACCTGATACTCATGGATTGACTATTACCCTTGTTGATGATATTGCTTCTGTAGAAACAATTGCTCTTGATTGGAAACCTGGTACTCATGAAAGAGCTATAAGATGTTTGCATTGCCATGCAATATGTTTCGGTAAGTCAAACTAATTTGTCAGCAGGAACACGTCTTCGGATGCACTGAATGGATTATGCATAGTGGATGCACTAATCATATGGCCGGAGATAAATCATTATTTGCCGATCCAAATTTGACATCTTCTTCACTGAAGTACATTACTTTTGGTGATAGCAACAAAGGAAAGGTAAACAAGTTAGCAACAAAGCAACAAAGGACAAGAATATTGAGAACGTTATGCTTGTGCAATCCCTTGGATTCTATCTTATATCTGTTGGTAAATTATGTGATATTGGCATGCTAGTACTATTCTCCAGGACTAAACGCATTGTTTTCATGGAATTTGACAACATCTTTGTCTTTGAGGCAAAAAGAAAAGGTGATTTGTATGTTGTGGATTTTTTTCTAAGGTTCCCTCAGTTCCCACCAGTTTGCTTGCAAAAGCTACAAAGGGTTGGTTGTGGCACCATATGCTTGCTCATGCAGGTATGAAAAACTTGCAGACTCTGGTGAAGAATGAGCACCTGATGGGAATTTCTGATGTGAAATTTGACAAGGATCGTATCTATGGTGCATGTAAAGCTGGCAAGCTTGATGTCCTGCAAGGGCAAATGGTGTTGTTGATGATGCAAAAAACCTGTAGATCCCTCGGTAGGGGTCCAAGTGCAGCTAGAAGTCTTAGATCGGAGGTCACACGACGAATTTGTCTAGGTTTGGGCCTCCGAAGAGTAATACCCTAAATCCTGCTCGTGTTTGTTATTCATGGTGGAGGGATACCTCGTGCTAGGGGTTACAATGGTGTTGATGAGATTGCCACCCAGAGTTGGTTTATATACAAATAGAAGGGAATGAGCACCCCCTAGAACTCAGTAGAGGCTAGGATTTTACATGGAGGAAGTTGCGATCCAAGGCACCGTCGCCCTTGTGATGTAGGGCGGAACCCTAGGGGCCGATCTTTCACGTTTGGAGTGGATCCTACGGGGAATCATGAAGAACACGCGGAAGCACAAAGGGGAAACACGGGGAAAACAAGAGGGAATCACGAAACCGACAAGGAATCAATCACACAAGTGCTAGATCACCGAGAACAAGGAGTAACACATGATCCACAATCAACAAAGGTAAGGATACAAATGAACCGTTCTTCTCCGGGAGGAGGTCTTGAATCCGCGAGGGGATCTTCCCGTAAAGGGGTCTTGAATCCAAGAGGATCTTCTCCGAAGAGGCCGCGGTCTCTCACGAGGAGGAGATCCGATGGATGAGCGAGGCTCTATCTCACAAATGAGCTAAATCAACGCTAACCCTAACTAGGAGGAGGTGGGGAGTATATATAGTGCTAGCCCACGAAGGGGTAAGTGAGAGGGGGATACATGGGCCCTTGGCCCGCTCTCTGCGCACAGGCAGGTGCCGGATGTCCGGGGCTTCGCGACGGGCTGGATGTCCGGGCTAGCCTGGGTCTTCCAGATGCATTCGGTGATGGAGGGGCCGGATTTCCGGGAGAAGGGGCCGGATGTCCGGTGGCTCGCGAGGGGCGGGATGTCCGGGCCTGGGGCCGGATGTCCGGGCGGATGTCCGGGCTGGCTTGGCCGATTCTGGAGCTCCCTGGATAGAAGGGGGCCGGATGTCCGGGCTGTGGCCGGATGTCCAGGGCCTGTAGCAGCTGGCTCTTCTTCCTTCTCCTCTTCCATGCTTCCGCGCACGCTCGGCCTTGGTCCTTGGGTTCTCCATGGTCTCCTCGGGTGTACCTGAGTATGCACAAGGTCCACGCTTGAAGTAGCAACCATGTCTCACGTGTGGAAAGTGAAGGTTTAGAGAGGAGCGAGTTCACCTTGTGTCCAATGGCGTATGCTCGAGGTATCGTCATATGTCCTCTTGGGGCTCGGAGAGTAGTCGGAGTGTACATGGGGATGAACGTGGGATGCTCCGCATCATCTCCCCCCCTTGGGAAAGATCCGACCTCGGATCGTGATCCTCATCACCATGGAAACGGTTGTCGTGGACAGACTTGTAGTTGGACGAAGTTGAAGGCATGGCGCAATCCAAGTATTCCAAGGTGTCGCCGGAGTGGTATACATGCAAAAGGAGAAAACACAAACAACACTCGGAAATACAATGGTTAGCGCACACAAAGTGTCCATGAAGTAAATATGAGTCCGTGCGGCAAGATTGTTTGTGACAAGACACATGATGCTTATCAAGATGATCTAGAATGATATGCAAAGCATTCATGGGATAATTAGCATGGTGCACAAAGCGACAAATTCTACCATTGTGCAAAATGATGTCATAATGGGATGGTGCATCAAAAGCATGAACATAGCAATGGATGTTCAATATGTGAATGTCATCATGCAATTTATGTTGGACCATATGATCATGATGTATGAAAATGCCATCAAGGAAGATCACAACAAATTTGCTAAGGAAATGCACAAGCGCAAATATCATGGATGACATGGGAATACAAGATGCAACAAGGCAATCATAATGTGTGTCAATCCATGCATAGGGTGCAAACTTGTAGTGAGTATGATATGTCCATCGAGCATAACAAGTGTGAGCACAATCAACAAATATGGAGGTGCTGGGTGTACCAATGCTCGATGTCGTGGCAAGAGTGGAAGTCCGAAGATGCATCCAATAAGTGTGAGCCAATCTCCAATGTCACTCCTCCGTCCGCGAGATGTATCATGTAGACAACAAGAAGGAAACAACAATGAAGGAGTGACCCATCCAATATGCGTATTTGAGGATGGCTCAAAGAGAAGGAGTTCACCTCAAGAATGTTCTCGAAGATGTTGGAGTTGCACATCATGTATGCCTTCCCATGGCTAAGGTGTCGCATAATTGCACCGCCTTGTGAATCCTCCAAAATGAAAGAACATGAAAAACACTCGGAAAAACAAATGAGGTTAGCGAAAATGCAAACCCTATCATTCGAGTGGTAAGATACCCAAAAAGTGTATGCATCATGCTCATCATAAGAAAGTACAAGGGAGCGTGTCATAGTATGGAGGCATATGATGCAAGAACAACCAAGTACAATAGGCTCAATCAAACAAGCATGCATCACAAGTAAGGTGTCAAAGTCTCCAAGATCAATAAGCATAGTATATTTGCACTCAATACAAGTGGATATGAAAGAGGCAACTAATGGACACAAGAGATAATGATCAAGATATATCATGTGAGAGGCATGAACATATATGTCATCAACCCAAGAAAGCAAGTAATAGTGGAACATGGGCGATGCAACATAGCAAGCAATCATAGCGATTAAGTCAAGCATGCTAGTAGTGCGAAGATGCAACATACTAGAAGGAATCATGGCAAGCATGTCATGTGTGCAAATAGTGGGCATGAATAATGCACATGACATATCACAAGCATGAAAGCAAGATGTGAGGAAAGTAGCATGAATGTATTGGTGAGAGGCCATATGTAAATAGCAATGTGTCATCATGACTCTCCCAACACAACAAGTATCAATAACGTGGGGGCACAAAGAAATCATGGCAATAGCTACAAGTATCTCCACCAAGCATGCAAATACATATAGAAGTATCATAATGGTGAATCATATGTAAGTGCAAGCAAGGGTCACAATTGCATGGCAAAGGCATAGGAGCAAGCATAACATGCAAAGTGAACACAATAGTATGGGCATAAGGTGACAAGTGGTAAATATTCCATAGCCGTGTGAGAGCCAAGTAGAAGAGATGCGCGTAGTCCTTGCGAAGGGAACGGTGGTAAGGATAGTCCACGGGATCCCAAGTCATCGTTGCTCTCAAGAGCTTGTTTTGTCAACTCTTGGGATTGAGAGGTTGACGAGTATATGTGAGTACCTACACAAAACAAAGACAAAGAGAAAATTGTGTGTGCATGGTATATGTACACATCATCCATCATGATGCGCACATGCTTGTGTTGGTTAGCACTAAATAGCCAATGCTCAAACAAATGAGATGCGTGATATAGAAACATGTCATCCATCATGATAGGTTTGTTATTATGTATCGCATAATGGAGACTCAAATTGTGTAATGCATCATGAGAAATATCTAGAGCATTGTTATTCATGGAATGCATATGGTGCAAGCAATTATGTGAATCATGCAAAGTATGGAATGCATCAAAATCTCCTAATATGTATGAGGAAACTATGGGGGTCTCCTCATGAGCATGAGTAGCAACATCACATGGAGAATATTGACAACATCCAAAACAAAGCATATTTGGAACAATGTGATCATGGCATGACATAGTAGATGAATTGCGTAAATCATGTAAAGGAAGTATGGCAATATCATCACATGAAAAACAAAAGCCAATGACCATCATCTCGTCATCTATGCCATAAGTGCAAATGGGATTGATCTTAATGGGGCATGCATAGTTACTATGTTGAGATTGTAATGATGCAATATGGGAGATCTCACTCATAGCATATGACAAGTTCAATGGATTGTCAAACATGACGTGACCAAAAGAATTTTCACATGATATCCTATGAAGCATAGCATCACAACTAGGCAACTCAACATGCTCATCATCATATTCATCATAAATAGGTAAGTCAAGGCATGAAGAAGTCTCACTAGCGTGAAGCATGGTAATAGGTGGGTCAACATCATGGGAGCAATCAATGTCAAGAGAGTCCACTAGTGGGACAAGAGAAGCACCATCACCTATGTTACCTTTGGAGCGTCGCTCATGTTTTGTAGGTGAGGTGTTGAAATTCCACTCGTTGTCATCTTCATCTTGATGGAACCATGTGGGGGGGTGCATCATTGTCCACCATGGCCATCGGTTTCTCCATCGGAGGGATGGACTCGTCGAGGATAGGCGTGTCGTCATGTAGGAGACCTAGAACCAAAGAAGAAAACACACTTGGAGTAGAGGTTAAGTCGTTAGAAATCATAGTGGCCTCGCATGCCGTGTCAACTACCTCACTCACTACATGTTGTGGCTCACTCACTCCCTCAAGGATGCTCTCACTCATATGGTTGGTGGGGTCACTCAAATGGCACTCAACCTCACAAAGGATGTGTGGCATGCTCTCATGTGTGGGGCTAGTGGTGGTCACACTCATCCTCTCATAGGAAATGCTCTCCATGTCACGTATGGTGGAGTCACTCATGTCACTCATGTGGTGGTGGCTCTCCTCACATGGCACTTGGGGCATCTCGACATATGTGGGTGTCGGAGAGATGTAGGTGCAAATGTCTCCATGCTCAACTCCTATTGCCGTGGTCGAAGGGGATGGCCCTTGCTCGACCTTCTTGTCGCCGTCTTGTTGTTGGAGGCCCATATGATGTGGCACCTCATAGCTCGTCTCCATGACCGAAGGGAGTTTCCCATGCTCGTCCATCTTCCTTGAGGGGCTTCCGAAGATGGAAGTGTCACCCTCGCTCGTAGGTGGTCGCCTTGGACTTGAAGAAGTTATTGTAGGCGTACTCATGGGAAGTAGGCGAAGATGCCGTACGTCCAAAGGCGAAGATGCCGAAGTGGTTGATGTAGCCGTAGCGCCGTCTTGGTGGTGGTCGTCTCGCGGTCTTCTTTTGTGCTCTTGAAGCTTGGACTTGGCGTGAAGTAGGTCTTGTTGGGACTTGTGCACTTGCGCTTGTGGAGCATCTTCATGATGATGATGTCGTTGTCGTGCTTGAGCTCGTAGTAAATGTCATTCGTCGTCGTCGTGCACATGATGCTTGGAGGTGACTTGCCCTTCATGGCGATGTTGATCACGAACGTGATGGTGGTCGCCATGTAGATGTGGACGAGGACGATTTGCACTTGCATCGCTTTCGCGCTCCGAAGACTTGTGTCTTGAATGTCGCCGCCTTGAAGATGACAAAGGGGAAGAAGACTTGATCAAGGCTCTAATCTCCTCCATCCTTGCATCTTGCTCCTCTTTATGTGCGGAAAGCTTCTTGTCGATGTAGTCCCTTTTCCTTGCTTCAGAGTGACGAATGTCGATGGAGATGTTCTCGATGCGCTCTTGCAATCTTGATTGTGCGCCTTGCATTTGTCGTTGTAGATCGAAGATAGACGCTTTGGAGATGTAGTTGTTCATGCCGTCGTTGTTGTCGTAGACCGGAGAGGAAATGCCTTGCCTATCCATCAAAAGACTCGAGCAAATATGAGTGGGAGAAAGAGAAGAACTTATACCAATGTACCTTGACCGATGTTGACAATGAATCAAGTTCACTCAAATGCGGACAATGAAATAGCATTATTGGTACCAATCCTTGTCGGTTCTCACACCTACACAAGTAAAGCTTATGGAGGAGCTCGATGAGGATAGTGGCACAAAAATTTAATGCAAAATGTTAGCAAGAGTCAATAATGTTGAAAGAGATTCACAAATTCGCAAGTGAAACAAATGGACCAATAGTAAAGAATGGCACATGGAAACACACACACGGATAGATAAATGGGGTCGTGCAACCAAGGAATGAGCACAAAATGTGGAATCCACGGAAAAAGCTCGTGTTGCACAACTCAAGAGAGACGCTAGCACGATTGCTCTATAGGCGGATACGACACTTGTGCACAACCTATGAGATGCAAAATGGATAAACTTTCTATCCCAAGTATGCTATGTATGTATGGTTCCCGGTGTTTCTCTCAAGATGATCCAAGATGATCGAATATGAAAATCTTATATGCAATGTGGTATGATTCTATGGCACTTGCTTACAAGCTCTTTGCTCACTTTTTTTTCTTTGCTTAAAAGCTTATTCTTCTACTTTTTTTTGTATGGCCACTTTTGCACAATGCACAAACCAAGATAGCAATTGTGTATATGCGGGAACAAACTTGTGACACAAGATATGATAGCAATATATGCACCACGATGATATGGTATGTATTCTATGGGAAGTATGGATCACTAATGTGCACAAGTAACGTTGCCGGCAATACTCAAATGGATAGTCTCGATAGGCAAGTAACGCAAAATGGGCTAGGGGTTAACAATGCAATGGCAAGGGGAATATACAATGGAGGGATACCACGATACCAAGATGATATGGAGGTTACCGTCCTTGGCGATGATGAGTGGCGGTGTTCTTGATATAGAAACCAAGATGATGGAGACTCGTCCCTAAGTAGCTGAAACACCTTAGGAAACGGAAAAACCGCGAACTCAAAATCTCAAACGTCAAATGTCAAAATGGTGGTAGCGGAAAGCGGTGGTGGTTTGCACTTGGCAATGTGGACGTGGAATGATGGGCTATACACGTTTCAAAGTTCAAGTTGCCGTCCCTAAGAAGCCGAAACACCTTAGGAGACACAAGCCACAACTCAAACAAAATCGGGTTAAGTTGGGGTGGAAATGTATGGTGTGCAAGCCTATGCGGAAATGGTGGTGGTGGTTGATGAAGAAGCAACCGTCCCTAAGTAGCCTAAACACCTTAGGAGACTCAAATCACAACTCAAACAACAACTAATGCTATAAGGAACAAAACGGGTTAGGTTGCGGAAGTCGGTGGTGGTTATGCGGATTTTGTGGTGGAAGCCCTAGGTAAAGATGCCAAAATTCACAGAATTTGATGGAGTCAAATGATGTTGGTGGTATTTTTGTGGGACGGGGGATGTCAATAGCTTCAAAACGAGCTAAAGAACGCCAAAAACGGACTCCGGATGAATTAGTTATGGTCAAAACGGTGAAACGGAAAAAGCTGAAATCCCAGGGGCCGGACATCCGGGGGTCGGGCCGGATTTCCGGGACCTGATGTCCAGAAACTTGTGCGAAAATGCACTCCAGGAGCTGGATGTCCGAATTTCCGGGATGGCCGGATGTCCGGGGGTCGGGCCGGATGTCCGGGCTCCAAATCCGAGGATGAACTCGAGGAACTCGATTTTGGGGCGGAAATTGATGATTTCGGGGGCAAAATTGGAGAGATTTTGTGGATGAAAAGTGGGGAAACTTGGAGAGATGCTAGATCCACTTGAAACCAAGCAAATCCACGGATCAAAATCAACAAAACATCATCAAACCAACAAATCACAAAAAAATTTGGGGCTATTTTTGGTGGGGATTTTCGGATTTTAGGACGAAATCAAGCAAAAGAAGGATAGAAAACGATGGGAGGGACTCCAAATACGTGATAAACGTGGCTCATGATACCAAGATGATGTAGGGCGGAACCCTAGGGGCCGATCTTTCACGTTTGGAGTGGATCCTACGGGGAATCACGAAGAACACGCGGAAGCACAAAGGGGAAACACGGGGAAAACAAGAGGGAATCACGAAACCGACAAGGAATCAATCACACAAGTGCTAGATCACCGAGAACAAGGAGTAACACATGATCCACAATCAACAAAGGTAAGGATACAAAGGAACCGTTCTTCTTCGAGAGGAGGTCTTGAATCCGCGAGGGGATCTTCTCGTAAAGGGGTCTTGAATCCAAGTGGATCTTCTCCGAAGAGGCCGCGGTCTCTCACGAGGAGGAGATCCGATGGATGAGCAAGGCTCTATCTCACAAATGAGCTAAATCAATGCTAACCCTAACTAGGAGGAGGTGGGGGAGTATATATAGTGCTAGCCCATGAAGGGGTAAGTGAGAGGGGGATACATGTGCCCTTGGCCCGCTCTCTGCGCACAGGCAGGTGCCGGATGTCCGGGGCTTCGCGACGGGCCGGATGTCCGGGCTGGGAGGCCGGATGTCCGGGCTAGCCTGGGTCTTCTAGATGCATTCGGTGATGGAGGGGCCGGATTTCCGGGAGAAGGGGCCGGATGTCCAGTGGCTCGCGAGGGGCCGGATGTCTGGGCTGGCTTGGCCGATTCTAGAGCTCCCTAGATAGAAAGGGGCTGGATTTCCGGGCGATGGGCCGGATGTCCTTGCTGTGGCCGGATGTCCGGGGCCTGTAGCAGCTGGCTCTTCTTCCTTCTCCTCTTCCATGCTTCCGCGCACGCTCGGCTTTGGTCCTTGGGTTCTCCATGGTCTCCTCGGGTGTACCTGAGTATGCACAAGGTCCGCGCTTGAAGTAGCAACCATGTCTCACGTGTGGAAAGTGAAGGTTTAGAGAGGAGCGAGTTCACCTTGTGTCCAATGGCATATGCTCGAGGTATCGTCATATGTCCTCTTGGGGCTCGGAGAGTAGTCGGAGTGTACATGGCGATGAACATGGGATGCTCCGCATCACCTTGGCTTGGGGATCAAGATGGTTTCCAGATGCTTATCCTCCTCTTCGGGCTTCCCTCAGTAGCTGGGCCTTACAAGCACCTTGGCAAGCCTTATGTCGGGCTCCCCTCAGTGAGCCACCCCCGGTGTATGACACCGTCAGTAGCCCTCGAGTGTGGCAGAGGTCACATGAGCTAGTCTTTGAGACCTCCAGAGGGCTCCTTCTACCTTCTTTCTTGTCCTTGTGGTTCTCTTCAGGGTCTGGCATCCCAGGCCCCAGATAATGCATGTACTGTAGCGTGGGGCTCCCAAGCCGCTTGGGTTCGTGAGCTGCTTGATGGCCTGCAAGTGCACATGGTCTAGTTGTAGCCTTTTTGAAGTAAGAGTATCGATCCCACAGGGAGCTGATACGTCTCCAACGTATCTATCATTTAAAAAGTATTCATGCCATTTTTACAAAAATAATTATATGGTTTTGGTGCACTTTTATATGATTTTTATGGAACTAACCTATTAACCTAGTGCCCAGTGTCGGTTGCTATTTTCTGCATGTTTTTGGTTTTCCAGGAAATCCATACAAAACGAAGTCCAAATGCAACAAAATTTTACAACGATTTTTCTAGACAATAAGAGACCCAAAAGGTCTCGAGAGAGAACCACAGGAGGTCTAGGGGGCACAAGTCTGGGTGGCACCCCCTAGGGTGAGCCCCCCTGATCTTGTGGGACCCTCGGAAACCTTTTGGACGTAATATCAACACTGAAACATCCTATAAATCACGAAACCGCAGAAAGTTAACCTAGATGAGTTTTTCCGCCGCCGTAAGCCTCAGTTCTGAAGAGATCTCATCCAGATCCCTATTCTGGCACCCTGCTGGAGGGGAGAATCATCGCCGGAGGCCATCTTCATCATCCCGACGGTCTCCATGACGAGGAGGGAGTAGTTGACCCTCGAGGCTGAGGGTATGTATGATGACCCACAAGTATAGGGCATCAATCGTAGTCCTTTCGATAAGTAAGAGTGTCGAACCCAACAAGGAGCAGAAGGAAATGACAAGCGGTTTTCAGCAAGGTATTTTCTGCAGACACAAAAATTGCCGGTAATAGATAGTTTGATAGAAAGATAATTTGTAACGAGCAAGTAATAGTAACGGTAACAAAAGTGCAGCAAGGTAGCCCAATCCTTTTTGTAGTAAAGGATAGGCTAGAATAGTCTCTGATAATAAGTAAAACATTCTTGAGGACACACGGAAATTTCATCTAGTCACTTTCATCATGTATATTTGATTCACGTTTGCTACTTTGATAATTTTATATGTGGGTGGACCGGTGCTTGGGTGCTGTTCTTACATGAACAAGCCTCCCACTTATGATTAACCCCTCTCGCAAGCATTAGCAACTACGAAAGAATAATTAAGATAACAATCTAACCATAACATTAAACATATGGTTCCAAATCAGTCCCTTACAGAATAGTGCATAAACTAGGGTTTAAGCTTTTGTCACTCCATAATGCATTCACTTAGGCCCAAAGATGGTGAAGTGTCATGTAGTCGACGTTCACATAACACCACTAAGGGAATCACAACATACACATCATCAAAGTATCAAACGAATACCAAATTCACATGATTACTTGTGAGAAGACTTCTACCAAGTCCTCAAGAACAAAAGCAACTACTCACAAATTCATGCTCAAGATCAGAGGGATAATAAATAGCATAATGGATCTGAACATATAATCTTCCACCAAACAAACCAACTAGCATCAACTACAAGATGTAATCAATACTACTAGAGGTTTTGATACAAAGATTGAACACAAGAGATGAACTAGGGTTTTGAGATGAGATGGTGCTGGTGAAGATGTTGATGAAGATTGGCCCTCCCAAGGTGAAAGGGTTGTTGGTGATGACGATGGCTTCGATTCCCCCCTCCCGGAGGGAAGTATCCCCGGCGGAATCGCTCCATCAGAGAGCAAAAGTGCTCCTGCACAGGTTCCTCCTCGAGGTGGCAGCGCCCCATCCCGAAAGTGCTCTCTTTATTATTTATAGGGCAAATTACCTTATTGAAGGAAATATGCCCTAGAGGCAATAATAAAGTTGTTATTTTATATTATTTTTCCTTATTCATGATAAACGTTTATTATTATGCTAGAATTGTATAGATCGGAAACTTAAATACATGGTGTGAATACATAAACAAATACCGTGTCCCTAGTAAGCCTCTACTAGACTAGCTCGTTGATCAAAGATGGTTAAGGTTTCCTAACCATAGACATGTGTTGTCATTTGATAACAGGGTCACATCATTAGGAGAATGATGTGATGGACAAGACCCATTCGTTAGCTTAGTATAATGATCATTCCATTTATTGCTATTGCTTTCTTCATGCCAAATACATATTCCTTCGACTATGAGATTATGCAACTCCCGGATACCAGAGGAATACCTTGTGTGCTATCAAATGTCACGACGTAATTGGGTGATCATAAAATGCTCTACAGGTATCTCCGAAGGTGTTTGTTGAGTTGGCATAGATTGGGATTAGGATTTGTCACCCCGAGTATCGGAGAGGTATCTCTAGGCCCTCTCGGTAATACACATCATAAGCTTGCAAGCAAATGACTAAGGATTTAGTCACAAGGTGATGTATTACAGAACGGGTAAAGAGACTTTCCGGTAAGGAGATTGAACTAGGTATGAAGATACCGAGGATCGAATCTCGGGCAAGTAACATACCGATGGACAAAGGGAATTATGCATGTTGTCATAATGGTTCGACCGATAAAGATTTTCGTAGAATATGTAGGAGCCAATATGGGCATCCAGGTTCCGCTATTGGTTATTGATCGTAGAGGTGTCTCGGTCATGTCTACATAGTTTTCGAACCCGTAGGATCCGCATGCTTAACGTTCGTTGACGATATAGTATTATATGAGTTATATGTTTTGGTGACCGAATGTTGTTCGGAGTCCTGGATGAGATCATGGACATGAATAGGAGTTTAAAAATGGTCGAGAGGTAAAGATTGATATATAGGACGATAGTACTTGGACACTGGAAGTGTTTCGGGACGTACCGGGAAGGAATCGGGTCAGAAGGGGTTCCGAGCACCCCCCGGCAAGTTATGGGCCTTATGGGCCAAAGGAGGGGACAGACCAACCCACAAGGGGCTGGTGCACCCCCTCACTTGTTTGGGAAGCCGTAGGGAAGGAAAAGGGGGAGGGCTAGCCCCTCCCGCATTTCCCTCTCATGGGAGAAAGGAAAAGGGGGCGCCACCATCCCGTGCCTTTCCCCGCACTCCAGATAAGAAAAAGGGGGCGTGGCTTGGGAGGGACCTCAAGTAGGATTCCTCCTACTTGGGCGCCTCCTTTGGCTGCTCCTCCCTCCCTCCCACCTATATATATGTGGGAGGGGGGCGCCTAGCAAACAACAAACAATTGTCTAGCCATGTGCGGCGCCCCCTCCACCGTTTACACCCCCGATCATATTTTCGTAGTGCTTAGGCGAAGCCCTATGGAGATCACTTCACCATCATCGTCACCACGCCGTTGTGCTGACGGAACTCATCTACTACCTCGACGTCTTGCTGGATCAAGAAGGCGAGGGACGTCACCGAGCTGAACGTGTGCAGAACACGGAGGTGCCTTGCGTTCGGTACTTTATCGGTTGAAGCGCGAAGAAGTTCGACTACATTAACCGCGTTGTGAAACGCTTCCGCTTACGGTCTACGAGGGTACATAGACACACTCTCCCCCTCATTGTTATGCATCTCCATGGATAGATCGTTGCGTGTGCGTAGTTTTTGTTTTGTTTTTCATCCAACATTTCCCAAAAGTGGCATCATGAGCTAGGTCTATGCGTAGATGATATGCACGAGTAGAACACAGAGTTGTGGGCGGTGATAGTCATGCTGCTTACCACCAACATCTTATTTTGATTCAGCGGTATTGTGGGATGAAGCGGCCCGGACCAACCTTACATGTCCACGCACATGAGACCAGTTCCACCGACAGACATGCAACTAGTTTTGCATAAAGGTGGCTGACGGGTGTATTTTTCTCCTACTTTAGTTGAATCGAATTTGACTACGACCGGTCCTTGAAGATGGTTAAAACAGCAAACTTGATGAATCACTGTTGTGGTTTTTGCCGTAGGTAAGAACGGTTCTTGCTAGAAACCCATAGCAGCCACGTAAAACTTGCAACAACAAAGTAGAGGACGTCTAACTTGTTTTTGCAGGGTATGTTGTGATGTGATATGGTCAAGACATGATGTGATATACGTTATTGTATGAGATGATCATGTTTTGTAAATTATCAGCAACTAGCAGGAGCCTTATGGTTGTCTCTTTATTGTATGAAGTGCAAACGCCATGTAATTGCTTTACTTTATCACTATGCGTTAGTGATAGTTGTATAAGCAATAGTTGTCGTGATGACCTCGACGCAATGACGCTATGATGGAGATCAAGGTGTCGAGCCAGTGACGATGGAGATCATGATGATGCTTTGGAGATGGAGATCAAAAGCACAAGATGATGATGGCCATATCATGTCACATATTTTGATTGCATGTGATGTTCATATTATATGCATCTTATTTTGCTTAGAACGACGGTAGCATTATAAGATGATCCCTTCACTAAATTTCAAGGTAAAAGTGTTCTCCCTGAGTATGCACCGTTGCTACAGTTTGTCATTTCGAGACACCACGTGATGATCGGGTGTGATAGACTCTACGTTCGCATACAACGGGATGTAAGATAGTTTTACACATGCAGAATACTTGGGTTAAACTTGACAAGCCTAGCATGTACAGACATGGCCTTGGAACACTGGAGACCGAAAGGTCGAACGTGAATCATATAATAGATATGATCAATATAGAGATGTTCACCATTGATGACTACCCCATCTCACGTGATGATCGGACATGGGTTAGTTGATTTGCATCACATATCACTTATATGACTTGAGGGATGTCTATTTAAGTGCAAGTTCTTTAGTAATTTGATTAATTGAACTTAATTTGTCATGAACTTGGTCTTAATAGTTTTGCATATCTATGTTGTAGATCAATAGCTCACAATATATCTCCCCTATTTTTGATATGTTCCTAGAGAAAAATAAGTTGAAAGATGATAGTAGCAATGATGCGGACCGGGTCCGTGATCTGAGGATTATCGTCATTGGTGCATAGAAGAATTATGTCCGTGATGTACCACTAGGTGATAGACCTATTGCAGGAGCAGATGCAGACATTATGAACGTTTGGCAAGCTTGATATGATGACTACTTAATAGTTTAGTGCGCCATGCTTTACGGCTTAGAACCGGGACTTCAAAATTGTTTTGAACGCCAGAGAGCATATGAGATGTTCCAAGAGCTGAAATATGTATTTCAGACTCACGCCCGTGTCGAGAGGTATGAGACCCCTGACAAGTAGTTTGCCTACAAGACGGAGGAGAATAGCTCAACCAGTGAGCATGTGCTCAGAATGTCTGGGTACTACAATTGCTTGAATCAAGTGGGAGTTAATCTTCCAGATAAGATAGTGATTGACAAAGTTCCCTAGTCACTATCTCCAATCTACTAGAACTTCGTGATGAACTATAATATGCAAGGGATGGCAAAAATGATTCCCGAGCTCTTCACGATGCTGAAATCGGCGATGGTAGAAATCAAGAAAGAGCATCAAGTGTTGATGGTTAACAAGACCACTAGTTTCAAGAAAAAGGGAAAGCGAAAGAGAGGGAACTTCAAGAAGAATGGCAAGCAAGTTGCCGCTCCCATGAAGAAGCCCAAAGCTGGACCCAAGCCTGAAACTGAGTGCCTCTACTGCAAAGGAAATGGTCACTGGAAACAAAACTGCCCCAAATACTTGGCGGATAAGAAGGATGGAAAAATGAACAAAGGTATATTTACTATACATGTTATTGATGTGTACCTTACTAGTATTAATAGTAGCCCCTGGGTATTTGATACCGGTTCAGTTGCTAAGATTAGTAACTCGAAACAGGAGTTGCAGAACAAACAGAGATTAGTTAAGGGCGAGGTGATGATGTGTGTTGGAAGTGATTCCAAGGTTGATACGATCACCATCGCACACTCCCTCTACCTTTAGGATTAGTGTTGAACCTAAATAAATGTTATTTGGTGTTTGCATTGAGCATGAATGTGATTTGATCATGTTTATTGCAATACAGTTATTGATGACCCACAAGTATAGGGGATCTATCGTAGTCCTTTCGATAATTAAGAGTGTCGAACCCAACGAGGAGCAGAAGGAAATGACAAGCAGTTTTCAGTAAGGTATTCGCCGCAAGCACTAAAATTATCGGTAACAGATAGTTTTGTGATAAGGTAATTCGTAACGGGTAACAAGTAACAAAGTAACTAAGATGCAGCAAGGTGGCCCAATCCTTTTTGTCACAAAGGACAAGCCTGGACAAACTCTTATATAAAGCAAAGCGCTCCCGAGGACACATGGGAATTATCGTCAAGCTAGTTTTCATGATGCTCATATGATTCACGTTCGTTACTTTGATAATTTGATATGTGGGTGTACCGGTGCTTGGGTACTGCCCTTCCTTGGACAAGCATCCCACTTATGATTAACCCCTCTCGCAAGCATCCGCAACTACGAAAGAAGAATTAAGGTAAACCTAACCATAGCATGAAACATATGGATCCAGATCAGCCCCTTACGAACACTACAAAAAAAAGACACATCCGTGACATTTTGGGCCGAACGATTTTTTTTTCTGTCATACATATGACACTTCTATGACGATAATTGTGACAAAACCCGGTATCATCATAGATGTGGTGGGCTCCTACTTCTATGACAAAAAATCATGACAGAAAATGGGCTTTTCGTCCTGGGCGGGCCGGAGACGCAGCTGCATGACATTCTTTGGGCCGTCCATGACGGAAAAAACCGTGGTAGAAGCGAGGGGGAGGAAAATTTCGGGGAGTTCCCGGTTACGGTGGGAGGTCGGGGGACGAGCGATGCGTGTTTCTCTCGTACACGTACGCGCGTGTGTGCGAGGCGTTGGCTCTAACTGAACCCGAGCCAGGCGTTGGGCTCTAACTGAACCCGAGCGATTGCACTGCAGGCTACGCGTTACTGAACCCGAGCGATCAATCGATGGCTGTTAACTGAACCCGATCAAGCGATTCCTTCGCTACTGCTTCTAAGTGAAGCCGATC